>NC_137921.1:49661270-49738770 GCF_963457725.1 Sprattus sprattus | reverse complement strand
ACCTGCTTTGTGCGTGCCTGTTGTTGCTCCCAGGGGACTGTGAGGCTTCTTTGAGTTTTAGCAATTTGTTGTTTTCACTCTTTTTTCATATTTTTGAGGGCTAAAAACTCTATCGGGAGAAATAAAAATCTTTGTCAAAGTGCTTGCATAGAGTCTTGAGGGACACACACACACACACCAAAAAATAGATGTATATACAGTCTTGAGGAAAAACAGGAAATAAGCCGAATTTAATACGAGATGTGGTTGATGCCTTCATCAGCGCTGGCCTCGGCGCCGGCCTTTTTCATTAAAGATTAAAGTGGTCAGGGAGCCTAATGGACACTCAGACCTGCCGCCTTGCCAACCGTGCCAACGTCTGTCATCGCCCGCTGCCCTGGAAAATAACACGCCTCTCTCCCACCTCCCAAAATGAGAGAGAGGATGACATCAGTGCTCATATCTCTGCCGCTGATGGATAGATGACCTTTGACCCCGCTCAAACAGATGCCTTTCTTCAGGCCCGCAGGGACAAATGGACAGTGGAGTGCCTGAAGGGCAAAACATGCTGGGACGGGAGAGCAGTCAGTGCTCTAATGGTCACCTCTGTCCTCTCTCTTCTAATTCCTATCCCCCTCTCCTTTTCTCTTTCCTCCAATTTCTATCCCCCTCTCCTTCTCTCTACCTTCCAGAAACACTAGTGCCCACGCAATGCCCCATACCCCTTTGCCAAGCCTCTCTTCTCTTCCTCTCTCTCTCCACTCACTACCTTTCTCATACTTTCTCTTGTCCTAATCTTCCCCACAACAAAAACACCACTCTTCTTCCTCTGATTTCCTCTTTCCTCTGATCTTTCATTTCTGTCATTTCCTTTAGCTGTGATCACTAGTGTCTCTGTCCCCAGGTCTGTGATCACTAATGTCTCTGTCTCCAGGTCTATGATCACTAATGTCTCTGTCTCCAGAAAGTGTTCAAGAGACTAGTGTCTCTGTCCCCAGGTCTTTGATCACTAATGTCTGTCTCCAGGTCTGTGATCACTAGTGTCTCTGTCTCCAGGTCTGTGATCACTAGTGTCTCTGTCCCCAGGTCTGCCTCCCCTACAGCCTTACCTCTCCTCTCTCTCACTCACAGTGCTGTCTCTCATCTCCTATTCTCTCGCCTCTTTCACCCACAGTGCTGCCTCTCCTTTCATCTCCTCTCCTCTCCTCTTCCCTCTCTCACTCACAGTGCTGTCTCTCCTCTCCTCTCCCCTCTCTCACTCACAGAGCTGTCTCTCCTCTCCTCTCCCCTCTCTCACTCACAGTGCTGTTTCTCCTCTCCTCTCCACTCTATGTCCTTCCTCTCTTTCTGCTCTCTGCTCTTCCTCCCTCTCCTCATCTCTCCTTCTCTCTCACACAGTGCAGTCTCTTCCTCTTCTTTCCTCTCTTCGGGTATGAGTTTATCATGTGTGTGGCACCGCTGGATGAGGGGAATAGCTGTCTGTGAGACGACCTCACCGTTAGTTACCCGTCAGGTCTCCATATCCAAGAGGGATGCTGGAGGAAAGAGAGCCGTGGCAACAGAGTAACCATGACCACATCCTGCTGTAGGCTCTGTGGAAACCTCTGGGGGAGTGTACCCGCTGATGAGTTCCATTCCATCATGATCTTCCACATAAGAACACATCCTTTAAGAAAGTGGAAAAAAAGTCATGACTCCACGCTTAGGAGCTTTTGTGGATGGATGCCAAGACAGAGCTGAGTTTCCCAGGGACTGCGTCTCCCTAACCCTAGCCCCCCCCCACCCACACAAGGATGAGTTAGGCACTGAAGGATAGAGGGGGGGAGGGGGGGGGGGGGCATGGAAGCAGTGGGGAGCGTTAGAGATGGGAAGAACAAATAGCCAAAGAAAAAAAAACATTCTTGGAGTGTCAGACTTATAAACACTAGGGACATGCGGGAGGCCTAGACTCATCTTTGCTTTTGGTCTGTGGCCCATCCCAGTATGGGGGGGTGGGGGTGGGGGGGGATACGTGGGCTGGATGAGTATGTGAAAGAGTGTGCATGGATGTTTTTGTGTTGTGTGTATAAGTGTGGGTGGAGGGTGTGTGTGTTTACAGACGGAGGTGGGATGGGGGGGGGGGGTGGGGGGGCAGACTTTACATTGACCAGGCCTGCTCCATCAATCTCCTGCCTAGGACTTCTAAGAACAACACACACACACACACACACACACACACATACACACACATACACAGGATCCAGCATGGCGAGCAGCCATTACAAAAATGACCGGAGATAAAACAAATGTGAAGAGTTTTCGCTTTCTGGAGCCTCAGTCATCTCGCTCTATTTCTATTTCTCACTCTCACTCCAGACATCCAACAACATTTTTTCCTTTTGTGGTGTCTGAACAACTTTTGCACTGCTTGGCTGAAGTCCACGTGGGAAAAAAACCCAGAATATAACAAATCTGTGATCCCTTTTTCTTCCCCCCTTCCCACTCTCCAGCTCTCCTGTCCTGAAGTGTTTATTTTGTTTCCCCACTTCTGCGGCAGCTATGGTGACTAGTGGCTGACGACTTTCTCCCAAGTCATCTCCTTTCGGCTGGGTTGGGTGTGAATCCTGGCCCAGTCTAAATGGGTCCCGAAGGTGTGTGTGTGTGTGTTTGTGTGTATGTATGTGCTTGTGTGTGCATCTTGTGTGTGTGTGTGTGTGTGTGTGTGTGTTGTCGTGTCCGTGTGTGCGTGCAATTGTGTGTGTGTGTGTGTGTGTGTGTGTGACAGCAAATGCGTTCCAGTGTGAAGGCCAGTGGGAGGGTCCTGTACGTGTATATGCGTGCGTGTGTGTATGTATGTTTGTGTGTGTGTGTTGTCGTGTGTGTGTGTGTGTGTGTGTGTGTGTGTGTGTTTGTAACAGCAAATGCGTCCCAGTGTGCAGGGTTGGTGGAAGCGTCCTGAACAGCGGTGAAGTGGAGGGTAAACGCACGTAAGAGTCGTCCCCTGAAGCGGAACCAGGTGTGTATGATTAGGAGTGTGACGGTGCGGATACATGCCAGCCAAACAAGTGAAGCCAAGTTCTGTGTTCCATTCATCTCTGTTGGAGGCCGGAGATTGGGATGTAGACGAGCGAATTGGGCGAAGTGAGCAAAAACATTTGGGAATACTTTAATCCTATTCAAAGGGGGAGCGGATTTCATCTGGGGCAGCCAATCAGATAGTTTGTTGTATGTTTCGCCATTTCCATGCACCACGACACGTCCATTCAAAATGAAGCAAGCGCTTAGCTTAGCTTGCCTGTTTAACACTAAAAGGTCTATATCCCTCGTCCGGGATATTTTTTTTTTTAGTTTTCGTCTTAGAGACATAAAAAGAACAACCACGGAAACATTGAACCCTTTTCTAATATTATTGCTGAGGTCTTCTAGAATAGAATCATATATTCCATTTGTGCATCAATGTTTTTAGTTAAGCAAAATGTACAAAAACATCAAGGCATGTCAGACAACTTAGAAAAGTCTAAAAGGCCTTGGACCTTAGAGTGTTAAGTACCGTGAGTCCCGTGGTGTCTGTGCTTGGTGTGTATTCCAAGGCCTGGTCATGACTCTTTGCTTCTGCAGTGTAATTGTTTTCAGCTAGCAAAGAAATGTAGTGTTTCTCTTTCCTGCTCTTCATTCATCCTTAATCAGTAAACAAACTCAACACCCATTAGGGCATGATTTACCTCTCCCAAAAGAGTCAAATGCGGGACAAATCTACACGCCATCTGTTTGCCACGGGATAATTTCTCTCTTTTTCTTTCATTTGGGACTTTTTAATCTCTCTATCCTATCTCAAGATGGCTGCCATTTTATGACTCTACACTGTAAAGTCCACATTTTCTCATTTCTGTGGTGTGTGAACTAAACCGATAAGTAATCATCTCTCGGCTCAGATGTGACGGTTGGAGAGCGGCTCATGGTGTTGGTGTTCCACTGAATGCGGCGGGCTACAGTGGCGGCACTGAGGGTTTCTGGTGATGGGTGATGAGATATCAAAGCCTGCGTGGAGGAGAAATGTGAGGGACCTTAACAACATTCTTAATCTGCTAGTCATCGGCCTGGCCGTCTGCCTGAAATGGGGCACAAAAACAGAGGCTTTGTGGTCTCCTGTTTCTATTCAGCTACGGCCTGAAACTGCATTGGTCCACAGCATATTGTTTCTACATGGTTTAGTTTCATCACACAGACTGAAACTGCTTTGGTATACAGCATATTGTTTCTCCATGGTTTTGGCTCACAGACTGGAACTGCTTTCTTTATATTGTATCCATAGCATAGCATGTTTTTTCAGCCATGGTTCAGTTTAACCTCCATAATGAATGTACCAAGAATGGAAGTTCTGACCTTACACAGAAGCCTTGTGTAACAACTGGTTGCCCACGGCTCAATAAAAAGAGTGTGGATACACAGTATCTAGGTATTGTATTTGGACTAGTTCAGAAGAATATAGGTAGGACTCAAGGAGGTAAATGAATGTGATACCACAAGTTTTAAATTTAAGCTTGAAATTAATTATGACATTTATTAATACGGTTCAATGAATATAAATACACAATGTATGATATAAATAACAATAAATAAAATAAATAGAGTGTAACAAATAAACTGTGCAAAGTGCAGCGCAATAAATAACAATATTAGATCACAGAAACCTACCTCTTATTTGGGTGCACCCTTATATAACTAAATTAAACATGTTATTGTCATTACACAATTCATTCATAAAACGAATTTGATTAAAACCATTCAGCATTTAAAGGTAACTTCAAAGTTCCGTTGAATTCATGTAAGTGTTCAAAGTACATTCAAAACATTCAATATTTCAGTTCAGTTCATGTAAGTGTTCAAAGTACATTAAAAACATTCAATATTTCAATTCAGTTCATGTGTTCAGTTCAAGTGTTTCAAAGTATAAGTGTTCCAGTTCATTTCCTTGTATAGTAAATTAAACATCAAATGTTAAAAAGTTTGCAAGTCATAGTCAGTCAAAGTCACGTCCTACCACTGGGGAGTGATGGGGTAAACAAGGTTCAAGTGTTCCGATCCAGGGAAGCTCGCCATCAATTTCAGTCAACCTTAGTAAAAAACCTGACCTGTAAATGTACAGGCCAGAACAACATATATACCATGAAAATCAACAAATGAATAAAACAACAAGTTCGTATGATTTGCTAAACTAGCTTAGCTTACTAACGGTCAAACTACTCACCGAAGCCAGAATTCGAAATCGGTTATATTGCCGTTGGGTTGTATATACAGATTAGCTCCTATATAATTTGATGTTCCCGTTATCTATGATCATAATAACATCTGCATTAGTGTTTAATTATTTATTTATTTTTTATCTTATTGTCTTATCGTACATATATTTATAGTTAGTTTATTACCTTATATTCATTCGGTGAGATTTATTCTCCGGTCAGGTTTAGGTCTTCTTTTAAGCACTACATGTAATAAATAATGAAACGTATTATGGTCTATCGTTAACATACTCATCATTTAAATTTAAATGTTCATAACACTAATTTACCTGTTTTTTCTTCTTATCCAATTTTCTCCTTTAGTTTCCTCTGATAGTTTCCAACTTGTTGTTGTCTGAATGATCAACTGCCTGTTTAGATTTAACCAGGTTGCTAGAGTAACGGAGCGAGCACAGCTCCTATTGGTGGTCACTAAACTAAACTAAACTATGGTGTGTAACGTGGGTTACACTTGCACTGCTTGGACCCATCATTGCTGTATGCAACTGCATTTTTCAAACTTTTATTCTGTTCTCATTTATTCTCTTCTTTCATCCCTTCATCCCTTAATCTCTTCAGGATGGTCACCTTGGTGACCCTTAATAAACAGAGTTTAGAGTTTTTCCATCATCACGTCCCTCTCAACGGCTCAGTAGCTGACTTTGCCCCCCCTAGTGTGTCCCCCCCACCCCTCTCACCCCTCAGCCATAACTGCCTAGTCCTGTCTGGAGTCAGGACACAGGATGTTCTCTCTGGCCACGGTATGCTTTCAAGCAGCTGCCAATAAAAAAGAGCTCTGCTTTGTCTTCTTCACACATTTGACCGCAAGTCTTTCAAGTTTGTTCAGAGGGGTATCCTTCTAGCGTGCACCTTATCGGGGAGTAATTGCTGCAGGCGGGCTACTATCACAGCAAGAGCCTTTAGAGTAACACAGTTCATACTAATCACAGTTACTTCCACACAGCCATTTCAAGAGCCTTTACAGTAACACAGTTCATACTAATCACAGTTACTTACACACAGCCATTTCAAGAGCATATACAGTTACACAGCCCATACTAATCGCAGTTACTAACACAGAGACATTTTAAGAGTACAGGCATTAAAGCAGCCATATTGTTTTGCACATTCACTTATATTTGTCATTAGATTTCCTTTTTTTTGTTTCTAGTCATTAGATGTCTTAAGACATCTTCCTCTGATGCATGGTATTGGAAGTTAGATATGACAACACTGACATTATTTCTAATACATTTTTACAATTTCTATAACACATGTGTCTTCCCCACTAGCCATCCAGGATATTCCCTATGTAGTTCTGTGTAACGGGCTGGTACACCCAGCAAAAATTGAAGAAAAGCTTTCACACGCATGACATTGCCAGCTAAACTGCCAAAAGACACCAGTTAGTGTGTTGGTAAGGTTCTATCAGTGTCAGTTGGGCTGTTGGTGGTGTTAGCAATGTTTTTGCATGCCTTTTAGGTAGTTAGCTTACTAGTTTTGGAACAGAACTACGTATTGCTGTTTTAAAGCTGTTGTTTATATGTCCTCATGATATCTTTCTCAGAGCAGTTGTCTATATGTCCTCATGATGACTTTCTCAGAGCTGTCTTGCTCCTCGTTGCTGGCAGTAGACAGGGGAAATGGCGGCAGTCTGCCATCACTCCAGTGCCCCTCGTATTTACACTTCATCCTGCAGAGGAAGCGCAGAGGAGAGAGAAGCACACAGCCGTCTTTATGACCTGCCTTTGTTTACGCCATCACCGTTTATATGGCCATGACTTTCCCATCCGCGCTCTTAGTTCACATCCCTGTCACTGTACTGGAATAGTGTTTGATTAACACAGTCAACAGTGTCACAGCGGAGCGATGGGAGGCATCCAGCTTCTGCTGGAAAGAGTAGTTTATACAATGACACATACACAGACACACACACATACATACACACACACAGACACAAGTGCATACATGCTTCTGTATTTGGCGTACCTTGATGCCAAATGGCTCTATCCCCATTTGAGGGTAACACAACCATTTGACCAAAGACACACAAGTGGATTAGACTTACACAGGCTACTGTGTAAAAATATACTCCTACCCACACGAATAGTCAAACCAGGAATCACTTCCATCTCTTAGTCACACTCACATGCACATTCTCACAGATGGGCACACACACACACACACACACACACACACACACACACACACACACACACACACACACACCCACCCACACACACACACACACACACACACACACACACACACACACACACACACACACACACACACACACACACACACACACTTACTTCTACTTAGTCATGCATGCACAAATGCAAACATGCACTGATGCTTGAGTTGACCCCTATATAAATAGGTTGCTCTTACATGCTGTCAGGTTCACATGCAGTCATGCAAAGATGTATAGTACATAAACACACATATGCACATATGTATACACAAACATAGACACACACGCTTGAACAAAAGCCATAGTCCTGAGGGCATGTTTGTGATGTATAGTTAGGCAGAGGTGATGCAGCATCTCTAATCGGACGGGACGGGGTGGGTGCTGCTGTTTTCCTCTCCTCTGCGAAGCTTTGACAGGTATAGTGTAAAGGTCGCGACCCCTCTGCCTGTGATGACAGCGTGGAGCTGTGATTGTTATCCTCTCTCTGTGAGTCTCCACCTCACGTCTCTCCTGCTCTTAACATGTAGATTATGACAGATGGTGCAGATCAGGACATGTGAAAGGGGCTTGACTTACTGAGGCATGGGGCCCCTCTGTATTCTGTCCACGAATGGTGTTTGTCAACATGGTGTTTATACCCACACACACAGCTGTCAATCTCACACACACACAGGCACACACACACACGTACACACACACACGCACACACGCACATACACACACACACACACACACACACACACATAGACACACACACACAGCTGTCAATCAAGACTTGCACAGATGCACAGACAGACAGGAGATGCAGAGAGAGGGAGAGAGATATTGAGCGAGAGGGGAGACAGGGCTGTAGAAAGAGTGAAAGAGGCAGACATAGAGGGGGAGAAGGATATGGAGAGAGGTAGAAAGGTCAAGTAAGAGAGAGAGAGAGAGAGAGACAGGTTGATGAAGTTAAAGAGAGAGGTAGAGACAGAGAGGTGGAGAAAGAGAGAGAGGGGAAGACAGAGAGTTAGAGAAAGAGACAGAGAGAGGCAGAGACAAATGTGGAGAAAGAGAGAGAGGTTTAAGAGACTGATGGTTTTGCCCGAGGTGATTATATTAAACCCATACTCAATGCATTTGACTGCAGTTATGGCCCTGCTCTGCCGCATCTGGCCCAGCTGTGGCCCGGCTGTGGGCCGGCTCTGCACAGTCGTCAGCAGAGGAAGAGACAAACATTCTTCCACCGCCGACAGCAGGAGAGAGGCACTGATCATCCTCCCCCTCTCTAATGGCCATCTGATAAAACACCTCTGACTTCACCCCCTCTCCAGCTCTTACTGCAGACCATTAAAACACACACAGACCACCGACCCCATTGGCTTTAACAGCAGCATTACTTCTAACAGGAGATGGCACTAAACTGTGCGCCTGAATGTGTGTTTTTAATTCATCTACTGGGTTCATTTTCGGCCCCCTTGCCAAAGCACACAAGTGAAAAACTTTAGTAGTCAGTCCTGCCAAGGCAAGCAATACGTCATGCAGGCACCCCCGGGTAGAGACAGAACCAAATGTGTACCGGGCAGAGAGAGATCCAGCGTGTGCCAGGCAGAGACAGAACCCAGTGTGTGCCAGTCAGAGACAGAACCAAATCTGTGCCAGGCAGACAGAATAGAGTGAACCATATTTTCCCTGCCTCTGGCTCTCTGTGTCTCTACCAGTCAAAGTTGTACATTGTTGGCCTTTCAGACTTTTCAGTCACTGACAGGTTTGGTAAGGTTTGGTTATCCTGACTTCTCTGTGATCGTCTGCAGCTAGTTGTGGTTTATTTAACACTACTTGACCTTACGGGAGCTCAGTGGTGGACGAAGTACACTAACTACGTACTTAAGTGAAAGTATAGATACCTGGTGTAAAATATTACTCCAGTAAAAGTGGAAGTATGCACTTTGAATTTCCACTTAAGTAGAAGTATAAAAGTATTTGCCTTTATATATACTTAAGTATTAAAAGTAAAAGTACCTTAATGAATTATGGTTCTAATGGCCTTTTATCATTTTCACATCAAAGCTCCGGCTCAATCAACTGAAAACACCGATGCCAATCTTTAAATAGTGTCTTACATTTGTCTATTAAATAGTGTATAAGCACAAAACATTGAAAGCTATCTATTGCCATTAAGTAAGACAAAGTGGTTATGAAATACAAGAGAACAATTATTTAATTTTACATTTATTTGGAACTTAGTTGCACATTTAATTATAAAAAAAATTTGGAGTTAAACATAAGCTCCTTTACTATATCACATCGGTCTGTCTGTGTTACCCTTAAACATAAACATTGAACATAAATCCTGATTTATGTTTCAAAGTATGATAAATACCATTACAGGAACTTGTTCCACAAAATCATAGAATGTGGTGTTATACTAGTTTGTGCTGAAGACTAATGATAAATACCATTACAGGAACTTGTTCCACAAAATCAGAGAATGTGGTGTTAGCAGTAGAGATGCGCGGTTGGCGGTTGCACCCGCGGACTGGATCGGGCGGGTGACGTGACAAAAAATAATATTTTAATTAAATTCGGGCGGGTGGCGGTTTACCCAACGAAATTCAAAATATATACACATTGTTAAATGTCGTTACCTACATCCAAGCACATTTTGAAATAATCAAATTTTCATCAGGCAGTAAATTGGCCTTGTTCCGTGTATGCATACAAAGCAAACAAAGGAAGCAAAAAAGTTTAAATTAAGTGACGATCCCTATCATGTTGCGTCTCTTTGCAACGCCGCAAACTTGCAAGCTATGAGTCAGCTGTCAGTATTGGAAGAAGCCTTAACGTGTCGTAGATGAAACTGCCTGGGTTATTTTGTTTCGTTAGGCTATTAGTTATATTTTAAAACAGCCAGTCATTAGTCCTTTTTCCATCAGATTTTCAAGCGAATTAAATCTTAAAGCGAATTAATTTGTAGCGACATAAGAAGCGCCTAACGGTTTTCCATCGACAGAATGATTGTAGCGAATTAAAATTGTGTCACAATGCTCCGTGTTGAAGCGCATTTTTCTGACCCGCTAGATGATTTTCCATCAACAATGTAGCGCAATAGAACCTTCTGGGACGGTTACAGCAGCGCAGGGAGGGACCGATGTTCGCGCACTTCGATACGTACAGTGATTTAAATTAAACTTTCTTAACACTAATGTTGAACTCCATACTAGCCCGAATTCATATTTCACTCAACCAGGAGTGATGAGTAAGACTGAGGTCGATTCGTTGTCAGTGCAAGCTATTGCTTGATCTCATACTTTTATAGATGTTTCCTGATCGAGTATAGCCTACTTCATACTGGTATTTATAATGGAGAACCGAATGGCCAGCCTACAATGTTTAATGGTAATATGTCAGCTGATCACAGCTATCATAGTATTGCGGCGAAGGATGAGGGCAAGAAGGGTGGAACTGCTGAGCCTGGTCGAGGCCTGCCTGGCGTTACCTCGGCGCCCATCGCCGCAGATGTGGCAGCGACATCGCTCAAGTGCAGCGGCGGAGTTTGCGGGGGGGGGCAGGGGTGGCTGAAACGAGTAGTTGCATTGGTTCAAAAATGTGTGGAATAATTAAGTCTGGCATGGTTTAATATCTCCGCTTTTAAATTGTCTGACTTAGGAAGTAAAATGCCAGACAGTTGTTTCTCGAATGGCTGTTCAAAATCGGCGAGGAGACAAGCCCTTATTGTGTGTTTATCGCATTTAAAACTCACCTACGTTAACGTCACGTCATCTGGGTCAACGTTTTCTCAGACCGTAAAGTAGCTACTTTTGGAATAAAATAAATAATAAAAGCAGTAGGCCTAACCCTGTTTTTCTCGCCTCATTTATCAGAATAACTTACTCAAACGGGAATAAATCAAGAAATAAAGTCGAGAAACAAAGCATCAACATGATTTAAAAAATTGGTTTACCCGGCTTCTGCTCTGATATTAAGTAAGTAGGCTACCTAAGCAAGTAGGCTAGGCTACGGTATGTTGGCATCCAACTGGTAATACTACAATGCCAGTAGAAAATATATGGGAAGATAATTTCATTTAAAGGCAAACGTTTGTCTGCCACTATGACAGGGGCATTGCACGTCCACGTTTCCAGTGCAACTCATATAGTTCACGTCCTGCTTTTGAACCAGCGATCTCTCAGCAGGATCCCCTGAGGATACCATGCCACGGGACATAGCCAGACCCTAGCCTACCTTATGCTCATGAAGGCAGCATGACTCACTTCACCACCACACCACTAGGCTAGAGCCAACCGCATAGTAGATCAATTTGACAGGTCATATGCATTTTCCTTGTGTTCAAGTTTAAGACGACGGCATGCATGTGTATGTCGTCTTCAAAATTAGTTATTAGCCTGTTTGAGACTGTGATGGCAAGCGCCCTGCTCTGTTTGGTGGTGAGTAAGTGAGCCTCCTCGCGAGCCTGCAGACAGACGGTGATAGCTTCCATAATCAGCTGCTGGATATAACAGTAGCTCCGCCAGCTATAACTAGCTAGTGAACTCTAGCTTACAACGTTTACCTACTCACTTGAGCTGCAAATCTCTACCATGCTACAGTATAATTAGCACCTATCTCGGCAGATATCTTTTAAATGTTTATTTTTGTGCCATATTTTAAATCTAAATGAGTTAATTTCTCTTCATAAAACCCACTAGAGGACACTAGTTTAACTCTCGTTGTCAATGCGCATGCGCGACATTCTATATCGCTTCAACCGTTTTCCATTACTTTTATGTCGCTAGAACTTCCCCAAAACCACCTCTGCAGAGCGAATTAACTTAGTGCGACAAAATCGGCGTTAGAGCGATATAACCCTTTTTCCATCACATATGTCGCACTAACTTTTGATGCGCATCATTTTAAAGCGCATTATCTTTTTGATGGAAAAAGGACTATTGTAGCCTACCACTCGTGGAATAAGGAATTTCAAAGAGATGATGGAGTGATTTTACTCAGAAGTGACATTGGCCATTGGCAGCGCGAGATGAACAAGTTAAACTTCTAGCTCAGTAACATCACCAGCTAAGAAAGAAGGTAAGAAAAATAGTCGGAAAACTTTGATTTGCAAGGCAAGCAGGCAAGTGTTGGGGTTGTTACAGTATAAAGCCTACAATGCGGTGAAATTTCGGAATGAATAGACTCGGCGTTTCCTTCTAAACTAAAAACAGTAGGCTATATTACCATATTAAAATGGTGTACCAAATTGCGTTTTATTACAATGATAAAAAAGTGTAGGCTTACTAGCCTATGGTAAGGTCAGGTTTGCCGATGTGCTTGTCTATTTTAAAGTTTCTCCCTGTGCATCGATTGGAGACAGACGTCACTTCACTGATAATATTCTGGGGATAGGCTACAACATAGCCAATAGGCTTTCATACTAGGGCTTTATCCTTTAAATATCTTTGCGGCATTGGATCAGCCTCCTTTCAAGAACTTTCTAGCCTCGCGTCACAGCGCCTATACCTAAAAACAACAGGCGGATGGCGGGCGGGTGCGGTTTTGAAAATTGGTCAAAAAAATTGGTGCGGATGGATAGCGGACGGATCATGCGTTTTGTGATGCGGTTGCGGATGAAATAATAGGCCCATCCGCGCATCTCTAGTTAGCAGTGATATTCCACAACCCTAGGTACAAAAACAAAACACTTGACCTCAGATCAAACGTGAAGAAAGAAAATGATATTACAGGAACTAGTTTTTGCATAAATTACACAAAATTAGAGCATACCAGTCTGCACCGAAGACTGTAAAGAAGTGTGTACCGAGGGAGTCAAGAACTGCATGATAAAAGTTTGCGATATCGTGTGCCCTGATAAAAGGCAAGCATTATAAAATGTGAGCCTGAGCAGAAACACCGTTGATTGTGCATGTTTCTTACACATTTATGTAGCGTTACGTAGGCTGCTTGAGCATAAAACAGCCTCAAACTGCTGCAGAATTCAACGTAGCTCGCGCTCAACGAACGAACGAAACTGACCAAACCGAAAGGACTTTAGAGCAAATAGCGCTAATCCTGATTGGTGTAATTGTGAACTCACTTTGACCTTTCATTATTTGATTCGCTTTGGTATAAAGGAACGAGATGTTTTACTAAATGTAATGGAGTAAAAAGTACGAGTTTTCACTTTGACATGTAGTGGAGTGAAAGTATAAAGTCTCACAAAATAGAAATACTTGAGTAAAGTACAGATACATAGATATGTTACTTAAGTACAGGAACGAATTACATTTACTTCGTTACTGTCCACCACTGCGGGAGCTGCAATCTTCCCTAACTGCCACATACATTTCCACATCGCCAATGGCTAGCATTTTACAGTCGGATGATTTTACAAAACCCTCCTCTTCCTCTGATGCGAATGCAGTTCTCAGAAGCAAGCTGGCTTCCTGTAATCAGACTGACAGGTCAAAGGTCTGTGAGATAGCAGAATATAGAGTGACCTGTCATCTCCCATACACACAGCTCTCCATTACCAGGGAGGTGGTGGAAAATTATCTTGTACCACGAGACAAGAGCCAGCTGACTTTGTGTCTCTGTCTTCCATCTCTCTCTGTGTCTATATCTTCCCCAACTACACATCTATCTACTCTATCTATTCCACGCCCCCCCCCCCCCCCCCCCCATTTTTGACATCCTTTTCCTCCTCCTGAAACACATCGAGCGAGTGTTTCTCTCTGCTATGAGTGTTTTTCTCGCTGAGGCAAATAGCCTTGGTAATGTTCCTTAAGTTGCTCCATATGGAGCTGTTTGTTTTGCAAATCCATCTTGCTTTTTGAAATGATCCAATTAGACTGAATGTGGCTTTATTTATTTGATGTAGTTATCTGTGATGAGAGGTCAAAAAAGCTCAAGCATCGATGCCAGATTTGGCTGCAGGCGGAGGACGGTGATGTTTGTGCGGCCCGAAACGGATAGGCACGGCAAAATGAATAATTGGAGCCATTCATTAAGCGAGAACTAAAGCCAGATTGTTCCAGCTCCCCTTGATGTGAGTTTAAGGAAAGAAAGAACCAGCGCTCTGATGTCCCACTGAGATGCGAGGACTCAGGCTGAACTCACAATTTGGCTTTAGCCTTAATTACGGCAGCATTTCAATATGGCACACGCACATGTGCACACGTCCCAGGGACCTCAGAAGTATTTGGAATTTACCTCCTGAGGGGAATATTTGAGGTGAGACATCTTTTCCAAATAGCATTTGGACATGCCAATACTGCTCGGACTTCCCATGCCACACAGCACGCAGGACATAACACAGATAGCAGGTTTTATGTTGTGCATGGGAGCGTCCCTGCTTTGCTGCGTGTCTTGCTATGACCTTATAAAGTCACTGAGGACAAATCAGAGCGTCCATGTGGAGAGGGGGAGCGGAGGGAAGGGGATCAGAGCAGAGCAGTGGTGTGTGTTTGGGGTGTTTAACTTTGGGCCCGTGTGTGTTATTGCACAGATGAGAAAGACAGGGGAAGCATCTCGGGAGCCAGAGGATGTGCCGCAGACTGCTCACGGCCCTTACTGCTCACATTGCCAAAGACAAGAACGCTAAGCATCCCTCAACCCCCAACCCCCGGCCCTGCACCCCCCCACTCAAACACTTATGTTTCCCATCGGACAGACCCGGCATTTACCATTAGCACACAGGGCTGAATTCTCACCATCAACCCACCTTTTATCTTCCTTTCTTTATTTTATGGTTAGATAGCTAGACAGACAAATAGATTGATTGATAGACTGGTTTACATCCCCAAATTCAGTATTTCACACAAACTATATTAGCCACAGACAGCGAATAGGACCACAAAAGGCTAAAAATACCAAAATGAACCCTGCAAAGGCCATGCAAAGTATCTTTAATGTATAAAGTCACACTTTAAGTTGTTTTTTCTACAATGTGTACAAAATTACTCAGTACAATAAGTTTGTTTAAATTAGCACAAGTTGTAAAAGATGTTAGCAACATGTAAAAAATAAATGCAAACTGACGTGAGAGGTACAGTACATTGTATTATTTATTACTTAAGCAAGTACACTATAATAAGGACAGAATGCGCCAAGAGTAACCCCCTCACTCTTTGCAGCCACTCTACTCCTACCTGCCTAGCAGGCCTGGCTGTTACATAGCAACTGCTTTACATCACTGTGACAACTTTCTGATGTACATGTACTCCAAACACGAAAGCAACACCCTGATATAACAATACGATGAGATGAAGAAACTTGACTGTTTTAGCCTCTGAGTACCTGATTACTCTGCTCCTCTCTCTTCTGCCTGAGAACGGCTACAGGGGGAGCTGATTGGCTCTGCTCCTTTCTCCTCTGCCTGAGACCGGCTACAGGGGGAGCTGATTGGCTCTGCTCCTTTCTCCTCTGCCTGAGACCGGCTACCTTGAGAGCTGATTGGCTCTGCTCCTCTCTCCTCTTCCTGAGACAGGCTACAGGGGGAGCTGCTGCGTTTCCAGTGGGGAAGGGAACTAAGAATCCCCCATTTTATTCTGATTAATGAGTTATGCTTCGCTTGTGTTACTGCTAGAGCCTTAATTGAAAGCTATGCTTGTTTGCCACTTGTTGAAATATAACAATAAGGGCAGAAGAAAGGGCTGCAAAAGACTTGCAGGCTTACTAATGAATCGCAGGAAATTGTAGTTGATGGACATTGTAGTTGATGGCAGATTACATTTTATTGATCACTAGTGAATGGGAACAGTATTTGAAAGTAATCTTTTAAAAACTTTTTATACACTCTTACTGGGTGAATAAATCATGGTCGTCGGCCGAGGCAGGGATATATAGACTTATTTTAGTTTAATTAACGTTAATGAGATCATTTCTGGCGCCATATTCACTTTAATGGACATGGGTAGTTAAATACTGTCTTCTATTCTGCATAATAGATGGGGGTGGACTGCAGATTCATTTATGAGTGAGAGAAATGGCTGCCTGCGTGGCTGGAGACATTCCCATCCCACTGCGCTGAAGGGCCGGCGGAGCGGCAGGATCAGCACGACGGATTGATGGCCAGGTAAATGTTAGCTCACCGACTTCGGCTCCTCTTCAACAAGACTAATGGGCTAATTAATAATTAACCCCAGTAAGTGTACACGCATCAGACAAGCGCTGTTATCAACAGTGGTGTGTGTGGATCACCTGGGGCAGTGATGGGCGGATTTATGAGGTGGTGAGCTCTGGGCAGATTAGTCTCAAAGAGCGTGATTAGCATGCAGGCAGATGCGCACGGACCATTAAAGCTCTCCTGTAGAAGCCAGTGGGGAAAATGATCAGATTATTCCACACTGAATCCAGGCTAAATCCAGCACAAATCTAGGCAATCCAGGCTAAATCTGGTCCAAATCCAGACCAAATCTGGTCCAAATCAAGGCTAAATCTGGGCCGGCTCCATATCAGAGTATGCCACTGCCCTTTCCTACCTGTCTGTCACCTCAGGAAGCGCTGGAGTTTCCCTTGCCATCCCTCCCTCTTATCGTCTCCCGCCCTGTTTCCCCCCTCTTTCTCTGTGCTTTATCCCACTTTCTCTCTCGCATGACTCCTTCGCCCCTGTCATCAATCCCCTCCTCTCCTCTCCACTACAACACGCTGTTAAGTGTCAGCAAAAATCCTGTTAACCTCTTGCCAGGCTCTGTATTGCTACTAAATTATTCAGCCCCCCAAAACCCTTTATAATTGATGAGCTTAGCTCCTTTTAAGGTGGAAGCACTCTGTGAATTATTCACAATGAAAGTCGTAGTAGTGGCACCTGTTGCTCTGTTGCAATTGCCCCCCCCCCCCCCCTCTTTTCTTACCCCTGAGGGTAAAACTCTAAAGCCCCTTGAGCCCCCTGCTCACCCAGTCACCAACACAGCCACCAAAATCTCTGAAATCCTTTAATCACTTCAATAATTTTTCTGTTGCGAAACAAACTTCCCACCTCCACTTTTTGCCATGTAAGTCACAACTAATCCTCTGTGAGCTTTGCAACCAGCCCCATGTGAAAACAATCCACTCTTTCTAATGTGAATTATTTGAAAACTCCTCTCAAGCTAAACACACTTGATTTGACCTTTCTTATACCTTTAGTACAGTAAATGTCTTAACGCTGTCACATTATATTCACACAAAGAGCAAACCTGGCCTCTTAGGCGAGATCGTATAACCCTCAATTGAAAAAGCTTTAAGTGGATTCTTCGCATAGTGTTGTACTTGGAAAGAGGAGTGGAGAACATGGTTCAAGTTTCCTTTTGAAAAGCTGGAAAGCACAGAATAGCCTCTTTGGAAATTGTCTTGAAATGGCTGAAACTCCATTCCCTTCCGAGCGAGGCACCATGTGATAAAAGTGATGGCAAGAGTCAGTGAAAAAGAATGTCTCTGAGAGCTTTGAGCCTCAGCTCTCTGTATATCTCAAAAGCGTCTAAGGCAAACGCATCTGCTGACAGCTAATTTGTGCTCATTATATGATCTTGTAAGATTGTGTGTGTGTTTCTATGTCTGTCTCTTTGTGTATGTGTTTATGTGTGTGCGAGTGCCAGTCTGTCTATTTATGTGTGTGTGTGTGTGTGTGTGTGTGTGGAGGTTTGAGTAATGCAGAACAGGAAAGCAAATCTTAAAATTGACATTAGGCAACAGAGCTTGGAGTTTGTCCAGGGCCTGACTATAGACAGGCTGAGAGAGATACCATGGGCATGCTAACTCATAGAGAGACTATGTGGCCATGCTAACTCTGTGTGTGTGTGTGTGTGTGTGTGTGTGTGTGTGTTTGTGTGTGTGTGTGTGTGTGTGTGAGAGAGATGTACACTTTGGCCATGCTTACTGAGAGAGAGAGATCATTGCTATCATTGCAGCGAGATGCTTGTGACAAGACTGATTTCACCGTAATGGAGCTCACAGTTAATGCTCTCCCCCACACTCCCACGTACGTCATAGCAGCTGTAAGACTTCTCCATCCCGTGTCATTTCCTGTGGTTTGGTCCCCAGCAGGACCCCATTTGCCTCTCTCTCCTCCTGCTCCTTTCCTCGCTCCCCTCCTGCTCCCCACTTTCTCTTCCCACTCCTCTCTCTCTCCTACCAATCCCCTCTCTCTTTCCCACTCCCCTTCCTCTCCTAAAGCTCCCCTCTCTCTCTTCCAACCGCTCCCCTCTCTCTCCTCCTGCTCCCCTCTCTCTTCCCGATCGCCTCTCTCTCCTAGCGCTCCCCCTCTCTCTTCCCACTCCTCTCTCTCCCTTCCCACTCATCTCTCTTCCAACCGCTCCCCTCTCTCTCCTCCTGCTCCCCCTCTCTCCTCCCGCTCCTCCTCTCTCTTTTTCTACTCCCCTCTCTCTCCCCTCTTTTCTCTCCCTCTCCCCTCTTTCCTTTTCCCCTACTCCCCTCGCTCTCCCCACTTTCCTCTCTCTCCTCCCGCTCTCCTCTCTCTGCTGTGGTTCCAGCTCCGGCTTAGGCGACACAGATGGCGAAGGACAGGTTAATGCAGCGGCCTGAATCATTCATAAGAAGCCACTTCTGCTCGTGCTCCAAAAACTCCCCTTTCGTGTGGCTTCAGTAAGGCAAGAAAGAGACAAAAGCATAACAGGTGACAGTGTGTGTATACGAGTATGTGTTGGTGTGCGTGTGTGGGAATGTGTGTGTGTGTTAAAATGAAAGCAGAGAACAGAAATGGGGGGTGGGGGGGGGGGGGGGGTGTAGATCGGAGAGGAGCAGAAAGTGCTGAAGTGTACAAGAGTTTCCTTAAATAATGAACCATTTTGTTTCAGATTCATATAAAAAACACAAGGAGATAAAAAAGGACAAAACTAGCTGAGTTTAAAGCTGACAGGAGGCCCTCTGGTTTAATCAGAGCCTTTGGCTTGACGCGTGTAAGTGAACCAGCAGTGGCTAAGCAGACTGCATGTCTAATGTATTCATTAAAATTGTCAGGGCTGTCCTTTGCATTTGACCCGCGGGGTCTCTGGGGAGCTGGCTACTGTTTATACAACATTCTCTCCAGCATCACACTTGTTCTCATTCATAGTTAATGTTCACGGGCCTACAATATTCATACCTCCTTCGGTCTGTGCAGTCAGGCGGCCAGGATTTATTTTCAGAGCCATCTGACCAGGAGGAGGAAGAGGAGAGGAGGAGGAGGTGGAGGAGGAGGAGGACCCCATCTCCTCCCCATCACCCTTTTTTTAACAGGCACTAACAGGTAGGAGTGGAGTGAGATGCTGAGATTGATGCTCTTTCATACGGGAGAGTGTTTTTCAAAGGGACGAGTCTGACCGTGGATGGGCAGACCAGAGAGGAGTGGCACATGAAGCAAAAGAGAGACTGAGAGAAGGTGAGAGAGAGAGAAAGAGATACAGAGAGGGGGAGGGAGAAATCAATAGAGCAAATTGGCGTTTGATTGGTGCCGCTTTCTCAGCAGTCATTGAGTGTGATCCTCCGTGGGTCTGGGAATGTGTGTGAACGAGGAATAATGAGATAGCGAAGACTGATAAATGGACCTCAGAAGCTCAAGTGCTGCAGCCTGAGCATGATCCTGCATAAGCCCTTCTGAAAGATGAGTGATCGCAAAACAGCCCCCAATTAAAACCGATTCAAAGATCATCACAGTGAGTTTTCTCGTTAGGTTGCAGCGTATCAATGGAGAGTCGTTAAAAGCACTGTCAGTAGTGTTCATAGAAACCAAGTGTTTACAGAACCAAAGCAGTGTGTTAGGAAATGGAAACTAGAGCTCCAAGCAAATTAAGTCTCCCAATAACACCTAATATGCACTGTACCCTGCAAGCCAATCAACCAGACGTTTTATGTTCGTATAATTGGCTTGCGCTCTCACATTGTGTGATACACCATGGATGAAAAATATCTCTAAACTTCCAACTAGGGTTTAAGCTGCTAATATAACGCTCCAAGTGTCTGTAGGCCCTCCCTGGGTCCTTAGTTTCCTGCAAGTGGGTTATTCTGGTTAAGAGCACACAGTAGTTCATCCTCATAGATTACAATCTCCTACATCACCAATGATCTGAGGCCTCTGTGAATTTGCTTTGGCGCCCAAATGCTCTGGACCTTAAATCAGCCCTCTTAATTATATCACACTCACACAGACACACCATGGACATGCTTCAAGGTGTATCTTTAAGGAATGACAGAAGCAAGTTAGAGGTTTTTGAAGTTACCATAATGATCTCTGTAAAAACAAGACCAGTAAGTATGGTCTAAAACAGATACGAAAAAAGATATACAAGGATATATCCACATTAAGAATGTGCGTCCAGAATTACTCACGGAGTCTGTTTGGAAGATAAACCATGATGAGCAGAGAGCTGGTAAACATGGCTCAAGAAAATAACCCAGTGGTTGAACGGTGACTGAGTTCAACCCTTTATTTAACTCTAAATGTTATCATGATTTAAGTGTTAATTAAACAAGTTTACCATCACACTGATATATTTTCTTGGTAATGAGGCTCTTGAGATATGATCCTAACTGGCTGTTATCCAAGGCCTAATCTGAACACAGTCATTAGCATAATGTGATGTTTAGATATAGGTCACAGCTAATAATACTTAATGGCACATCGGCTGAGATTTGACATTTCTGCGCAATTTGTCAAGATTTGACTGCAAGAGGATATGTAACAGCTCAGATAAAGAGGTGATTCAGAAGAGTACCAGACCCCGTCCAGCGGAGGCTGCTGTTTACATGAAAGACTGTCAATAAACACAATACAACCATCAACACGTGCCTGAAGTTTAGCTGCAGCAGGACTCTCCAGTACAAGTCCAGGACGTCACCCTGTCATGCAGAATAAATTATCTCACCCATCAGCTCGTGCATCAGACAGGGAAACGGAGAGAGCAAATTGAAAATGAAATGAAATAAAACATGAGATAGAGATACGGCACGAGGTCCCAGGCCTGCTGTCTGCTACTCAATGCTGTGGTCTGAGGGACTTTGCCAGAACAAGCCGCTGCTTCCAGAGAGAAATCCACAAATGCACACTCTGCAGCCAGGGCCTGTCACAGCAAACCTTCACAAGCAGCTTCTCCCCCTCCGCAGCCAGCTGGCAATGGGACTGTGAATGGCAAAGACGGAGTAGGAAGAGATCCTCCTCTCTCCATATCTGACAGCTCCACCTCAGTGCACATAGAGGCAGTCTTCATCATGAACAAGCACATTATATATTCACTGCATTTCAGCATAAACGTGCCTTCCAGCAAGAAAATGCTTACATATTTCCATTTTAGTGCATAGTGTGACGTCCTGTTCCATCAGTATAGTAATGACACAGGTTCAGGAGAGCAGGCTGTATTGCTCTGGCTGATGGCTATGGGTTTAAAGCTATAGTACGTACTCAATTACACCCTATTTCACAAAAATGACTGCTTTACACTGCAGGTGCACATGTAATATCCCAGTGGTAACATAGTGAGAGTGCTCTCTGTCAGCTCACACGACTGGAAATAGCTTTCTCACAGCCGTGAGCTTATTGTAACAGACACGTCCTGGTGAATATTAACATGGGAAAGGCGTGACGAGAGCCCAGGGATCCCCTCAGAGGACGTCTCAGTGTGTTGTTTCTGCAGCCTCGCCAAGGCGTTACTGTACAGGGAGAGGTTTTCACACTCAAAGTCATGTATGTTTCTATGTACATTGAATTGAATGTTAACTTTGGACTGGGCAAGGCTAAAGGTGGACATATAGGTGGAAAGAAACAAGAAATGGCTTTCGTTGAAATTGATTTTAGATTACCAAGGACATTCAGTCAAAGGTGTAGACCTCCTCCGCAGTGAAGGCTTGTTTATTTTATTTTAGTGGAGACTTTTGTATTGGCAAATTGTGAGTGCATGAAATGGCGGCCTGGTAAGACGAGTCTTTCCTCTCCAGCGGCGTGCTCTTATCAGGGCTGGATCCTGCCGAGGCCCGGCAGCCTTCTGCAGCAGATCAATGGCGGGTGAGGAGTTCATTATCTCAGATAAATCCATACTCCGCCAGGCGGCACATCCTCTCCGGTCCGCTCCCTCTCTCTCTCCCTCTTTTTTTAATTGGCCTTCAGTCATCAGTCACCCTCGACAGGCTTTCCCCTTCTCTCTCTGTTCTAATCTAATGACACAAAGTCTAATTTTACACCCACCAATTGCTTCATTTAATTACGGACTGTCTCCATTCCTCTGATACAATCAATAACGCCCTTGTTGAAATTAAAAGAAAGAAATCTAATTTCAGTTTCTCTGTGTGTTCAGCAGTGCTAGATAAGACCCACACAATATGAATGTGTGTTCCTGCAGGCGGTGTGATCAACCTGCCGTCGCTGAACGCACACACACCGGAGGCAGTGCAGTGGCCGAGTAGGCTGTCCACGTGCCGTAAACGGTCTGGTGTGTATTAATTAATTAGCGCGGTTAGCACCCCTGGGGCCTGTCCTTGAAGGATGATAAGCATGGCTGCCTGCCTGAGGTCGCCCGCTCAGCGGGGATCTGCTAACTGGGCCACTGCACTGAGACTGAGGGCTGCATGACGGTAATGATGGCAGGTTAAGGCGCATAGAAACCTGCTCAGCATCAGCAGCAGTCGTCGACCGCTCCTCGTTGGGCCGTGGTGGCAATGATGGGGTGTTACGTCGCATAGTAACCTGCCTAGCATCAGCAGCAGTCGGCCACCACTCCCCGCTGGGCCACGTACCACTGAGACAGGGGTGTGTGACAGGAGAGATGAGGTGTTACGGAGGAGAAGAAGCAGCTCAGCTCAGGGAGCGATGGTGCTGAGTGAGGGCAGGGGCAGAGATAATGGTAAGTGAGAGGTAATTAGAAATAAATGACTACTTCACAGAGCCCCCACCCCAACCTTCATCTACGAAGCGGAGCCCGGTGACGCTCCTCATTTATCTTCATCTGTTTCTGTGGCGGCGGACGAGGAGGAAACAACCACCCCAGCACACCCCATGCCTACCTCCACGTCATCTCTGTGTCAAGCCCGGCTCCATTCTCATCTCTCTCTCTCTCTCTGATCAGATCTTCAGGCGACGTCCTGATTCATCTCCTCTCCCTCTCCCTCCTTCCCTTTCATCTTCAAACTCTTCCTTGAATGTCCACCACTCTCTCCCTCTCTTTCTGCCTTTCTCTCGCTGTTCCTCTATTCCCTCTCTTTCTCACACTTTTCTTTGTCCCTCTATCCCTCTTTCACACACCTCTCATCCCCTCTTACTCTGACTTATCACTCTCTGTTTCTCCTCCTCTCTCTGTTTTCCCTCCCTCTCTTGCTCTCTATCTCCCTCTCTCACAGAGCCTTAAAATTAAACTAAAATCATTACTGTGTGGGAATAAGTGGGAATGCAGAAAGTTATCAAGGTTATCAGTGTGTATGTTATATAGACATTCAAGGTTATCAGCAGAGTGTACTTTATTTAGACATTCAAAAAATCAGTGTAAGAAAGAACCTCTATGCCAGACTCCCAAACTCATCTTAGCACTCCAACAAGAGCTCATTCTGGGGTGAAGGGCAAGACAGAGTGTTAGTCAGGGCCTGTGGTTGACTCAGAGGAAAGGCAAACACAGATCTTGCCCCAAATGATTCATGTCATGATGATTGAGCTCTGTGGGGGACTGTGGTTGAACCCAGAAAGGACCAGCGCATGAGGAACTGCAACAGCAGAGCATGTGTACAAAGCCATGCAGCCACAAGCTTTACATCGGGTTCATTCTGAAGCAGCCTCACTCCTGAGCGTCGGCAGTTTCGATAGGATGCACTTCGTTTTTAAATTGGTGGCAGAAGCATCTAAAATCGTAGGGAAATGTAAATCAAATGTAAAAATTTGGACTCCTTTTCTCCCCTAAAACCTTTGTAATAGAGGTGCTACGACTACACGCCTTTCCAATGGGTATTTGGACCATAACAAAAATGACGCAGTCAGAGCTACGTGGTACAAACTCCCTTAATCCCAGACTTAGGGACCAGACCAAACCCAGTGCCAAAGTTAGACTATGTCTTTTTTAGTGAAGCTCCCAACTTCAAGAATTACAGGAGCTGGCCACATACAGACCATTAGTTAGTCCTCTTCTAGTCTAGGCAGCAAACTTCACATTAGAGGAGTAAAATGGACATGCAGCAGCAATCCGTACGAATGGCAATATGAAAGCAGAGACGCATTCTCCCCAACTTTTCCTTGTCTAAAATGAGCTGGCAATGTGTATAAAAACTTGAAATATTTTATGAGAATGAAATTTGTAATGTGACAAGGTCTGCAGATAGCAACTGAAGTTCTGTTGGTCTGTGCCTGTGAGATCAATGAAAGGAGGACAGGGGGAGAGAGAGATTGTCACCACCCCGACTTTCAAACCCAACCTACGTACAAGCCCTGCACCCTGACTGCAATGCCAAAGAGCCAGGCTCATGGCCACCAGAGCACAAACTCAACCGTGGCGACAGTGACGGCACTCCGTCACAATCAGGCATGAGAAGTGGGTGCGCTAGCAAGAAGGGCTAAAGCCACTGGTGCGAGTATCTGTTGCCATTACATAATCTAAGGCTTTGATAAGTGAGTTGTAAACATTGCACAGTTCTGGAGCTGCTAGTCTCTATTACACATGATGTGCAGTGGGTTTCAGCTGGACCGCCCTGACAACCCTTAAGCCTCTGAAGTGAACAGACTGTGCCCAAAGCTATGTTTTATGCCAGATTTACTTACCTTTCAGTTTCAGGACGTTGACTAGGACGTTTCTTCAACAAACAGCCCTACTGGGAGTTTGAAGTTCTGGTAAACATTTGTGTTTGTGTTTGTGTTTGTAGAAACCGTCTGTTTACTTAACAAAAGCACACATGGTGACTTGTGACGTAACGACAGAACACACGGTGACTTGTGACGTAACAACAGAACGCAAAGTGACTTGTGACGTAATGACTGCACTCGCCCTGACTCGTGGAGTGACTGAGCTTGAGTCGTCCTGAGTTGTGTGGTTAGCTCAACATTGCCCCTGTGTGTAACAGTGCCGTTTATATTTACAAACAAGTGCAATCCACTGACACAAAGCGAGTTGACAGTAACCTCAAGGAAACATTATGTCAGCTTTTAAACTGCCACAGTGCATTCATCATTGGAGTCTATGAATATTCATCCAGCATGATCCCACTGAACACCCTGGCAGTGTGTTCACTTCTCAGCACTGAGATTAATGGCATCAAAGGCTGCAGAGGCATTTTAGTGTACTCTCCTTTATGAATCATAATGGACAGCTGGATTAGGCAGCCTGCTTCTTTTGTTGGGCTTTCAGCTGTGGACACACTGCCTTTGGAAATGTGTCTGACCTTCATTAAGCAGTAGGCATATTTCTCTGTATTATTTTAATCCAGTATTTACAGCGCCGCATAACGGAATTCATGTGGCTTGTTGTTGCTGCGTGGTTGTACTTTGACCTGACATTGCTGTACATAAATCACGCCACAGCACTACAGAGAGTAAAATGAAATACGCCACAGCATAATAAACTGCCCAGTCAGCCCAGATGGCTCTCAGATCAACAACTCAGATACCCCCCCCCCCACACACACTCTACCCTCACCCCCCACTTCGCTCGAGTATGACCTCTCTGAACTATGATGATATGCAACATCAACACAACTGATGCCTTGGCAAGAGAAACACAATTAATGTTCTCTCTCTGCTGACAGAAGTTGGATGAGTAATTCGAAAGTTTTTATGGAGTGATCTTTTTTTTGGGCGCCCGAGCTGCATAACTAATTCAGAAGATTG
This sequence comes from Sprattus sprattus, assembly GCF_963457725.1. Taxonomy (NCBI): domain Eukaryota; kingdom Metazoa; phylum Chordata; class Actinopteri; order Clupeiformes; family Clupeidae; genus Sprattus; species Sprattus sprattus. Next base: position 49,712,597 of record NC_137921.1, on the reverse strand, counting down.
TCTCAAATAATTCATTCGGTAGCGTGCTTTAACCATGACCTCAGTTGGATGCATAGCACCACAAAGAAAAGTAATGCATGCGTTAAATGACTTGACGCACTCTAATGACTATAAAGCACAGACCCAGCAGCAGTAAAGTGCTGCAGTGAAAGTGTGAATTTATTGTGGAGCTGAGTTATGAACCTCTGAGACTTATGGCCAGCTGAGACAGCCCGACATGATGTGTGTGTGTGTGTGTGTTTGTGTGTGTGTGTGTGTGTGTGTGTGTGTGTGTGTGTGTGTGTCTGTGTGGGTTTGTGTCCATGATTCAGGACGCCCGCCCCGGCAGCAGCTTGCTTTATGCCAGTTTTTTTCTCATTTTAATGCAGTGCTTCGGTTTGAATAACGCACACTGCCAGGCGGATGAAAAATATAGACAAAAACACCAGTCAACTGCTGTGCTATCGACTAATAATAATTATCTCAATCAAACAAATGACCCAGGCCCCACGGGAATGACACGGCCATATCAAGTATTGTGTGTTAGGGATGCTGATGGGTGGGGTGGGGTGGGGTGGGGTGGGGGGGTCCCTTCACAGCTTTTCTGCCTTCACTGGTAAAGCCTCTCTGAGAGGCTGCGGAGAGAGGCAGGTAAATGATGATAAATACATGCCACAGCAGAAAACACACAGGCCTGCACAAACTCATGCATCGCAAATGTGACAGACATGGAGTTGGGACAGCTATCGCTCTCCCTCTCTCTCTTCTCTCTCTGTCTCTTTTCTCTCTCTGTCTCTTCAGCTGCCTCTTAAGCATCTTTTGATTTATTACTGGGTGTCAAAGTCATAATCTCTGTGCCTTTTCAGTGGAGCTGATGTCACATTTTCGGTGCGTGCCTCTCTCGTCCTCCTCTCCTCTCCTTCATCACTGGCATCACCAACGCTCTCTCCTCTTATCCTCCTCTTTTCTATCCTTGCTCTCTTCTCTCCTCTACAGGAGGAATTCATCCACCTCTCCACCTTTTGGTCACCGACATCACCACCCCTCCCTTCCTCTCTCTCTTCTCTCCTCTCTCTTCTCTCCTTTCTCTCCTCTTTCCTCTTCTGGAGAAATTCATCATTATTACCTAGCCGACAGGTCTATTACCAGCCCGGGCTACAAAACAAAACAGAGAAAAAGAAACTTTCTTCTTTTTTTTTTGGTTTTGAAGAAGAAAGGGATTGTGGAAAGGGCTCTGATACGGGGTGTTTGGTGCCTCTGTGTTGTGCCAGGAGAGATTCCCCTAAGCTTGATGGATTCTGGAGGAGTTCACTTCAGACCTGAGAGATTTAGATTGATCTCCCCATTGAGTGGCATTAGGGAGCGCAGAGATGGACACTCTGTATTTCTCCTTAGTTAGAGATCTGCTGAGATGCTGAAATGGCACAGTATGGCCTCTGGAGACATGATTTACACCTCTCTGACTTCTCATTCGCTCACCCACCCCTTACACACACACACACACACACACACACACACACACACACACACACACACACACACACACACACACACACACACACACACATTCATATACACACACAAAAACACACATCCGTCCATCCACCCGCTTGTCTTCTCATCCCAGAAGAGTTCCATCATCTTCTTATCTCTGTGGCCATGTGTGTGTGTGTGTGTGTGGGGGGGGGGTGTCGGGGTGGGGTGACCCAGTGTGACTGCAGTCCCCACATCAGATTGAATGCTGTTACTGAAAGAGGTTAGTTACTCTCAAGCCTTGCAGCTGATGCAACCTTTGCATATCAAATCCAGATTAGAATGTTTGCACACTGTTAAGAATCAGTTTAGATTAGAATTAGATTTGAATTCGGCACAGGGTAGTCTCACAAAATCACACTGCATGTAACACTGATGTGTGTGTGCCCAGTGACTGTGGGCCGCATTACTGATGTCGATAGCCATATTGGTTACCTTTTGCTTTCAGATAGTTACGACTCAGAGAATCCCCAGTCAGTCAGTCAGTCAGCCTCAGATGTGGTATGTTGTGGAGATTAGCTATGTTATCAGTGTGCTGAACTATCTAACATTGAGCACAGCTGATCAAGCTTTGGCCCTCCCATGCACCTTTCAGAAGGCTTCAAGGAAACAGGACTCACACTGAGAACCTCAGCAATACATACCAGAAAATATTGTGTGTGTGTGCGTGTGGTGGGGATGTGAGGAGGAAGAGAGAGCGAGAGAGAGAGAGAGAGAGAGAGAGAGAGGGAGTAAAAGTAAGAGTGATCGTATGTGTCTATGTTGTGAGATGTATGGAATACCTATACCAGGTATGTGGCAGGCATCTGCTGGCCATATACATGGGAATATTCATAGATTATTGGCCATTATGCATTAATACTTGAAATGAATTACATGGATAAGGCACTATATAATAAAATGTATTGTATTTGTTCTCGCCTAAGACCCTTTGACACCTAATATCCTGTAGGACATCAGCACAGAAAAAACACTCCAGCTACTGTTACGTACCAAACTGCTCTCCCAGCTCGTTAAACATGAGATACACTCATAAGGACGGAAAGTAGTGCCCCAACACCATACTTGATCGCCCATAGAAAAAGGAGCAACTCCTGCCGCTGAAACTCTATCGGTACCTCACACATCTGTACACCGTGGGCATATACAGGTAGGCACCTCATTGGCCTCTGGTTCATTGGATGGAGTTGACATTGACGTCAAGACGAAGGTTTTAACTTTTCTGAATGTACCTTTAAATTAGTTTCCTTCAAGTAGTTATTCCCTGAATTTCCAGAGGTCATGTAAGGTAATGGTTAGCCTCAGAAGGTAGATCAAAAGGTTGGTTCTTGTATTTAAAACCATCAAAACTGTCAAAGCCTAGACCTTTTGAAAAATCTGTTATGTGTCAAAGTTGGAAATAAATCAGAAAAATACACATTCACAAGTTTTTATGTTTGTTCTCTTAAAAACATTTTTACTTTCCATTAGGCAAGTAATGGATACCAAACCCATTTTAAAATGTAGGTCATAAGCCCTTAATATAAAATGTAATTTATGGTGATCAGTTGCGATATGTCCAAGTTAAACTGCCCAAAAATAACTACAGCTCCCCGTTGGCAGGAGTCTCTTGATTAAGCTTGTGTGAAATTAGCCAAATATCATTGACTAAGGAGCACTCAAACACACCCTTAAACATGTTTCAAACATTAAATCATATTAAAGAGTTGATCAGATGTTCAAACAACTATTTGGAACATTTTCAAAGGAAGCCTTCAAGAACTGAGAAAATAAGTGTATTATCAGACTATAAAAACAAAGACATGTAATGTAAGAGAATATATGCTCTCAGAGACGAAAAGCAGAGATCTGACCAAATGCAGGCTCACTGACCACAACTATGAGATACACCAGACAGCGAAGATGATGGTTGCCAAGACAGCGGAGAATATGCAGTCCATGTATGACAGATGAGGTCAGTACTGAGGGGCTCTTTCAGTTCCACTGCCAAAACTTAAAACACACATTTAAGAGGACTATTTTAAAAACTGACAAGCTTGTTTCAAGCTCTGCAAGGTAAAGATGTCTGCTAGGAAGCGAGACAAACGATGGATGTCACTGCAAAACAGATAATTGTGAGCTCACACCAAGGACTGAGGAAGGGGGGGAAAGATATCTAGATTCATGTACTGTACACACACACACACACACAGTTTTGTTTGTTTCTGTTTTTCTCTAATAATAGACTGTTCCTCTCTCATTTACACTCTGCATGACAGTTTCAGCATGTGTGTATGTGTGCATGCAGTAGAGGGAGAGGGAGAGAGACAGGGACAGGGACTGATAAATATCTGAGAGAATGTGAAGGGATAAGCACTTGCACAGTGAAACGTCACAGAACTGGCAGTCTTCTCCCTGCTGTAAGAACTCTGTTTCTTCTGCCGAGCCGATGGCTTGTTAGTGTGAATCTCAGCATTTTATTTTCACTTAAACTTCTTGGTCCTCCTCCGCTCCCAGACTGCACTTGCTGCGTCTGCATACAAACTACCTGGGCCAGATGGGCTCGTCTCCCACGGCAACATTGTTTACTCCCCGGTGGGGTCTCCTCCTAGGAGCCGTGGGTTGCGCTCAGCGAAAACACAGCCGCGGGGAAGTGGTCGGCAAATCACTTCAAACATGCCTGACATTTCCCCCACTCCAGCCCGCCACTCTCCGGCCTTTAAAGATGAACACACCGGCTGGGAGGAGAACTGTATGTTTCCTGCGTCCATAGTAAATTGGTTATCACAGTTCAGCAGAGCTGCTACAAAGCACTAGACCTGCGCTTTGATGCACTGTACTCATGCTCATCTGTAATCTCGGCAGCGCTATCTAGCCTGACTTTCCCTGACACACATACACAAACACACACACACACACACATATACACACACACACACACACACACACACACACAAACACACACACACACACATATACACACACACACACATACACACACACACACACACACACACACACACACACACACACACACACACACACACAAGGCTGTATCCTTTCCACAGTGCTATAAATTTAGCATGCTTGTATTTCCCCTGCAGTCTCCCTGCGGAGAGCATGCTGGTGTGGGGAGTTTTACATCTGTCATGCCCAGCACGTGAAGAGCACCTCCTCTGCGATCCTAACCTCAGTTGGCAGTGACCCACGGGCCTCGGAATCGTCTGGTCACTGTGTCAAGAAAACAGTGACCTTTAGCGTTGCCCTGGCTGCGAACCCATTTGTCCATAAGAGAATCTTAATGAGGTGTGTTTGGCTCGGGCGGGACAAGAGGAGAACAAGTGTAGAGAAAAGGCCAGCGGCCCCTCTGTGACTCCGACTCTTAGTGCCCTGAGATGGTCATTAACCTGCTCCACCGCCACCTGCCACCGTCAGCACAGCTAAGGGCCACTATGGGGCCAACCATTCCCTGTCTCCCCCAGCAATAACACAACACAACACTCCCTGTCTCCCCCAACGAAAACACAACACAACACACCCTGTCTCTTCCGACTCAAATATAAAACTGTTCACAACCATCCCCAACATAGCAGACACAACTCTCCCCAACACAGCATAAACACAACACAACACACCCTGTCTCTCCTAACTGAAATATAACACAACACTCCCCAGCACAGCATAAACACAACACTCCCCAACACAACAAGATCATAACACAACGCTCCCAACACAACATAATCACAACACAAGACTCACCAACAAAACATAATCACAACATAACACTCCCCAACACAAAACATAATAACAACATAACCCTCCCCAACACAACATAATCACACCATAACACTCACCAACACAACATAATCACAACACAAGACTCACACACACAACATAAACACAACACAACACTTCCTGACACAGTATGAACACAACACTCCCCAACACAACATGAACACAATACAACACTCCCCAACACAACATGAACACAATACAACACTCCCCAACACAACATGAACACAATACAACACTCCCCACACCACTCCCCTGTTCTCCCAACATAGACACATCACAACACTTCTGCTCTTCTCTACTTATCAGCATGCCACTGGGTTACCTTGAGGCTCATCTTGTTTGTAATGAAGATGACAAAAATGAAAATTGTTCTTGGCAAGGGTCCTCATTGGGGAGGGGGTTTGTGAGTGCTAGCGTCCATATGGAGATTTTAACCTGTTTTCCAGTGCAACATATGCCACATATGCCATCTTCCATCACCCCTTTGTCATGCCCACTTCATCAGTACCTGCATTACATACAAATAACTACCTAAAGGGCTACTTCTACAGCAGTGTGTATGAGCAGCTGCCAGTTGGCTTGTGTCATGACAGTGGGTTTTCAACTTGAAGCCTTTGGTAGGAGAGTCGAGACTGGAGATTACATAATGAAGTGGCAGGGGCTATGATACACTAAACTGACAGTGTTGAGCATTGGGTTACAGGCGAAAGCTTAACTAGCATCAAGGCTCCGTTCCTAGCACTCTGCTGTAATGCTAGTGCTGTCACCTGATCCATTACTGAAACACAAAACAAACATAAGCAATCTCACCGCTTCGTTCTTAACCACTACTTTGTTTCACCCAAAGCCACAGGAACCACAGACAGTTTACCTGTGAAGCCACTTGGCAGATGCAGTCTCACATGTGTCGTCTTAGTGGTGCCACTTGCGAATACACTATCCTAGACACGCTGTTACAAGTATGCACTTTACATACTGAGAATTACACTTAAAGTTCTGCAGTGCAGTGCAGTTTTGGAGTGAGGACATTGAAACCCATTTGAACTCCTTCCTTAAAGCTTACTTGGCGCTTGATATCCTTGCATGCAAAGGCAAAACTGAACTCAGATCTGCCGAGACCTTTGAAGATTATCCGTGTGAATTCAGTGTGAGGAACTGCCTTAGAAACTGGGCTCAGTACCTACGTGTGAATTATGCTTTGTGCTTTGGGTATTCTTCGATTCGCGGACTCACTCAAGAACTTCATACCTAATGAACTTCAATCTAAATGTTAATTTCCTGTTGCTGCAGTGTGCACTATGGAGGAAATGTAGCAAACATCCAGAAGTGTACAGGCGTCACACATATTTTACAATGGAGAGTGTGCTTTCAAAGAGGCCATGAACTGAGACGGGGCGTAGCGGAGAGCGGGCGGGGGTGGTGGGGCAGGTCTGGAGGAGGGCAGGTGTGGGGACATGCCAGAGGCAGGAGTGTGTGTCGGCGAGGCTTTGAGCTGCAGTGAGGCGCGCACACACACGAGTGTGACATGGCTTTGTGATAGCATCTCCTTCCTCTGGTGAGTAATGGAGCTCACAGGACTGAACCAGCCTTATCACCACCACAGCACCCACAGGATATACAGAGACCAGCATCCTGGGCTTGTGTGTGTGTGTGTGTGTGTGTGTGTGTGTGTGTGTGTCTGTATGTTTGTATCTATGAGCATCTTAGAAAATTCATGTGTGTGCATGTGTATTTGTGTGTACGTGTGTGTGTGTGTTTATATGTGTGTGTTTGCGTGCGCGTGTGTATGTCTGCATCTGTGAGCATCTTAGCAAATGCACTTGTGTGCATGTGTGTGTGTGTGTGTATGTGGGCATGTGTATGTTTGCATCTATGAGCATCTTAGCAAATGCGTGTGTGTGTGTGTGTGTGTGTGTGTGTGTGTGTGTGTGTGTGTGTGTGTGTGTGTGTTCGTGTGTGTGTGTGTGTGTGCACTCACTAAACCGCTCTCACTGTAGAATGGTCAAATATCCATTTGGATTGTTACTTCCAGCCCATGGTCATTGATTGTAACTTACATACTGTACATAACTCATCCCCCCCCCACACACACACACAAACACACACATTCACACACACACACACACACACACACACACACACACACACACACACACACACACACACACACACACACACACACTGACACACACACAACCACACACACACTCACACACGCACCTACCCTTCTCTTGACTCGTGGCTGCTCTTTATGCAGCACTGTGGAATTCAGCTCCACTGTTCCTGTGCTCCTGAGCCCCCACCCACACCTGTTCTCCTTTTCCTCCTCCTTCACACACACACACACACACACACACACACACACACACACACGGAAACAGACACACTGACACATAGAAGTGCACACATGCACTCTCTCTCTCTCTCTCTCTCTCTCACACACACACACACACACACACACACACACACACACACACACACACACACACACACACACACACTGGATGCTGAATCTCCATTCTGGTCATGCCCCTCTCCTCTCTTCCCAGATGAGCTTCTGTTTGGGGAAAAAAACAGCAGAAAGAGGTGATTGGTTGGGCCTTATATCTGTAAAAAAGGGGAATTTGCCTCCATCTGAATCCCATCCCATGTTACAGGGATGGCCATGCCTCTTGACAATACTGCCATGCACAAGTGCCCATCTGAATCCCATTCCATTTTACAGGGGTGGCCATGCCTCTCCACAATACTGCCATGCACAACTGGCCATCTGGCGAGGGAGGTAGGGGCGTGCTGTGCCTTCTCCCTGGATATTAGGATATGTAGCTTCCTGCTTAGCAGCCATATTGAATTCCTGCAGACTTTATGAGGTGCAGCATCTCATTCATCAAACTACTTTATGTTGACAGTAGCTCTTCCTGCGGCACTGGGGAATCACCTCATTTTCCTCCATTTTTCCAATACTCTACAAGTGATAAAAATGTTGAATCATTCAGCTATTTTAAAAGTCAGGCTTCAAACAGGTCTGCGCTGAAAAACCAATTAGAGGTGTGTGAGGGTGTCTGAGGATGACATGCTTCGCTGGCCTCACAGGGAACTAGCTATTGATTTTGTTATTTAATCTATGGCGGCGCGTTTAATATGATCTCCTTCATCTCGCTCCTCATTAGAGAAGCGTGGCAGGAGGTGCCCAGTCAATGCCGCTCTACCTTGTGCTCAAGGTGAAGTCTGGAGGCTGAGCCGGTGAGTGAGCCCCATGGCGGCCGCTTTTCTCCTGTTCTCTCACCTGTGGACAGCCCTGCCCCAGACAACCCCTCTGCAGACAGCCCTGACATCTCAGCTTGTCTGTCATGCAGGAAGTTCCTTGAAACAGGGAGGCACACTGAAGGGAGTTCAGCAAGGGTGTGTGTGTGTGTGTGTGTGTGTGTGTGCATTCATAGATTCATGCATGTGTCTGTGTGTGATGGTTGTTTGGTCTTTTACGGTGGCCGAGAGGTGCAAACCAACATTACAAAATCGGAAACACTTTAACAAAGCTTGAGACAAATTTACATTTTAGAAAACATTTTAACATATCATAAAACAAAATAACATTACCACGACACATTAACAAGTCCTAAAACAAATTTACATTTCAGAAAACAAATTAACAAGACGCGAAACACTTTAACAAGTCCCGAAACACATTAACGAGTGGCGAAACACATTAACAAATGACATTAAACGGGAAGGGAATGTACCAACTCCGTGATTGACGTGGAAGTGATTACTGAAGCGCTCAATTTAAGTTGATGGAGTTCATGGTAAACCAAGATGGACAACGATGGAGTGATGTTTTGCCTGTGTTGTGGCAACAATTGAGCCAATTGACAGTGCATAAGATATTTTAACGAAGTTCCAGTCGTATTGCCCTAATTATGACGTTTGTAGTGGAGAAATCCTTTTTGCGATAAAACCCGGCATCATTCAGTTTGCGTTTCAGAGACCTCAAGCTGATGTGCACAGTGCACACAGTGTTAACATGACATCATGTCCACGATTACAGTGTACGAGTGTCCCTCATTAAAATATCGTATGCACTGCTGCAGCACATCTTGTCCTTCAGTCTGGTCAGCCATTTAAAAACTCAAAAAACCGACCACACCAAAAACAAAATCTTGTTAATTGGCTCAAATGTTTGTCACAAAACGGGCAAAACATCACTCTATCGTTGTCTATCTTGGTTTACCATGAACTCCATCAACTTAAATTGAGCGCTTCCGTTATCACTTCCACGTCACTCACGTTGGTACATTCCCTTTCCGTTTAATGTCATTTGTTAATGTATTTCGCCACTTGTTAATGTTTTTCGGGACTTGTTAAAGTGTTTCGTGTCTTGTTAATTTGTTTTCTGAAATGTAAATTTGTTTCGGGACTTGTTAATGTGTTGGGGTAATGTTATTTTGTTTTGTGATATGTTAAAATGTTTTCATAAATGTAAATTTGTCTCAAGCTTTGTTAAAGTGTTTCAGATTTTGTGATGTTGGTTTGCACCTCTCGGCCACCGTAGTCTTTTAAAAATTCTTGTCATGCTTTGGAGTTGGTGTGTGTGTGTGTGGGTGTGCTTTTGTGTGTGTGTGTGTGAGTGGTGGGTGAGTCTGTGTGTGTGTGTGTGTGTGTGTGTGTGTGCAAGTGTGTGTGCATGTGTGTGTGTAGGGGCTGTGGCTGTTGCGCCGTCGTGACTGAGTGTCTCTTGGATGCGGTAAGAAAGGCGGCTGAAATAAGCAGGGTGAGATTGAAGGCCACCTTACAGAGCAGGAGGGTGTGATGGATGGCCCTTGTTAGATACAGTAATTGTGGCCAGGTAATTGCCCTAGCCTCCTGCACTTCCCATCTCTCATACAGGGTAAACCACTTTGAAGGGGGCTGGAAGTCCTACCCCCATCACCCCCAGCCCAAAGCCCCTCCGCACCGTTTCATCCATCCAAGTCCATCTCAGCCTTGCCATGACACAGAGATGGTCAGCACAGGACAGGCACATGTGACGTGCCTCAGATCTGCATTGTGTAGTTTGGAATGATAACTGCATGCTCCGAGAAACGGGGGTAAATGAGCAAAGACACACACACATACGCACACAGGCTGCTGACTGGCATATGTCCAACAAGTTGGACTGGGCAAGACTCTGATCCAGGGTACTTGTTGACCAACTGCCATCTTTAAATAATAGAGTCTGTCATTTTGAACACACTCACTCTCTCTCTCTCTCTCTCTCTTAGCTAACATGGTGGTATTGTGAACAAATCTCTCTCTCTTGGCTACCATGGTGGTATTGTGAACACATCTCTCTCTCTTGGCCACCATGGTGGTATTGTGAACACATCTCTCTCTCTCTCTTAGCTACCATGGTGGTATTGTGAACACATCTCTCTCTCTCTTAGCTACCATGGTGGTATTGTTAACGCTCTCTCTCTCTCTCTCTCTCTCTCTCTCTCTCTCTCTCTCTCTCTCTCTCTCTCTCTCTCTCTCTTTGTGTGACTGTGTGTGTGCTCTGCTGTAAGGTGCAGTGTCATCTGGATGTCCAGTATACAGTAATTCCCGGCTCCCTTTCAAACCTAATCTTCTCCCCCGTTCTACTTGCAGGTTGCGTCTGAGCGCTGTTGAGCGATGTGTAATGGGCTGGGTTGATCTCTGCTTGGGAGAGGTCTAATCGAATCTATTCAGCATTTAATGGCCCCTCCAGACGGAATGACTGCAAGCACTTTCATCTCAATTACCTGTCATTAAGCCTCGCATGATGTCACTGTGTTGTCAGTAAATACTCCACCACTGTTTTTTACGACCCTTTTCTAAAAGGTCTTTTCTCGAGAGCTCAGCTTTTAAGGGTCAACTTTAAAGTGGCTCTTTGTCACACAGAGGAGTTGGTTCATTGATTTACTTACAAAGCTAAAATTAACTTTGACCTGGTTCCATCATGGAAGTACATGAGGCAGGCTTTATAATGTCCTTATTATATGCAATACCCTTATTACACTTCATTCCCTTATTATAGTATAGAACAATGGGTAACCATGAATTACACATCAGCACAATGATATGTGAATAGAGCAAGTGTGTTTCTTTGAATGGCTTAAGCTCCTTTACCCCCCTTTACCAGGGTTTGAATCAGGGTTATGGTTCAATTGTCGATATGGTCTACCAATAGTGCCAATGGTTAGTGATAACTAGTTTGTTACGCTTAAGCTAAAGGTATAACCACAAAAGTAATGAATTACTGTGTAATGTCCCCAGGTAGGTGATTAATAATAATACATGCTTCTCATGTTTACTAAATTCATATTATTATTGAACTATGAATTATTATTTGTACTTAAACTGATAATGACCCTCTTCCCGAGTACGATTTCTATTGCTGTATTAGTATGTTGTTCTCAAACAAGGCAGGAAAGCTTCTTGAATACTTTACTGGTTCAGAAGTTCTGATGTTCTTTAGAGAGCAGATACAAAAGTTGTCTGATCAATAATTGCCAAGTGTAAGGTTTTAAAATCAATGTTTATTTAATAGTTTATCGGATATTTGAAGCATGACTGCGTTGATGAGGGTCTCTATGGTTGTCTGTCATCTCTAGTGGTCGCAGTAAAGCCTGAAAATCCTTGAGCTCTTTTTCGCTCTCCTCCTGCATATGCAGCTGGTCAGGTTCAAGGCAGGAAACTCTTTACACTATAGAGAATGACAGCATCCAACAATCTCACTTAAATCATCACAGCTATGTAAAAAATATACACAACATCTGTTGAATTTCCCAAGGTTTGCTCTGACCACATTTGACGTGTCATGATGTTGCTGGCCTGTTCAGTATTTAAAAGCAAGAATGACTCATCCAGTACAATAAAATGTGCTAACAGCCACGCGTGTGTGAAGTTTTCAGGGAAATAACTCAACCCGCAAAACAGCTGTTTCACCACCTTCCTCTCCAGAGGCACCTGCTATTGGGGGTAATCATTAAAAGCAGCGCAGGATCATGGAGGGGCCATGTGTCCTTGTCACCTTGGAAACAGGGCTGCGGAGGAACTTTGGATTGTTTTTGCCTTCCTTCATCAGGGATGGGTAGGAAAGCGGCCTCACACATGCAGGTGCAGATTGACCCCATTTTCTTTCCAGGATCAGGGAGGCTTTACCATGATGCAAATCCTCTCAAATTCATAAACTGTCTTTTCAGGGCGGCCACAACATCCACTCTTGAGCTGAGCGTTCCTGAAATACTGACTACCAGGAAAAGTAATGAACGCTATAGCCTGCCTACCGTTATTGCCGTCTATTGCTCTCTGATTCAGGATATTCCCAGCTTCATGAAATGACTTATCATCTTACATTTGCCTGAATTCATTTGAAAGACATTTTCGTCAAATGTAACCAACCCCGCAAACAGCAAACAGCTCTCAGCTTGTTTTGATTGTTTTAAGAGAAATTCAATTCTTGTCATCTAAATGACAGGAGATGGAACGCTTATTCCATCACTGAGGGATTAAAAAGGAGAACAGTATGCCTGTGATAACCATATATTTTAAAACTATCAAAGCTATTCTGATAACTGACTCAAGCACCTCATGAGTATATAATGGTGATTGGGTTGCAGTCAGACATAAACAGGATCATACGGTGGAGAATATTTCTGAAGCGTATGTTGGGATCAGGTGAAGAGCAGTGTGAGTGCCCTCATGTTCTGATTAAAACTACCTGAGTCTGGTGTCGTGAAGAGAGTCAGACTTAGTCTGACTTAATGTTTTTCAGGCATCCATTGTGTTATTACTTGATTTCCCCTCTCCAGGACCACTTCATCAGTCTGGAGCGCTCAGCCCAACTGAAAGTCAAGGGTCTTGATGAGACTTCAGGGACTGAAATGGGGAAAGGAAGGAAAGTGCTTCCCAATCTAGATGATCAGTAATTTTTTGGATGATTTTTAAATGAGCTCTTGACCCATGGAGTAATGCATAATGTAAAATTGCACACTGCAACTGTAACATCTTCATTGCATCTTCAGATAAACCTACAGGGATAGATTCTTCAGGTTTTAGCCAGATTTCAGTCTGATTCAATCAGTATTATTGACCTTAAACATCAACAACAAGTCTGAATGTTCATTTTCACTTTTTTTATTCATTGAAGGTACATTGGCTTTAATTGCCAGTTTGTCAGGTATGAGTCCTCTTTTAATTACTTGAGGAGGTTGGGAAAGAGATACTATCTCACATCATCATTAAGTGATGACAATCCAGTGTAAATTTGATTACAGACTTGACTGCACATGAGACAGCAGCCTAGCCAATATGTGGCTTTGGGAGAACACCAATCGACTAACGAATCAATTACATCTGGGAAACTCTGATTTCCCAAAACAGATATCATTAGTGGTAATATGAATCACAATCCTGAAATGTGTGTGTTTAGCCATGTCCAACACCTTACAGTTTGTCAGTCATTCATCCCTTCCCACCCCAGGCAAGCAGCTGAGCAGAATCAGAAGCATAGCAGACGTCTCCGAAGGCCTACTCATTTCCTCCCATCCTGCCTTCCCCTGTCAGAGAGTATGGTAGTACAGGACCAGTTAGAGATGTAAATAGATCAATATTAATTTTCAATATTTGACTACCGCTTGAGCAGACAATTATGTAAATCCCTTGAGTTCACTGATGCAGAGGTTCTGCCGATGCTGGGCCAGAATATGCACACACACCCACGGCAACAGCAGAGGTTAATATAATAAAGAAAAAAAGAGGGCAATAAATAAGAGACAATTAGAGACTAGAGAGAAAACTGTTCCAACCAAGTGCAGTAGCCATTCAGACCACAACTGCCAACAAGAACATATACTAAGGACCCTTTCAAGACACTGTATTCAATCGTCAAATTACTTTGTGTATCATTGAGAACAGGAAAGAGAAAATCTAGTTCTGTATTTGCAGGATTTTCCCACTCAGACAACCAGAACTCTTCTGGAACCGCCAGTGAAGAAACCCAGAGAGCTGGAGAAACCGGAGCACTTGAGAAACACAGAGCGCTGGAGAAACATGGAACACTGGGGAAAAAAAGGTGTCTTCGGCATACATTGTCATTCTGTGAGATCTGACTGAGCTTGTGAAAACAAATGAACATTCTTTTTTCTCCAACCAGGCGTTGCGTGCCTCTGTGGTTTTTTATGCGCCTGCCTTGCTTATCTCTGTCACCAGTGCCACTCTATTAGTCAACAGAGGAGGAAATTAAAGCTGTGACTGTACTGAGCAGAGCCAGAGTACTGGACTCACCTTGGCTTATTGATTCCCAGAATGGATGGGAGAGACAGGAGCAGGGTGCATCTGGTGCACACACACAGCACTCTATCTTTGGATTGAACATGCATACACACACACACACGTGCACACACACCCACACAAACACACACACACAAACACTCTCTCACACACACACACACACACACAAATACCTACACACACACAGACACATGTCACAGGAGTACACACATCAGCAGTAACCACACACAGCCCAGGAATACACACATACACACAGCCAGACAGTAATTAAATGACAGTAGATGGAGAGCCATGAGATTGATTTGAAAGCCAGTTCTCTATTGTCTGGGTATCTGTCTCCAACCATATTATAAAGTTTGTCTCCCCATCCTTTTCAGAAACTTATGTACCATTGATGGCCTCCTCCTCCTCAGATCAATCCTGTTTATTCAGCTTCCAGGCCCTGCCCTCACTCTTCTCTCTCTCTCACTCTGTATCTCTCTTTCTTTCTTTTTATCTCTCTCTCTCTCTCTCTCTCTCTCTCTCTCTCTCTCTCTCTCTCTCTCTCTCTCTCTCTCTCTCTCGCATGCTCACTCTGTCCCAGAGAAAATAGTTTTGGAGGAAAGCACACACACACACACACACAAGAGTGCAGAAGGACAAATGAGAAATGGGAAGGCATAGATCCTTCACTGAACACTATAGGGGAGGAAAGGATATGTTCAGGCAGTCTGACATACTGGCCACATTGTAGAGGGGAAATGTGTGTTCCTCCAAATGAAACCATTTTCTCTACAGTCTTGAGTTTTTTTTTATAAGGTACGTTTTTGTAAGTAACATAAATACTATTTAACATTTTCTTTGATCTTATTTCATCTCATTTCGTCTCATTTCATCATATGTGGTGGTATGTGATCATGTGAAGGAGGTAATTAACACACTTACCATTCCTGCAAGCTGCCGGGGCATGTTTAAACAACATTATGCCGTTTTTTATGTAAGGTATGTTTTTGAAAGTAATTACTTTTTATTAGTAATAAACACACTTTTAATAATAATTAACACACTTATCATTCCTGACGGTAACCCGTATGTACAGCACAAAGAATTACATCAGACAGAACATCAGCTGGGCTTTATCAGTGCTAGTTTTGTCGTGGATACTGTGGTCTCCACAGACTTTTTGATCTATATAGATATTTAAATGATCAGAGTTACACCAATGTGAAAGTGACATTGCAAAAGGGATGGACCTACTAGTGCTGCTGAATAAATATCGAATTGGATGTGATGGATTGCCATTCCTAAATTTCTCTTATAGTTTGAAACAAGTCAACCTAAGTTAGAAAAAGCGGTGAACATTTTGGTATTCTTTGACCTGCGTAGCACGATAAGCTCTAGGAGATGGTGCTTATATTGGCCATGCACAATAAAATAGGCAGAGTCATTTCATTGGCTTGTGAATCATGAACCTATTTCATATGGATTTAATGAACCATGCAACTGCTTGGGTCAGCGGAGTGAATTGGAGTTGCTATAGTCTGCATCTCTTAAAAAGCTATTTTTTACAGCCTGCAACATGTTGTAAAACAGTGCGACTATGAGAAAGGATTTAATTCCACAGTATTTGATGGCAGACGCTGGTATGGAGATAAAACATGAGTCACCTCGGGTTGGCACACACATCTGTGATGATGACAGGACTGGGAAGCGGAGATGTTGCTGCACGGTCTGAGCACACGCAAAGATAAAACCGCCAAATTGACGCTGCGCTTCTTGCCTATTCTCTCAGCATTTCTCCAAACCATTAAATGGTTGGTAAAAGCTTGGAAACAGCGCATATATTGCAAATTGAAGCAGCCAGGTGTGCAGTGTGTTCAGGCTTTTGATTAATAATGTTTTAACTGCCCATTAGCAGAACGTGGTTACCGGGGGACGGGCAGCACAATCGCTTTCATGTCAATTTGCAATTACTCCTCCGCAACTGCCCATTGGGAGCTGCGCCACACACTTGTTTACTTATCAATTTAACGCTTCAGCCTCGGCACCCAGAGCTAGGCCCCTCGCCATGGTTACCGTGAGGAACTCACGAGAAGGTGCACGGGAGCAAAATGAGAAATGAGGAAGTGACTGTTTTTTCTTCTTTCAAGAGTGTGCGGTCAGCTCTCTGGTGAACATGTCTCCTTAAAGGTGTCTTTTTCTTCCTGTGTGTGTGTGTATGTGTGTGTGTGTGAGAGAGTGTGTGTTTATTTGTGAGTGTCTGAGAGAGAGAGAGTTTGTGTCTGTGTGTGTGAGAGAGAGACTGAGATTATGTGTGAGAGAGAGAGAGTTTTTGTGTGTTTGTAAGAGAGAGATGAGATTACGTGAGTGAGAGAGAGAGTGTGTGTGAGTGAGAGAGAGAGAGAGATTTTCTGTATTTGTGAGGAAAGTGAGTGTGTGTGTGTGAGTAAAGGCCCTTATATAGTACACAAAACGGTCGTGTCGGATGGTCGGGCAGTGGGCGGGCGGCCGGATAGTACGTACTAGTTAGCATTTGTGTCCCTTTATAGTACTCCAACGGCTGTGGGTGCTGAAAACAATTCTCTTCCAGAACAGTAGTAGTCCAGGCAAAATAGCCCATTTTGGAGCCAAAAATGGAATGAATTGTAATAGAATTTTTTTCAGCATAGATCATTTCTATGAGGTGTCCAGAACAACATACTAAAAGTCCTAAGAAATCCAAGTTGAGGAAATATGTTTAATTCTCATCAATCTGAGATGTGTGCTAATAATGCATGGCAAAAATACACCTCAAAACATTTTTTTTTCCTTTACTCCTATCAAAATAAAACTTTACACAATGAAAGTACCCATGAACATTTACATTTTTTGTATTACAAGTTTCTTTGAAAATGAATTTGAATATGCAAATGAGCTATACACTAATCGAATATGCCCAAAATACACCCAATGGGCTTAATTTTTTCCTTTACTCCTACCACAGTAAAACTTTACATAGTAAAAGTATACACAAAAATTTACTTTTTTTGTATTACAAGTTTCTTTTGAAATGAATTTGAATATGCACATGAGCGTCACACTTATTGAATATGTCCTGATTGCATAGTCAGAAACACCATACCCCTGGCAGGTACTACCAAGCCAGGCAGTTTTCAGGTTAGAGGCCAGTCTAAAAGCAACATTGCCATCTCCCATTGGCAGTAGGATGATAGGATGAAGATTTGGCCGATGTATTTGTCATACATATGAATGGTGTTTCTGCCTATGGACATATTCAATAAGTGTGGAGCTCATGTGCATATTCAAATTAATTTCAAAAGAAACTTGTAATACAAAAAATGTTACTTTTCATGGGTACTTTCATTGTGTAAAGTTTCATTTTGATAGGAGTAAAGGAAAAAATTTAAATTTTGAGGCATATTTTTACCATGCATTATTAGCACACATCTCAGATTGATGAGAATTAAACATATTTCCTCAACTTGGATTTCTTAGGACTTTTAGTATGTTGTTCTGGACACCTCATAGAAATGATCTATGCTGAAAAAAATTCTATTACAATTAGTCTGTCGTAAAACGCTATGTTGCCTTGACTATAGGGGGAGTAACGGTTTAAGTGCCGAAAGACAAGCTACACCATGATATTTTCGTGCGATGGAAATCGTTAGTTGTCTTTCCCTCTCCCCCTCAGCTATTATATACTTACTTCTCACCAGCTGTTGCTACTGAAATGCAACAGGTGTCAGCAGGCACATACCCTTTGTGATTTGTCTAATGTTACTTATACACCTGAAAGGGCAAACTTATCTCTATCATGGTAGGTATTTTTTGTGGGAGAAATAGGCCTAGTTGCAATCTACAACAAAATGATATGCTTATCTTACACTATAGAAACTGTTAAAAAATGATTAAATTAAATG
The DNA here is from genome assembly GCF_963457725.1 of Sprattus sprattus. NCBI lineage: Eukaryota > Metazoa > Chordata > Actinopteri > Clupeiformes > Clupeidae > Sprattus > Sprattus sprattus. Next base: position 49,694,124 of record NC_137921.1, on the reverse strand, counting down.
AATACGTTTTTATTTTCTTTGGTATTTTCGTCATATTCAGATTTGCAATGATTTCTGGGTACTTTTTGTAATCTCTATTTGATCATGTGACGAGACGATACGATATAGGCACAACATCTGAATGACTGACAGTGTTGTACAAGTCCACACCTTTCATGAAATAGTTAAAAGTTCATACAAGTAAACATGAACAGTTCACGAGTAAACATGAATAGTTCACGATCATTTTAATTCATTGTTCAGTTCATAGTTTTAGGGTGGAAAGTGAGAATGAAAGACTTCACTTGTTTTTTATAGAAAACTTTATCCATCAGTACCAGCTACCACTACCACTAGCCTACCTATCCTTAAACTGCACTGTCATGTGTATCAATTCCTAAAATAATTATTTCCCCCAACGGCAGCGTGTCTCGAAGTGTGGTGGAAGCCCAACTTGTGGGTCGCAGAGACGTGACAGGTGGAGCACACATGAGAAGAGATTCAAGAGATTTTCCCGTTGCAATGCCTTCCTTTATATACAGTAGCCTAACTAGAATATCGCACTAAACAACCACACTCAAACAAAGGAATATTGTATTGTTAGAACAATAGCAGGGCAGAGCACACGGATAATCCATATTCATCATCTTGGCAAATTGAGATACTGCGGCTGGCGGATAAAGCATTGAACATTCCATATTTGAAATATCTTTATAAGTAGGCTAGTGAAGTCAACCTGTCTGCTTTACTTGATGGAGAGACGATCGTTTATCGACACACCTTTTAAAGACGGCCAGAGCGCATTAAATCGACGTGTTTATAAGTTATTCAAATGTGGAAGTAAGCAGTCAGGGCAGCGCCATGACGCACAAACTTTATTCACGCTTGCCTCACGGCTGCAATAGGCCTACCATTATTTAATCATATTTGATAGTATTCCCAACTAATTTGTCCTTCATTCTATCACCGTGTTTGAAAGGTATTGGTTAGGTAATAGCCGACAGCTGTTTTCTTTCAGATTTGACAGTAGCCTATAGGAAATACTTGTGTGTTTTAAGCAAATGGAATGTGTAGCAATGTTTACGAAGGGGCAACTGCTATCGTGAATTATACAGTAAATACGTTGTGAAATGAAAGGAAAACACATCACAGTGAGTGCAGTGCATCACAGCGAGTGCATGTATATGTTGATGCCGGAGTTAAATAAAGGCAGGCTATTCATTAAATACGTGAATGTGTCAGTAGTATGAACAGTTGAGACATTGACTCCGTGGGGCTCAGGTCGTTTGGACAAATATTTGAATTGCTGTCGCTCGTGCTGGTTCTCTGGCAATAGGCTACTTGGCCGGCTCATGTATTGTGATATACAGGGAATAGTTTTCAAGGAAATTTGATGCACCTTTGACAGTGGCTGTTCATATATATATATGGATATAAAGGTCATGAAACAGGAAACGCTAGGTCCAGAAATGTTAGTTTCCGGAGTTGATGTCGTATGGAAATGATGTCGTAGTGGGTCAATCACGGCCAAGGAGTATCCGTCGCCATGAGCGGACCGACAGAAATTTTTGCGGGGACACGGAGAGCTATCCGACGGCTCTGGAGAGCACGGAGAGGGCGTTTCAGCTACCTGAGAAGGCGTTCCAGCTACCTGAAGGCGTTCCTATGTGCCCAAAAACGTGTCGTACGGAGTAGCATAAAAAAGCCTTAAGTCTGTCTTGGTGCGAGCACAGCTGTTTAAACTCAAACACTTTCCCTCTGTGCTCAGACAGTTTTGGGCCAGAGAGGTGTGGAGGTGTCAGGACAGCCATGTTGGGGGAAGATGAGACACTCAGAGCCACCACCATCATTTAGCCCCAGTCAGCCAACAAGAGGAATCCATTGTGTGCTTGGCTTCATCTTTTATCCAATGTTTGAAGTCGGGAAAGAACTAAAATTACATTCTTTTGTCTGTGTGTCATGTCGAAGGCAAAGTCATTGCTCAAGGTCAAATCAAGATCATATACAGTGTTCAAAATGTCTACAGCAACCAAGGAGACCCCTAATTCTGTCAATCTAATCTATGTTAAAATATAAATTTATCTTGTTGATTAATTATTTAGTATTGTGTCTGGATATTTACATATGGGGCCACCATTTTCCCTACAGTAGTGCAGTATGTTTGTAAACAAACGTGTGTGCTGTTCATGATAATTATTCTTTAAGTCATGACCTTGTAGACTTACCTATGGGAACATCATTGTCAAATAGAATATGTTCCGATGTTGTTTATGAAGTGAAGATCCTGTTGTTTTTGTGTCAGATGGTATTTTTTTTTGTCATGACCTTGAACCCTCACCTATGCGAGTACATGTGTCTGTGTAAATAGACTAGAATGGGTTTAGTGTGTGTGTGGACATGTGTGAATACATCTGTGTTTACCCTTTGAACAAGTAGAGGCAGCCGAGGCAGACGACAGACAGAGAGTGCAGTCGGGGGGCACGGGGGGTTGGGGGGGGGGGGGGGGGGGGGGGTCAGCTACGCCTGTCACGCCATTATCCTGCCTGACACACAGTGCCTCACCTGCTCCCGGCAGCTGCGTGCCGTGGCTCCACTGCCAGGTGTCACACCAGCTGGCTCTGCGTGCAGGTCCACGCCAACGCCACGGGGCACGCACAAGACAACCCTGCTCCGCTGCTTCCCAACCTCTGGCCGGATGCGAACGCAGGGTGGTTACTATCTCTGCCATGTTTAGCAGTGTTCAAGATGAAATGGTGGCGGTTACTACCTCTGCCACGTTTAGCAGTGGCAATGATGTAATGGTGTCTGTTAATACCTACCTCTGCCACAATTAGCAGTGGTAATGATGAAGTGGTGCCGGTTACTACCTCTGCCACATTTAGCAGTGGTAATGATGATGCGGAGGCAGCACCATCTGCAGAGGCTGGCGATATTGATATAAATGTGTGCCCCTCTAAAGGACACCAGGGAATGATCCACTGCCTCAGCCTCTGCTGCTATGCATGCAGCCCGGCTGTCGCATCTGGTTTGGACCGTTTGCTAATGTGTTATGGTCATAATGCAATTAAAATGTCTTACTGTATGGATAGATGCTGGTAAAGGACATTCAGAAACAAAAACACACACTTACATGCATATGAAGCGTTCATAACAACCAAAATAAACACACATCAACATTAAAAGCACCAGGGTAACATAACATAACATAGGTTTATGTTATGAGACTTTTTGGGCTGAAGTGACCTAGCATGTTATGACAGCTATGTGTTTCTGGTATGTGAGCCAAGGCTGGTGTTGATGACCTGACATGGTTTTCCCCCTTAGGCTAGCTGGATAATTGAAATAAGGTGAGCACCTGCTTGTGATTCTGTCAATACGGCTTAGCATCAGTGAAAGACAGAGGCATTCTGGGATGGCATTCTAGAGTTGTTTTTAGATGTGGGGAATAAAGCGGTCTTAGTCAGTAAAGGACACACCCTTACTTTAACACACACATGCATGTGTGCTCTCCACGATGCAGAGGAAATATCGGTCATTTTTACACACACTGCCATCAGGTTGGTTCTTGCTTTATTCTGCACTCAAAAACACATGCATGTCTGCATGTAGGTATGTGTGTGTACGCATGGAGTGCGTTAGATTAACACATATTGGTTCACTCCCTGGAGGCACGTTCATCTGTATATGGGTTTCATGTTGTTGTGATTATTAGCATAATTGCTCATGTTGGGAATATTTACATAGACTAGAGCTGCAACTCTGATAACATTTATTAGGTGAGTAGGGGGAGAGTGGTGTCCCACTCATATCTTCTGTAAAGAAATGAGAATATTGATCCACTGCTGTCACAATATTATCCACAGCTGTGAAACATTTAATCACAGGGATTTGTGTGTTGAGTTAAATTCCCTCTCATATAAGTCAAAACAGATCTTCAAAAATGCGACTTTTGTGCATCAGTAACATAAATCCCAAACAACACAGTGGTATTAAAGCTGATTAATTTTTGAATAAACCTGCTTAACATTGAGTTGTTTATTTGAGAGCCATCGTGCCAGACAGACCTCAATTAGCTTTGGCAGAGCGTTCCATTCCCCTGGGCTTTGTGTAGTCCTGACACCTTCCCTGTGTTGCTTTAGTATTAGTCACTTGTAAGTGCTGGGGAATGGATTCAGATTCAAAGTAGAGTTTGCAAGCAGCTTTCACTGGAATTCAACCTTCGTCATGATGATGATTATATATGGAGTCCCTATAAACACTGGGTGTGTGGAGGTAACAGATAGTGACGTTTGGAATGATAAAATACAGACAATACAGATTCAGTTCCTGCATGTGGGGGATTTTGCAGTCTGTGGTACCAGGACTGAAATGTCCTCACATTTTGGGGCACTGAGTCTGTTTGCATGTGAATGAGCGTGTCTTGATCTGGAGGCCTCCTAGACTGTGCTATTCGGGAGGATTACGTGCTCAGCCAGGTGGGGGTCGCCTTAGTCCTTGCTCTAGGGGGGTTCAGGCTCTGTAAAGCGACCTTGAGACTATTTCAATTGTTATTTGCTCTACATGAGATTAACACATTTTAATTGAATTGAGTCGTGAAATACAAGCTAAATACAAACTTAAGGCCTTGCTCAATCAGGACTGCATTCCCTGAGGGCATTCCTGAGCAACCTCTGTGGTACTTAATGTTCTAGTCAGTGTAAAACTGATTGTCTCTCTGTCATTTAATGATGGTAGTTGTTCAATGACATTTAAGAAATGCACCCCAGGTTATGAGTTGCCGTGGAATCCAATCAAAACTGTGTTGCATCCACAGTCTTCCCAGTGGCCTGAGCACAGAACTGGACACCACCTCTCTGCCCATGAGGACGCCAGTGGCCTGAGCACAGAACTGGACACCACCTCTCTGCCCATGAGGACGCCAGTGGCCTGAGCACAGAACTGGACACCACCTCTCTGCCCATGAGGACGCCAGTGGCCTGAGCACAGAACTGGACACCACCTCTCTGCCCGTGAGGACGCCAGTGGCCTGAGCACAGAACTGGACACCACCTCTCTGCCCATGAGGACGCCAGTGGCCTGAGCACAGAACTGGACACCACCTCTCTGCCCGTGAGGACGCCAGTGGCCTGAGCACAGAACTGGACACCACCTCTCTGCCCATGAGGACGCCAGTGGCCTGAGCACAGAACTGGACACCACCTCTCTGCCCGTGAGGATAACATTGGCCTGAGCACAGAACTGAACTGGACACCACCTCTCTGCCCATGAGGACGCCAGTGGCCTGAGCACAGAACTGGACACCACCTCTCTGCCCATGAGGACGCCAGTGGCCTGAGAACCATGAGATGGTAAAGCAGCAACTTTATGTGCTGCGGACGAGGAGGAGCTGGAGTCGAGTCTCGTCTTCCGTCTCCGTCTCACAAGAGCATGTGAGAATACACCAAAGTAATATAGGCAAATATGCAAAGAGCAATGTCTGCTCCAAAACAACAACAACAACAACAACAACAAAACACCTTTACGGCACATTTGGCCTCCATGGTGCCCCCCCTGTCCCAACCTTATTAAGCATCATGTCTGCTGTGGTGTGTTGGGCAACTTCAGATAATATTTCCACAGCACACTTTTCGTCTCTTCTCTCTTTAATTAAGATTATTTGTTTAGTTTTGTCTGGTGTGGGAGTGTGTTTTAATGAGCTGAGGGAGGTGATTTAGGCATGGATATGGCTAAGTGCACGCATAGATCAAGCCATTGGCCCACACACCCACACACACACACTCACACACACGCATAGATCAAGCCACTTACTTTCCCTGCTCCCTTAAAGTCCTGGACAGGACAGAGCCACGCGTTCCACTAGCACGCTTCCAGATTCTGTCAAGCCCTATTAAAAACCCTGATCAATTTTGATGTGTGAGACACACACACACACACACACACACACACGCACACGGGTCTCCTGGAGTAGATCATTCTTATCCTGCACCGCTGTCGTGTGGCTGGTTTTTCATGGACCGGGTTGGTGGTGCGACATGCCGCCTCCTGCTCTGTGGGCAAAGCCTTCTGCCGCCCCTCATCTCCACGGCGACCCCGCTCTGCACCAGTGCCATCTCGCTCTGCGGATAATCTGCCGGCCATGCCTCACCGACTCCCAGCATGCATCACGCCTTGCTCCACCAATGTGAATCAGGGAATGGCAAAGAGACGTAATAAACAAGATTGACTACAAGGCTCCTTATTGATCCCACTCTCCAGCGTGCTCTGAAGATGGGTAATATGGCAGCTGATGGCGTGAGGTGTGATGCATGCTGGGGCAGATTACGGCGGGGGCGAGAATCAATTCCTCTAGAGATTAGGCATCCTGTTATCTGGCCGTCTAAATGCAGATATAAGTGCCCATGTGAAGAACAGAAATGAATAGAGAAGGGGACCAATTGTGTTCTGTGGTTGTGGTTGACAAGGCTTTCAGTGGATAGCATTAGTTTGCGTTTTATCTCAGTGTGTCTGTGGAAGAGCTTTGCTATTTTATCTGTTTTCTCTGTGTGTGCATGTCTGTGTGTCAGATGTGCGTGTTTGGTTCACTGCCTGTCTTGTCTGTGTGTGAATTAAATGTAGATGTAGAATGTGTAAATGTAGAATGTGTTTTTTGTCAGTCTGTGTGTCCTGTTTGTGTGCGTTTTGTGTGTCTGTGTTTCTTGTCTGTATGTGTATTAAATGTGTGTTTTGTAAGTCTGTGTGTCCTGTTTGTGTGCGTGTATTAGAGAGGTGGTTTGTGAGTCTGTGTGTCCTGTGAAAACCAGTTTTGTGTGCTGATGTGAGATGTGCGCTTGCGAGTGACTCTTGCGATTTGTTCTAGCAGGGAGGGAGGAGCATATTGGTAATGCAAAGATAACAAAGTGTGCTTGGCTTGGCATAATTGCGGCTTTGCAGGCACCATGTGTAATGCATGGGAATCACTTGCATGGTCTGCAGGCAGAGAAATGAAACCAGCGTTGTGCGCGCGCGCATGTGTGTGTGTCTGTGTGTGTCTGTGTGTGTGCACGCATGTGTGAGTGCGTGCGTGTGTGTCTGTGTTTGTGTGTGTGTGTGTGTTATTGAACGAAACTGTGTGAGTCGTTGTGTGTGTATGCATGTACATGCATGTGTATGTGTATTTGTGTGTCTCAGAAAGAGGGAGATGGGAAAATAATCTTTTTCTATTTGCTTCTTTAAAAGCAGCTTGCTGTCAGTTGTGAAATCTAAGGGTCTGATCTTCTAGATATTTTGAAAAGAGGAGGAAGGGCTTGCAGAGAAAAGAGGGATAAGGGGGACCGTTCGGAGAACTGGTGAAAGAGGATCTGACACGCACGAGTGGAGGAGAACCTCCGGATCCGTCAAAAGCAGGAATAACGAGAGAGAGAGAGAGAGAGAGAGAGAGAGAGAGAGCGAGAGAGAGAGAGAGGAGGACTGCTGGGAGAAAAACATGCAAAATATGGGCACCATTTAAGAATCTCATAATCTGGAAGGGAAAATGGTGAAGTTGACCTAGTGTAAAACCCTCTTTTTTCTATTTACTCAATACCATACTGAATGGAGAACGTCATTACAATCACACGTAGTGCACTATTCAATGGACAGTATATGTCAATTGTTATATTGTCAGTTCTATTTGACACAAGAATGTCTTTTACAAATAACACCATTTCCCACTGTGATGACCTGTTTTAACCAGACGCTATTTAAACACACGGCTGAAAGAGATGTATACACATCAGGTTGGATTCTGGGTAAGAGCTACTAGGTGCGCGTAAGGTTTATGGTCAGGTGTAGCTGGAAGGTAGTTAACATACTTACTGTTTGGTTTCAATGATGTGTAGGTTCATAAAGTGTTACCTTGCATGTGTGTTTCAGTGAAACCCTGCTGTTGCATATCACTGCAGCGTATCACAAAGCAACGGCGCCTTTGAAAGCATGTCTCCAGAATGGAGAGTAGACATGGTGTAGTTTGGATGAAATGTACTTGTACACTTTACACTGGTTCTGATAGTAAAATATTATGTGACCATGTTGTGTTGTGTTCCTGAAAGTGGGTGAATGGTATGAAAACAACACTGACGATGGCCAGTAAAGCTCTCAACCATCTGTGTTTTTGTGATGACAATCCATTGTGGATGTGTTTTAAAGTCACAAATACTCAAGTCATCCTTCCTGTATCCTCACGCTCTATTCCTCTGGCCTCTCCTAGCCTAATCATGAACAGGGGGTTCTGCATTACAATTAAAACATTGCCTTGGAAGTAATATCCAGGGTATTTCAAAGTCATTGCAATTTGAGTGTGTGTGTGTGTGTGTGTCGGGAGACAATGGTGATCATGATGTTTGGATGAGGAGTAGAGGAGCAAATCAAGGACAGCGTTTGTTGTTGTGAGTTGTGTGTGTGTGTGTGTGTGTGTGTGTGTGTGTGTGTGTGTGTGTGTGTGTGTGTGTGTGTGTGTGTGTGTGTGTTGGGAGGGGGTGCAAAAGAAAAGAGAAAATTAAACTCTGAGGAGAGATAGTATGTTTCCGCCTCTGGTCGGCTCCTAACTGAGTCTGACGCTGGGGCTTCCTGTAAGTAAGCTCCTCTCCAGGTCATCTTCACAATTTTCTCTTCGCATGATTAAACACATTAGCTGCAGTCTCTGCATAGCCAAATTCTCTCTTTTGAAAATAAAATAAAAAATCTGCTTGTGGTTATCACCACAAACATGGAGACTCCTCCAGCGCTTGATATGTGTGGAATTCACTGGGAAATTATGCTCTAAATGGAAATGGCTTTGGTAATTGTTTTGAGAGGAACTTTTAATCTACTTTTTAATGGTCTAAAATGGATTAAAGGTCATTAAAAGTCAAAAGCAAAGTGATATTTGCGAAAGATACCTAAGGTTTAAATACTTCGAACAGAGAAAGTACTTAAAATAGTGAGGGACTTGGAGATATGAAAGGAACAAAACTCTGAGCTATGTGTCAGTAACTCTTGAAACATCAAGGGCTCAAATATCCTGCTCTCCACTCTCAGTCCTCACGTTGGCTGCTTTTGATCTCACTCTTCAGTGTCTGGGGTGGAACGAGGCCAAGCAGGTCACCACAGTTCACTTTTAAGTAAACCGTGCTACTGTAACAGCGGCACGGCCATTACTTTTATCCACTATTCATTCATTCACTCGCTCACATTAACTCACATTGCCATTCATCTTCTTGTTAATATGCTTTCAAAAAATGCTATAAATGTTTCATGAATCTTATTAGCATGTTGTTAGAATTCTTTTGAAGAGAGCGTTGGCCTGTCACCTCCGCTTTCCATTCCTTGTGTCCCCGACTGTCTTGTTTTTCTGTCCTCTTTGTCCTGTGTTATCTCTGGGAGTCTGTCCACGGTTGCCTGGCCCGGAGGCTTTATCTCTCCCTGTCTCCCCCTCCAGAGAGTGCAGTATTTGGACCGACAAACAGGAGGACACAAACCAGTGAACAAACACCCCCCCTCTGCCTCCGTTTCCTCACCTGCCAAGTCACCCGCCACAACATTGATAAAGCACAGTAAAACCATCTTGCAAACAGCCATTTTCTGCCCTGTGTGTTCTGCACAAACTGATATGGGTGGGATGTCATTCCGATCGCCTGTTGGCTGAAAGTTTCCCCTATGGGATAGCTGTCGACCCTAGTTCACACAACAGCCTTTGCTTGGAAACGATGAAACACGTCCATGTGTCACCATGTTTATGCACTTGAAATGATGGTGACACAAGAGAGGCTGCTTTCATTTATTGGCAGCTGCAGGGAATGATCTTCAGAACCATTTCCACAGCGTGGAGTGCTTCTTGGTGCCTGTAATCAAAATGGCCCCTGGCCCACTGGTTTAAGACTGGGGGTAGGATGGGGGAAACTCCATACGCCCAGGAACAAGGAGATAGTGTGAAGCTCCAGGCACATCATGTCATTTTTCCCGAGGTACATGATTCAGAACATGCCAGCTTTGGATGCTCTTTGGGCGGAGAGAAAAACAACCAGACTTCTAAGTTTCACTTGATTCGAATGCTCTGTCTCTGACGGGTATTTGGCAAATGAACCCAGCTAGTTTATGTGCAATATAGAAAGATCTCCCCACAATTTATGTGTGTATGACATGTTAATAATCTTGATGGAAGGCTAACATTACACTAAATGAAGGGTCATAATTAACTTATATTATCATTCAAATATAAGGCTGCAAGGACAACAGAACATGATCACTTAAGATTCATGTATTTCCAGGAATTCTGATGGCTGATGTCAGTAATTAAACATCTTTATGAATACGACAAATACATTAATAGTTGTAAATTGTTGTGAATTTAATAATGACCGGGGTCACTGGGATAAAGTTAAAGGACAAACACTACTCGGGCCACCACACCTGATCCTTAGCAAGCTTTCCATTTTGCTTTAAGACAGCAGACCTTCACAAGGCCACGGGCGTCAACCGTATCTCACCAAGCAATCACTGTACTGTGGGTTCAAAGCATTCTTCCCCATAGGTTAAGTGCCCAAGCAAAGACTGAGCGAGCGCAAACATCCTCTACTTGGGTACGGGTTACACTGGCTTCCTGTTGACTTTACTGTATAATCACAAAGACAAACATTTGAGACCAGCATTATCATAGATAAACTACTGATATATGCGAAGTATTAACAAAGAGTCTAGCCAGTTAAACCACACTGTATTCTACCTGAACATGTGGGAGGTCTTCTTTTTAAATATTCTAACATGATGTCTTTTTCTGTATAACTATCTCTGCTTGACAATTTTCCATTCTGAGACAAATTTAAGACACTCTAAAGGTAAGGATTATGTCCAATCCCTCATAAAATTGCATTCTGCATTCAAACCTTACTCGACACAAGGCCAGATGAGCTTTAATAAAGAGTTGTGCAGAGTTTAAGTTTGCAAAAACCCACAGCACCACTCATTGTCTCTGAAGTATCCATCATCCCAGCGCTGGTGGGCTGGTGAGATCGCTTTTAAACATGCATACCCCTACGACCGAGATTTACGGCCTCGGCCCAGACAGTAATGAAGTATTTTTATAGGATACTGAGCGCTGATATATCAAATGATGTCAGGACTTACTCACTGGCTCTACCCCCAGGCCTGCGCCGATCGTCACGGCAACCATTGAGTCTAAAGCACTTGGGATTAGGGTTAGGTATAAAGTCAGGTTTAGTACCCTCCAGAAAACATGTTGAACAAAGTGTATGGCTCACACAAGTTCACTATAATTCAAGGTAAATTAAGGTTGGGGTTAGGGTTGGTAACATATATGAATACACTTGAGAAGGACATACGTAGTATAATTAAATAAGATTAGATAAGATAAGATAAACTTGTTTTAATCCTGTGAGGTAAATTCAGGTGTGATAGCAGCAAGGTAGTAGGAATCAAGTATAAACATACAAAATTAATGAACACAAATATAAATGCTTATATAAGTGCCACCCGCTGGCTACTTATGGGGACATCAGGGAGAGTATGTCTTAGGAGTGCTTAGGGCTAGGTTCATCATGAGCTACACAGGGATAGTACTACACCCACTGCAACAGGGACAGGGTTAGTGCTAGGGTCAGCATGAGCAACACAGGGATAGTACTACACCCAATGCAACAAGGACAGGGTTAGGGCTAGGGTTAGCGTTAGCAACACAGGGATAGTACTACACCCACTGCAACAGGGACAGTTTCACTCTCTAGGCTCTGCCCACTGGACACCCGGCTGTCTAAGGCCACAACGTACATGGCGTTAGTGTTAGACATCATGTCCTTGCTTGAGAAAGGCATAGCATTATTTATCCTAAGATTGACACTAATTATAAATAATACTGCCCCTCTGAGCCTATAGGCTTCTCAAGGGGGATTGGGAAGGCATCATCTGCTCTGGGTCTCAGTGAGTCACACTATGAACTGTGTGTTGCGTATAGTTTGGTATTTGAACTGTGTGTTGCGTATAGTATAGGATCTTGGTATTTAAACTGTGTGTTGCGTATAGTATAGGATCTTGGTATTTGAACTGTGTGTTGCGTATAGTATAGGATCTTGGTATTTAAACTGTGTGTTACGTATAGTAGAGGATCTTGGTATTTGAACTGTGTGTTGTTTATAGTATAGGATCTTGGTATTTGATCTATGTGTTGCTTATAGATCTTGGTATTTGAACTTTGTGTTGTGTACAGATCTTGGTATTGAACTGTGATGTTGTGTACAGATCTTGGTATTTTAACTGTGTGTTGCATATACTGTAGTATAGAATCTTGGTATTTGAACTGTGTGTTGCGTATAGTAACGGATCTTGGTATTACAACTGTGATGTGTACAGATCTTGGTATTTGAACTGTGTGTTGCGTATAGTAACGGATCTTGGTATTTGAACTGGGATGTGTACAGATCATGGTATTTGAACTGTGGGTTGCGTATAGTAACGGATCTTGGTATTTGAACTTTATGTTGCGTATAGTATAGGATCTTGGTATTTGAACTGTGTGTTGCGTATAGTATAGGATCTTGGTTTTTGAACTTTGTGTTGCGTATAGACCTTAGTATTTGCTATTTTTTCTTGGTGGCCTTGTCTGCTTCCTGTGTAATATCCTGCACCAGTCAGTATCAATATTTCCTTACGTGTCATTGGAGGAAGAAAGGCCAGTTCATAAATCACATGTTTTGAAGGGCTGTGTGGAGTATCATCCAAAATAATCCAGCACATCTCAGACATACTCTTCCCAGCGCTAAGGAGGATGTCCAGTTGTACTCAGTCACATCCTGAAGCACAGACAGAGCCCAAGAACCCTCCCTTTATACGACACATAAAAGATATATAGGCTCATCCTGTTTCAGGGCAAATGACAAAAGCCATCATATTTATGGTGTGTGTCAAGGTCAGCTGGGGAAGAATGGGTGGTGTAATGTAGCGCGGCCTCGCCACAGACTAATCCAGACTTTTCCGCCAGCGAGCCGTGCCAGACCGCGCATTTGAATAATGCATTATGAAAGAGGGCCAAAACAATATACTGACCAGGGCTCCCCGCGGTGCTCTCGCTCACCACACACTCAAGATAGGAGGGGCTGAGTGGCACGAGATAAAAAAGAAAGGAGAAGCCATCATCTGGAGCCCCTTAGCCGAGGCATTCCATAACATGCTACGATAGATTATTCCCCGAGCCCCTTTCACCTGGCCTGCTTTTATCTCTTCCATATTGCATGAATTCTGCTCATACTCATATAGTATATACTTTGATATAAAAAAATAATAGGAATGATAATTCTGTACTGAAGCTAAGAGCAGTTTCGTGATGAATTTATACGGCTGTCCTGTGATGAGTGAACGCTACACTGCTTATATAGCAACCATATGCCGTCGGCATCCATTTTAATGTGACTGGCTTTTGTCTCTGGGGATCGTAAAACTCAACATATGAAGGGCTGGGATTCCTTCAGATGACATTTCAAGATCAATAAACAACATTGGGTGCAGGAGCCAAACACCAGGCCTAGGAGGATTGGAAGGTCTTATATTGTGTAAACATGAACGTCCATGTCCCCCGCCTAAGACAAACTGGAGCCTATGGGTTCCAGACATGGAGGAAGTCAAGATCTGGAGCCTACATTATGCCCTGTGGTCGCTTGTTGTCTGATCTCTGAACATAGTGTAGGTGTGTCAAAATGTCATCATTTGTTTCTAAATTATTCTAGTGGGAATGTATAATACTATAGATTGTACAATTGTTTTCCAGTGTGTCCTTAACTAAAGACTGAGAGTTGATATATAATAGTTGATCAAATATAAAATATAGAGCATAAAAGGAATAACACCAGTGAGTGTGGCATTTTTTTTTAGAATAGACTCCAGAGGAGCTTCATCTTGATGGGATTTGTTCTGTGACAAGCACAAATACTCAATACCTTTCAGCCTATTGTGATAGCTCCTAATGGTATTTTGGATATAATCAAATTCCTCTAGAGGTTCTTGGTGTAATTCTTCAGCTACATGAGAGGATACCAGAGGTAAAGAAACAGAAACATGCCATGGTAAGAGTTACTGCACGCGGTGTGTGTGTGTTTTAAAAATAGACTAGCATCCACATTAATGCCCCTCTCACAGCTATCTGATAATTGATCTTAAAATTTCTCAGGCATTGGAGAACAACCAACACGAGCTACAAATAACAGTTTTATTATTTTTTATATATTCTTTCAGGACCACTGAAAACCCCATGGCTACAGAGGGTAGCTTTACTGCATCACAGATCTTTATCTGGTAGTATCACCTTCAAGATGCACTGCAAACTGAAATCGGTCATCTAATGCTCTCAAATGCCCACGGGTAAAGACTCTGCTTGTACCCCTGGGATCCAGCATGCAGTGATACAGTTAATGAACCCCAATGGATGGAGCTAAAAGGGACAGTGGGGCAGTAGGGACTCATTTTACCCCTCCCCCAAAAAACGATTCTTTTGCCCGATGGCTTGTGAATTCAAACATAATGTGCCTTATGGAGATGCGCTTTGATATGGGCGGAGTTAATTTCACTTTGAGCCTTCCCACAAGCGTTTGCACTCTGGTGCATTTTTGTCAATGCTGGAGAGGGGTTGTGAGGGGCTAAAATAGCACGTGGCAGCTCTTCCCTGTAGGCCAGTAGGCCAGAGCCATCTTTTGTCCTAGGCCTGCCTGCCCTGCTTAAGACACGCGCTGAGGTTAAACCGCAGAGGTCTTGCAACTGGCCAACTGTGGCACGGCACTGAGCTGCACTGATGCAAGCAAGAGGAGCTATTTTATGCCTTGAGTCTATTTCTTTCTCCTTGCTCGAAGCAGTGCGCTAGCAGTTACAATGTATGCAACATAATGACCCCCCTGTCTCTAATACAGCGGTGTTGACTTGTGACTGGTGTTGAAATGAAGATGTAACACAGCAGTCCACCGTCATTTGCCACGCACTGGTGATGGCCCAAATACGCTGCATTACAGTATATATGTTGAGTGGAATTATGCCAAGATGGCAGAGGCAAGTGCATCTAGTTTTTCATCTGGTAAATGGAGTGAGCTAATTTAATTGGTGGGACGCCCAGAGCGATGGAGAGGGGGTCATGCAGACTGTGTGTGACTCAGAGAGGCCAAACACACACACACACACACACACACACTGCACAATGTTTACAATCCTTATGGTGGTGGAGGTCATGCTATGTGACTGCACTTTTAGGTCAGACCATAACAATACATCCATACTAAGCTAGGGCACCCTTAACCAAAGCTATTCATAGTCAGTTTACAGAATAGTAAGGCTAGAACTAGAAATGGACTAGAAATATTTATCAGAAATGTTTAGAATAAATTTGGAATTATTCCAGATAATTAAATGCTGTGTAGTTTGAAGGACTGTGTAGACAATGGCCTTCTATAAGATTTCTAATACTCACCAAATTCCCTGGAGAAACTGGAAAACCACATAACACATTTGCCATTATGTTTGGCTGAGTTCAATGAAAAATTGATTGGGCTTGCTACTCAACACTGCGTCAGAGGAGCCAGCTGTTGTGGTTTCCTGACTAGCATACAAAGTACCAGTGCGTCGCGTACATCATTCTGTGTCCATTATTTTGTCTGGTGTGCACTCAGTCTGTATCAAACATGTCGTTTTAAAGAGAGGGCAAATAATGTTCTGTCTTTGATAATCCTACTAATACCTCTTTCCTTTACTCTACACATAAAAGTAGATACTTGAACAAATCGGGCCCTGATTTGGCACAGATGTGGCCCTGATCTGGCTCACACCCAGTCCCAATCCGCCCCTGATTTTGAGCAGATCTGATCGGACCTCCATATTTGCTATCTGAGCCTCTATCAGTCATTCCCTCCATCTTAATGGATCTGTCTTTTCCAAAGCCTGCCCCTAGCCACTGACCCGCGGCCCGGCGAACATTACTGAGGGGAGGCTGAGCGCTTATGGCAGCATGGCTGTGCTATGCTGTATGGTTTTGGAATCAGTGGCAATATACGGTCCGTGTACCGCTGGCAGTCCCCACGTCTCTCTCTCTCTCTTACGGCCCGCGTGGGCCCATGAAAACTTCTTAACAGGTTTACAGCGAGCAGATTCATTTAACATTGCCGTACGCCTGAGGGAGCCCGGGCCAGTGGCTGTTAAATGGCTGAAGAGGGAAATGTGAAAGACAGAGGGGGAGGAGTGGAAACCGCGTCCAAACGGGTCCAAACTTTCAGAGCTCCGAGAACAACATGGGGTTTGTGAGCCACCCCACGCCAAGAGAAAGTGCCCCGACTGATGGGGTATCTAAGAGGAGTTTGTAAGTCTGCCATGCTTTATTACCCTGTTATGCATGAATTTATAATCCCGTTAAATATGGCATGGCCTTTTCTGCCTCCATTGAGCATTTTACCAAGGCATTGGTAAACAGTTTGAGAATTTGTGAGAGAAGAACACTTTGGGTCAGCAGGATCTGGGCCAGACGATCCTTAGGGTCAGCTGCCATCGTTGCTGTGACAGGCCCAGCAGTTCATTACCGGACAGAAAGTATTAGAATTGGCCGGTCCAGTTGTTCATAGCCACGGTTGTCCTTATTGTCAGTGCAGAAATATGTAGAAGACTGGTGGTGTGCCGCGCTCACAAATCACCTGGGCGCTGATGACTCAGGGGCCTCCGCAAGAGGCAGCTGCCTGCCGGGAGCGCAGACTCCAAAAACACCAAAGACCAATCAATCTCATGTACAGCCACCTCAGCACAACCCCCACAGGCTTGCATAGAAGACGAAGAAGAAAAAGCACTTGATCCAACCTCTCAAGACCACAGGGCAGAGCCAGAAAATGGTGAAAAGTGCAGAGAAAAAGATACAGAAGCACGGCTCAAAACCCTGCTATGGATTGGCACAGAAAGAAGAAAAGGGCCATTACCTCACCACAATATCATTAGTAGTAGTGAGATGGTGGCAGTAGTGTTGTAGTAGTGAGATGGTGGCAGTAGTGTAGTAGTGAGATGGTGGCAGTAATGTTGTAGTAGTGAGATGGTGGCAGTAGTGTTGTAGTAGTGAGATGGTGGCAGAAGTGTTGTAGTAGTGAGATGGTGGCAGTAGTGTAGTAGTGAGATGGTGGCAGTAGTGTAGTAGTGAGATGGTGGCAGTAGTGTTGTAGTAGTGAGATGGTGGCAGTAATAATGTAGTAGTGAGATGGTAGCAGAAGTGTTGTAGTAGTGAGATGGTGGCAGTAGTGTTGTAGTAGTGAGATGGTGGCAGTAATGTTGTAGTAGTGAGATGGTGGCAGTAATGTTGTAGTAGTGAGATGGTGGCAGTAATAATGTAGTAGTGAGATGGTGGCAGTAATGATGTAGTAGTGAGATGGTGGCAGAAGTGTTGTAGTAGTGAGATGGTGGCAGTAATAATGTAGTAGTGAGATGGTGGCAGTAATGATGTAGTAGTGAGATGGTGGCAGTAGTGTTGTAGTAGTGAGATGGTGGCAGTAATAATGTAGTAGTGAGATGGTGGCAGTAATGATGTAGTAGTGAGATGGTGGCAGAAGTGTTGTAGTAGTGAGATGGTGGCAGTAATGTTGAAGTAGTAATAATATGGTGGGGATGGGATAAATAGAAGTAAAGATAAACAAATGTGTTTCCTGAGGATCTCAGTGGTGAGAGTGTGTAGCAGCCAATAAGGTAGTAAGTGCCAATAACGTAATACTTTTTAATTCTTAATGTAATTGACCGATCGCAAAACTCCTCCCTAGAATGGCCCCCGTCCAATCATACCTTAGAAACGGCTACTAAGAGAAGAAGGTCAGACAGTTTTGAGGTCTGAGCAGCATGGTGACACAGTGAGCCTACGGGACTTGTTGATCTGTCAGAAGGTACACTGAGAGATTAGAGGGACGGGTCTTTTTTTCTCTCATTTCCAAAGCCCAAAACACAGGAGGAAAGGTGCCGGCGGTGGATATAACAGTGTGGGAGACCGCAATCCCAACTCAATATATCGAAAAACAGACAAAAGTGTCTGCTCCAAAGTTAATGAAGCTGCTTGCAGCTAGCTATCTATCGAGCGAACTACGCTATCGCTAGGTATGATAACTAACTATCTAGTTGAGAGAACATCCCCTAACAGTTTTGGTTCATGACAATTTGTAATTTTACCACTACAAGTACATAACTAGTCTATCCAGTCGTGGGGTTTCTCATTTTTTGATTGAGACCTGTATGTTTTTTCCTTTGATTATTGTTGTGTCCACTTCGTTGTTGATCTTAATATTTTGGATATATCCTTCCACTGCATATTGCAGTCCCTTTTGCCTTGATCTGGAGGATATCGCGGAGGTATCACTCCAGAAATCATCACTCACACTGACAGCTATAGCGCTTGTCCCCGTACTCGCCATGACTTTTGGGTTGACAGGTACCGAAATAGTGTCGGACATAGCTACAGTAACTCAGGGGGCGGGGCCCTGGCGATCAGTCAATATAAGCCAATAAAGTAATAACTGCTAATGTAACACAATGTCTGAATTCGTAACATTATAACTTTTTGTGTTTTATTACAAGGTTGGCTGGGTTTAAAAAAAAGTAATACCTGGAACCGATAATAAAAATAATATAATTTAGCATTATACTTATTATCATTTTTTTAAGTTGTATTTATTGGCTATAAAGTGCCACACTTCCATGACACTTAACCTTATTTTTGCACACAAACACACACACTCACAAACACACACACACACACACACACACACACACACACACACACACACACACACACACCTCACAAACTCTCTAGTATTTATGAATATTTATTGGTTTGTGGTACTTGCTTCTTAGACTTCTCCCCACCCCTGCCCTCTACTCCTTAACCATTTGAGCACCAAAGAAAGTGCAAGCACACATGTGTCCGAACACACACCATTACTCTCATGTCATATAGCAAATCTATACCGAACTACATCTAAGTAAACTAGTACTTCAAGTACATTTTGCAGTAGCTGGCTGGTTGTCAACTACATATCATATTTGCATAGTAATTCAAGTAGTTATATTAAAACTACTGAAACTACAGACATTGTTTGACCATAAAGGGAAAAGAATGATTTTTAAAATATTTATTTCACCATGCTTCCCTGCTGTGATTGGACCTTCTTTGACCAACCCTGCAGCTCTGCTGTAGTTCATCCTCTTCCTGAATGAAATCATTAGTAGCCTGCAAAGCTATGCTTTCAAAGTGGCTTCACCTCTTTGAATATGCTTTGTCTTGAATACAAAGACCACTATTTCTTTTCATGAAAAAATGTCATCTTTAATTAAACATATTTATATCACTTTTTCAAGTAAACTGTTTCAACCACACTATTATAGTTATTCTACTGAAAATCTCTCTCTCTCTCTCTCTCTCTTTTTTTTCTCTCTCTCTCGTTCTCTCTGGGAGATGGGTGTGATGTGTTCATGGAAGCAATGGAAGATGATGGCACGGGCTACAGGCTCAGAGCTCATAACCAGCTCAGGTCTACTTAGGTGAGGGATGAATACTAGTCCTAAATGTAACACACTGCAGTAGTCACGTCTGCATCTTACATCTGAGAGGTGACTACTAGTCCTACTGCATTAATTATATCTGACTCTTACATCTGAGTGGTGAATACTAGTCCTTAATGTAACACACTGCTGTATTTACATCTGAATGGGAGTGTAAATTGCTCAGTGTTTGACTCAGACAAGGGAGCCAAGAAGGAAATGTTTCTTTGGCACGGGAGGTTCAAATGTCTGGACAGAATAAAACAACGGTAAATCCAGTCTGCTGGTCCCTATTTGGTCCTGTGCTCATATGCATAACATTTTATCTCTTAATTTTTGCAGCCAAGTATTGGTTTCACAGTAGTTGCTCTCTTTACATCTGAAACACATGCTAACTGGACCCATTGTAACTATCAGTAATATTCCTCTATGGTTGCTGAAATCCCCTTTTCAAATAAATGAACATAATAAATAATGATTTTGGTTGAACAGTGCAGTTTCCTCTTTTTTTCTGCACACCGAGTGGATTTTAAGGTCCCATGGCCTCCATTTTGTAATTGTGTTGCCGTGGTTATTGGCGGAGCCCAGTTAAGCGTCCATTCAACATGCTCAATTATGTGCAGAAGAATCTTTAACAGGAGCATTAAGGAGCGCGCAGGAATATGAGCGGCTATAACGGCAGGTAATGCTGCTCTAAATCAGAAACTCCCTCCCGTTGAAAGGCTCCAGCTCTTACCCTGGTGTATTCGGGGGCCTGTGCTCTCTAAGTGGTCATTGAGCCCTCCTTGTCTAGCCTAGCGGAGCCGGGTCAAGTCAAACCTCTCTCTGTTGGCGCGAGGAGCAGCGGCTAATAAATCAAACTCCCTCACGGTAGGGAGAGGGGAGATACAGACTGCAGTTGTTAGGCCTAAAGGGGGGAGCTGAGAGCCATCGATGCTGCTGAGAATCTTAAAGGAGACGAGTGTGAAGGGCTGGAGTGTGCTGTAATGGTGCCTTTTAAAGCGGATCGTTCCAGTCCTTACAAACTACTTCACCAAGACGTGTTTCAGGCTTGGCTATAAAAGGAACCCATCGCAACTTTCCAGTCTTCACCAGTGTTACTCTGTATTCCACAGTTCTCTAAACTGAATATAAGATGCCGTTGTCCTATGTCTGCTTTTGCATTGATCTACAAAGTGATAAGGGTGAAAAGTGCTCCTCTGTGAGTTAATAGCAGTGGGGCACCAGGCTAGAAACAGCACAGAAATCAGTTTTTGAACATTTTCGCCTCATGAGACGGGGAGCTCAAAAAGCCAGGCTGGACTGAGGCGGCCAAAATATGTCTCACGATTGGGCCTGTATTAGGGGGACTGTAAACAGAGTTTTTTGTATGGGTGCAACGCCGTTTGATGTTTTATGATCAGATGGCATATATATACATAGACGTGGCCTTTTTCCTTCTGGTGTTTTTTTCCCTTTTTTTGTTGGGACATATTTTTATTGAAGTGGCTCGTATAATGGAGACCATGTGATTATGGCGTCTCAAATGGATGTAGTATAAAATCTGAGAGGCTCTCACAGAGCGCCAGACATGTACTGGAACCAGGACTCAGGGTCACTGCAATACACCCGACCAACACTACATGCATGAAGGCATGTTGACAAAGAGACAGTCCATACACACACACACGCTCACACACATACAAATATCGAACACACACACACACACACACACACACACACACACACACACACACACACACACACACATTTATGAACACACACTTGCACATCCACCCACACACACACACTTGAACACACACACACATGCATCCGCACACTCATGCAAACACACACATATTTATAAACACACACACAAAAAACCTCCCCAAACAACCGGACACATCCAGTGGTCATAAGGGAGTTGTTATCTTTAATGTTTTCAAAACCCACACAAATTCTGTGGAAGAGTGAGAAAAGACAGAAATATTCTCCAACTCCCTTCAGCTCACATAAACCCTTCTCTGATCATCATTATCATAAAATGAAGTGATGCTTGCCAAATCTTAAATGTGCCTCAAAGTTTTATCCAATTATTCGCCTCAGAGCCTCATATTTTCATTTCTATTACGGGCGAATTTCGAGGTGTTGGACGTGTAATTCAACACCCCTCGCCTAAAAGACAGCGAGTGTATCACTTCAAAAAAAAGTTAATCCGTGGACGATTGAGTTTTTGCAGAGAGAATGAGGCAGACAGCGGGATAGACGAGGAAAGATAGAGAGTGATGGAAAGAGAGTGAAAGAAAGAGAGTGAAGGAAAGAGAGTGAAAGAAAGAGAGTGAAAGAAAGCGCACCAAAGACAGAGATGGGGGCTGGGGTGGGGCTGGGTTCGGGGGGGTCTCTGGGAGCGATGTGGAGTGGGTCTTGCCCCACAGACATGCTTTCCACACTTACTCAAGCGTGGCCTATAAGGAGTCACAGCTGTCTGTTCCCCAGCCTTCACCCCCCCCCCCCCCCAAACAGTGTGCTAGTCCCCCATTAAAATCGCTGCTGAGGCTGTGTGTGTGTGTGTGTGTGTGTGTGTGTGTGTGTGTGTGTGGTGGTGGTGGGGGGGGGGGTTCTTGGGGCCACATCCACATTCCAAATCCTCTTGTAAAATATTTGGAAGAAATGGGCCCCTGAGCTGCTCTTTCTTGGTGAGAGACTTTTCTCCTTAGAACAGAGGGAACAGAGAAGCATAAAACCCTTACGCTGGCTTCAACACATGTGCACACACATGCATACACACTCAAACTCACACGCACACACACATATACACACACGCTCACAGTCATACACAAACACTCACACACACACCCCCACACACACACACAGACACACACAGACACACAATCACATGCACATACACACACACGCTCACAGTCACACACAAACACTCACACACACACACACACACACACACACACACACACACACACACACACACACACACACCAATGGCAGATGAAGACAGTCTATGTGGATATGTTGTCGACTCACTGATGGCTGAACCGTCCCGTGTCAGTAAAGCTGTATGCGGCATTGTGGTCTTAATCACATCACCTTGTGTTTGTGTTTCCTCTCCCATTGATCACACTCACACAACTCTCACACTCTCACACTCACACACTCACACACTCACACACTCACACACTCACACTCTCTCACACAAATACACACACACACACACACACAGATACACACACACACACCAACACACTCTCTCACACACACAAACATGTGCAGCAGTCTGAAACTGTTCGTCGACATCTCTACTACATGTATATTACCATCGCCCTAAAGAAGTGACTGAATCTTCCTTTAATTTTCACTAAAGCAGCTTTCTCTCCTCCTTAGAGGAAGCTGGTGTCTGAGCTGAAAGGTCTGAGCTCGCTCCACTGTTCCCCGGGTCTCTCAGAAGTACACCGGGATGTTGAGCTGCGCCACCCCCCAACCCCCCCCCCCCCTCCCACTCCCCCACAGTCTGAGCTGTTCCCTGGTCACTCTGAAGCACATGGGGGTGTTGAGCTGCGCCCCTGGTCTGAGCTGGAATTCCTGGCTGATTAGGACCAGTGTTGCTGTATTATGAGGGACGCCGGCTGGTGTAGTGTTTCCTCCTCTGCTGATGGATGTTGTTTGTTATAGGAAGGTGGTTTCCTAAGCGAAAGGCTGAGCAGCGCTGCCTCAACACCATTTCATTACAGGCACCAGCTAGTTTTGGTTTTACGAAGCCTCAGGCCCCAAGTAGTTCATAATAAATGAATTAGTACAGTATACGTCTATAAAGCCATGTTGTTACAGGACCATGACATTTTAAGATGTATGTAGTGTGTGGTTCAGGTTTAGGGGATCATGGCAAAGACGTTGTAAAATGCACACTTCCATAAGAATCACCGAACCGGAGCATCGTCTACTCTCCCCAGGAACTCAGTTTCAAAGGTTTAGATTTCAATCAATCAAGCTTTGAAAACTGCCCCAATAAAGTGCAACTCATTATGCTGTTGAAGCTGTAATGCACAAGCTCTTCAGCTTGCTGTCTGAGAGGGGAGTCTTAGTAAGCCTGTGGGAGCAGTTGAAGCGAGCTGAGATGATTCTGAAATGACCCTAATGCTGTTTGTCATCAAGAGAGACATTTTTGTCTCACTTTGGGAAATCTGTCCGTATTACACTGTGCTCACTTAAGTTATAAATATTGCATACCTGTCAAGTAAGGGCATAATCCAAATCACGAAGACCCTTCTATAAAGTCAATCTGCTTTTTCAAAGAGATTTTCACAGGGATTCTCTACCACTTGAAAGTTCTACCTTATGTATTAATTGGTTGGGATAGATTTAGTCAGTGTAATTAGGGGCAGTCGTAATAGAAGCTGCCACCAGAGGGGATTGGACCAGGATATAGATATATATAGATATAGATATACAAGACAGACGTGGACCATGATCTAGTGCAAGTATACAAGGCAGACGTGGGGCAGATCAGCTCCTGTGTCAACCCCAACCTGCTGGGATGTGAGAAATGATTCATGTGTGGAGGTGTGTGTCTGTAGATGACACTTTGAAGTTTGCCCATCAGGTCGGCTTAGAGAGCAAACCACACTGGATGTCAGAGACCTCCCCCGAGTCCTCTGTGTTCCTAAGGGATTTGGATCTCAATCAGAATCCTACAGCTTGCTCTTTAGTCCCTAAAACAGATAGATATCTATGTAATTGTCTTTTGGATCTTCATCAAATATGGATAGGGATTCTCGGAGGGAAAGGTTCATTACTGAGATGCAAGAGACGCAGGGCTGTCAGGGCTGGTGGCGGGCCGGCTGTTCCCGAGTTCTCACTGCTCCACACTGGCCTCTTCACTGCCCATCGATCTGTGCAGAGGAAAGACAGGAAATCAATCGGCCGCGGCTCCCTAATAAAGCTATGGACTCTCTCCTCTATTCTGCTTCATGTCAAGCCTGCAGACCCCTCCCTCACCTCCCTCTCAGTCTCGTCTCTCCACTACCCCCCCCCCCCCCCCCCCGCCTCAGTCTTGTCTTTATACTCTCTCCGACTCTGTCTCTCTCCTGCGTTTACAGAAATTCGGAAACGGGCTGGAACCTATGCCAGCTTCCCTTTATGGTTGCTCGTTAGGACCTCTGTCTCGCGGGCCAGGTGACGAACTAGCGAATGTAAATGCTGTATTGAGCGACTAATCTGACGATTGATGAGCAGGGATGAAATCATTATGGGATGGATTAAATTTAAATAGCCACCTCTGACTGTCGATAGGATTTCTCTCAATCTTGCAACTCGAATTTTCCTTCCAATTTAAATAAAGACCTTCGCTGGCTGGCCAAGCGTAGGGCACTGATGTGATTTATTGCTTCTACACAGCAACTGCACCCATTCGATCTCATTGACTTCTATTTGGAGGTCATGGACACAAGGCTGGATGCTGAGCCAGGCTGCCAGCTCCTCTCGGCATGCCCTCGAAGACTGCTAGCATCCGGCGCTGCCCCCGCAGTTCAGAGGGCAGGAAGAATTAGCAACGATTCCCTGCTACTCCTGCTGAAAATCCTCCTTGAAAATCTAACTAATCCTCCTTTGCTGGGAGCAAGCGAAGGGCCACGCATTGTGTCACCCAACTCTCCCAAGCAGCCAATATGTTGGCGGACTAGTGTGGCTCAGAGCGTATAATCTCTTTTATCTGGCCAGGCAGAACCCACTGGGTCAGCTTCCAGATTACAAGCTATTAGCTTTGCGGGTTTATTTGTAAACAGTTGCCAGAGCACAGGCAGACTTCTTCACTCACAGGCAGTGTGTGGCACAAACACATTCGTATTTGTATGTGATTTTGCGTATTTGTAAGTATTTATGTTTGTGTGTGTGTGTGTGTGTGTGTGTGTTGTTTCTGTGTGTGTGTGTGTGTATGTGTGGCAGTGTATTTATTTTGGTGCAAGTGCATGCATATGTGTATGTGTGCGCGTGCCTGTTTGTGTGTGTTTTTGTGTGTATTTGTGTGTTTTTTGTGTGTGTGTTGTTTCTGTGTGTGTGTCAGTGTGTGTATTTGGGTGCAAGTGCCTTCATATGGGTGTGGGTTTTGTACACACATGCATAAGTGTGTAGGTATGTTTTTGTTATTAGCGTGGTCTTTCCATGTTGAAGCATGTTGTGCTGAACATTCTCCAGTGCTCGTGGGAACCACACACTAATTCAAGCGGCAGCCATATTAGCCTCAAACCACGCTGAACTGGCAGAGCGTCCCAGCAACCTGGCGGCACACGTGCACTCACCCCAAACCGTTCTTTAACCGCTGGCCTTCAAGCAGGCGTGTGTGGTGAAGAAGACACACTATTCCGGCGCTCGGCTTTGAAGAACAAATTATGTGTGACACATCAAAGAGGATGCAAGCAGGTCCTTGTCTTTGATCATTTTTGGCTCTCAGATGTGCCGAGTACATGCATCAGCAGCAGGGTCGGACATCAGCCCACGGGGGTGCTGTTGCCCTGGCCTGCAGATGTTTAAAACCGACCACGTCGCAGCATATCGATGTGTACACAAAGGCAGGACTGAATGCTTGCTTGATATGCGCTCCTAGTTAGTTTTGACAGGGCTGTCAGTCTTTCGTTTAGAGGGCATTCTTATGTAATACATGTTATAATAATATAAAATAATAAAACTGACTAACAATAATCACTTATATGTTACAAAAGTTGACCTAAAAAAGGTGCAAAAGTGATATCACAGTCTCCCAAAACATTTAAAGATGACCTCACAGGGTGGAATCCGGGTTGTGTCTTCAGCATAAAGACATACCCTATCCTGTAAACACAGCAGACTAGCTCTTTTATTGATGATTTCAAGTGCACTCCTGCAAGTCTTCAGTATATATCAGGGCCGCAGCCTTGTCAGAGCACATAATAAAGACTATGCGCGTCTCTCAAGCGGCTCTCACATAATAAAGACTACGCCGGTCTCTCAAACGGCACTCCAACTGTGCTGCTCAGCTCCTCTGTGGAGGCACTTGTGGAAACTTCTTGATGGTTTAAACTTTCACCAACCTGCTTTGGTCTCATTGCAGTGCACTGCAGTGCCGTGCTGTACCACAGACTGGTTCTGGCTCTGACTCACCCTGTCCTCACCGCTGACACAGCTCTGGGTCGGGTCTGGGTCAGCTCTGGGCCGGGTCTGGCTGATCTGCGTCGCGTCAGGGCCAGATCTGTTCTAGAATCAGTTACTGAGGGAATGTACACACACACACATACATACACACTAGATATTCCTCATTCAGTTTGCCTTGCTTTACACATGAGTTGCAGGATCAAAGCTGCGCGGCACTTTGTGATGGAATGACCTGGCACCCTGCCTCAGGCAGGACAAGGGAGTGAGAGTGAGGGGTGGGTCCGGTATGTTCTTACTGTAAATGCAGCTCCACCAGAGGGTTTGGATTAAACAAATCTGCCGTGAAAAAACACTGTGGCTTTCCTCTTGTGTTGACATCTCTGAATCAAACAGCCTGACTCCTGACACTGCCCAGACACAGGCTGGGAGGATGAGTGCACGGAGAACAATCTCACTGCAGACTGAGAGATCAGTGTGTCTGGAAGTGTTGGCTTCTTTTTCATAGCCAGACTGGCTAGCAGGTTTTCCACAAGAAGAGGTCAGCTCGTTTCATGAGCTGTCAGACACATCAACCTTTGGAAGATTATTCCTGTACCATCACTCGTGTTATTTGTCTTTGTTTACACATCCAGGGTTTATGAGTTCATGATTAATCTCCTTTCTTTTTAGTTCCCAGAATGCTGTGTTAGTGCACTGAGGGAAAGTGAATGTTTAATTGTGTTAAAGTGTTCCATTTTAGAATTTTTCTATTACTCTTAGCATTTTAGTCTCTGTGTTATGATTGTAAATGCCAGTAATTTTCCACCATTACTGTCTTTGTCATGTCAAGATTAGACTGTTTCTGCCATTCAGTAAGGCTGTTTGTTGTGTGCGTCATAATAAAAGGCTTGATGCCAAAGAAGCCTGCCCTTTGTTGCTAGACATTACAGTACGTTAGAGGGCACAGCATAAACAGTGGCTTGGACCGTCCACAGAAAGCGCATGCTCTGCCTTTTCCTTGCATGTTGAATGTATTACACCTGCAGCTGATCGCAGACAGTGAGACACTTTGATGGAACCATCATACTAGGCTTCCCCAAACTCTAACACACAGAGACAGCAACCTGATGTACGTCTGGCTATGCAGATCACCATCGGAGACAGGATAACACTCCTGTGCCTGGCCACTATAAGGAAGTATGTATATATATTTATATACAGTAATGAGGTTTGGGCAGAGAGGAAGAAGGAGCTAGTGGTTGCCCTTACACGTCGGACTCCTCCCTTATCTGCTGTTTTGAAAGGGATTTGAGTCTAGCTCATTTATAAGTGACACTTTTTTATAAGAAAGATGCTAATCTAGAATTTACTGAGCATACTTTAAACAAAACTAAATCTGTAATCCACAACATTTAAATTAGTTTTCTCACTTTCTTCTTGGAAAACGAATGTATATTGTTATGGTTGTAATGTGTCTTGCACATCACATAATAATTTTTTGTGCTGGAAGAATCAAGAAGTTTGGCTGGATTTATGTAACAATGCCCCCATTACAAAGCAAACCCACCATAACCCTAAGCTAATAACTCTTTTTATTTAAGACTTGTGTGAGACTTAGATCAATATCTAAGTCTTACACAAGTCTTAAATAAAAAGAGTTATTAGCTTTAAGTAGTTATTTAGTATGTTATTAAGGTTAGTGTTAGTGCGCTACACTGATGGTATGGTTACCATCTAACAAAAGGAGAAATTGTTCATTAAGATTGTTGAAGGAGCAACATTTCTAGCCAAGACAGGAGCAGACTTTCTGTGGATAGCATCTTTGTTGGACCTGAACCAGGCTTTGTCCTCCAAATAATCCAACCAGTGGACAAACCTGTTTGTTTCGAAACACTTTTATATTTCACATTATAACAGGTTACACCTGAATTACTTAGGCACATGTAGAGGTGAGTCAGATTAGTTGTATAGTTCATTTTCTGGGTTTTACTGCTTAATTCTGCCCCCTGAATAGAGTTTTGTGTAAGGCTAAGACCTAAATAAAACCATGCTGTTTCTATGTGACATTTCAGATTAGCATGACCAGCTCTATTTGAAGTTGTTTGCCAAAGACAAAACATACTAAAGTCGGCCACATCTGAGCGCTTGTGTGTGTGCGATGACAGGTCTAAGGCTGACACTGATTAGCTTGTCACCATAGCGGTGAACGCTCAAAGCCTTGAGAAGAAAAAAGAAGAGCGTGTGGATCTTAGTCTGTGAGTTCTCTGATGTGTTGTCCTGTCATCTGGGTGTGTGAGGGAAATGTGCCTTCCTTCATCAGGCTTTGTCCCCTAGCTCTGCTACTCTACTCACAAACAATCACGCTCTCCTAGGAGCGACCTGTTAGGACTTGTCCGCCATCAGAGGAGAGGCACTAGGCAGATGCAGTGGAATGATAAGCATCTGCGGCTTGCCCTTTGTTCCTGCCCAGAGAACTGGTGGCTCTTGAGTCCTGGATCCGGTGGATCTGCCACGGATCAGGGCCAGCTCTGTCCCCGAGTCGGCCTGTGTTTGTGTGGTGAAAGGCACAGTGATACAGCCAGCATCCCCCCGTCAGCGGGAGAGAGCAGGTTTCACCTCCTACGCCTTTCTCATCTCCAGTGCCCACATGCAATTCCGCTCTCCTTCCTGCCCTGCTGCAGATTAAACCAGCACACAGATACAGCAGACATGCGGTAGGGCTGATTGACTGACAGTGTGTATGGGTGGCTCTTAACCTTGCTGCAATGCGGGTGACATCTTCACACACGCCCCTGAAGAGAAGGAGTCATAATATTTACCCCTTTCTTACTGTGCACTTTCGGTGCTGTATCCTTTTCTTACCTGCACAAATCCTCTGTTCTCGATTAGCCTGCTGTGCAGCTGTAGTAACTGGCCTGTTGTGCAGCTGTAGTAACTGGTCTGTTGTGCAGCTGTAGTAACTGGTCTGTTGTGCAGCTGTAGTAACTGGCCTGTTGTGCAGCTGTAGTAAATGGCCTGATGTGCAGCTGAAGTAACTGGCCTGTTGTGCAGCTGTAGTTACTGGCCTGATGTGCAGCTGTAGTAACTGGCCTGTTGTGCAGCTGTAGTAACTGGTCTGTTGTGCAGCTGTAGTAACTGGTCTGTTGTGCAGCTGTAGTAACTGGCCTGTTGTGCAGCTGTAGTTACTGGCCTGATGTGCAGCTGTAGTAACTGGCCTGATGTGCAGCTGAAGTAACTGGTCTGTTGTGCAGCTGTAGTAACTGGTCTGTTGTGCAGCTGTAGTAACTGGCCTGTTGTGCAGCTGTAGTAACTGGCCTGTTGTGCAGCTGTAGTTACTGGCCTGTTGTGCAGCTGTAGTAACTGGCCTGTTGTGCAGCTGTAGTTACTGGCCTGATGTGCAGCTGTAGTAACTGGCCTGATGTGCAGCTGTAGTAACTGGTCTGTTGTGCAGCCGTAAGAACTGGTCTGTTGTGCAGCCTTAGTTACTGGTCTTTCTATGTCTCTCATTCCTTAATTTTCCTCTCCCTCTCTTTGGCTTCCTCTGTTTTTCTTTCCATCCTTCTCTCTCTCTTCCTCACCCTCTCACTCTACCTGTGCAGATCTCACTCTCTATATTCTTTTTTATCTTTCTTCTTCTTGCTCTCCATCTTCCACTCCCTCTCTGTCTCTCACTCCATCTCTCACCTCATGGAGAAAGCAACACACACACACACACACACCCGAAGGGTGTGGTGTGCACCTAAGAGAAAGGAGAAAAGGAGAGGGCCTCTTCTGGTCTAGTCACGCTAATCTGGAGAAAAAGAAAACCCAAACAAATGAAAAAAAAGAAAAGAAAAACGCTACACCCTTTGCAGCTCAGGTTCACCGTGGCGATTACAGGGATTACTGTTCTTTCCTCCGGAGTTTCCTGGGCTTGGTCACGCTTTCTACCTTCCTCCCACCCTCCCTCCACACACACACACACACACACACATACACGAGCGCACACACACACACGCACAAGCACACGCACATGCACACACACACACACACACACACACACACACACAGAGCAGCTCAAGACGCGAGCTCAGACTCTCAGATGCTCAGACTCTGACTTAACTTGCTGAGCACCAAATGTCCTGCTGAACCTGAGAAGCCCCTTCTGGGGTATTTGACTTTTGAGATCCACCCAGTGCTGTTTGTCTGGATGCTTGCTTGCGACCCGTGCAGCAGCCCCAGGCCAAGGTAATAACTCTAATCTCCTCCCGGCCCAGAGCCCCCTCCCAAGTGCAGGACATGTCCGGCGCTTGAGCCGAGCTGGCAAAGGATGAGGCAGGGAGAGTCCGCTGGAGGATGAGGCAGAGGGAGGCTGCTGGAGTCTCTTCTCAGTCTCTGGAGCGCGGGTGCAGTGTAGATGGCGCAATCCCCCATCCATCAGACAAGGCGCTGGGCAGCTTGGAGCCATTCCCCCTCCTCTCCCTCCTGTTCCTCCCCCTCTGGCCACAGCACCACTCAGAAACACAGCTCCCCGTGCTAAGGAGCCGGGCTGAGAGCTCTACTCGCCGGGTCGAGCTGATTTATGAGTGTGAGGATGGAAGGCGAAAATCAAAAGGATTGCCAGCATGTGTTCCTTATTTATCACCAACATGAATGAACAATGAGCTCATCCTCAACTTTCTCTCTAGTTCTCTGTCTCTCTCTTGTTCTCTCTCTTTCTCTCTCTCTCTCTCTATATCTCTCTCTCTTTGTCTTCTGCTAGCGTTCTCAGGCTGAGGAGCATCTGGGCTGAGTTAGGGTCACCATGCGCCGCAGGAACAGTGTGTGTTGACCGCAGCCCCTGGGGGGAGCTCAGGACTGAGGCACAGAGTTGTTCCTGCGGCCAGGACCTCTGCGGAGGGGCGGTTCCTCTCGCTAGCCCAGCCTGCCTGCCCATGTCACACACCCACTGTCTGTCTGACTGGTGATGCCCCACAGGCTAACTTTTACACACTCTCGTTACACCTACTGGTTACCTTATATTTGTATTAATGCTAAATCAATGACTTCACTTCTGTTAGTAGTCTATCAGTACAATAAATGCTACTTATTCTACCAATCCATGTTGTTACAAGATATTTTTGCTCTCTGGGTTAGGGTAACAGGGTACTTACGGCAGAGGCACATTGTAAATGACCCCTTAATTACTCAACACCTCACACAGACACCTTTCTACTGGTATTGATTTCAACCAGCCTCTGATGGTAAATCTCCTCTGACCGAGTGCCTCAGATCAAATTCTGTCCATTCATTCATCATTCAAGTAATCCATCATGGCGCCTCTGGCCATGTCATAGTGTAGTTGTAGGAGCCGCATTAAGGTTTTTGTATTTTTTAATGATTTATTGATTTTTTCCTTTTATGGAATTTCGAGTGTCCCCATTTGGGCCAGTGCAGTTTTAAACTTGGACTACAATTGCATCCTTATTTTTTGTAACATTTTTTCTGCAATAAAACCGGCAACATTATACAGTCAAACTCCCTTTTGCGTTGGGTTATTTGGACAGAGCTACGAGTCTTGACTACACTTCCCCTGCTTTCTCCATGGTGGCAAATCATTAAGGATATAGGAGAAGGACCCGTGGGTTTAAAGGAAGAAACCCAAAAAACTGTTTTTTGCCACTAGAGTAGTATTGGAATCTTATCCTCTTAGTTCTCTACTTTCAAAAAAGTTTGAGATTCTGTATGCAGACAATCAGAGGGAGTTTGACATATTCCTGGTCCCCGTTGTCACGGTAATAAAGATGAGCTAATCAGGCACCAGGGGCATAACCTAATCACCAGGGATTTCTATTTGCCACATCTTTCCCACTGTGAGATCTTAATAAAAACGAATGCCATATTAAAACGACAAAATTAATTAAGATCTTATAATAAGATTAATGGATTACACATAATTGAAAGATGTGCTTTGATAAAATATTTTTATTTGAAGAAAGACTTACTTAAAGAGCTCAACTTTCTGTTCTAAAAAGGGGGTTCGTGTTTTAGTCCAGGCCTCGAGACAGAGAGGCTGTCTTGCATGGGAATCAGGTAGGTCAGAGTTATCAAGCACGTGTGATCTCTCCCTTACGCGAGACCAGAGGCTAGCAGCTATTAATAAGAAGAATATTCTGCCTTTTCTGCGGTGCATGATGGCGGCGTGTTGTCTCGATTGCCCAGAGGCGGAGGACAAACAGAGGGAGAGTGAGAAGGAGTAAGGAGGAGGGAGGAAGAGTGAGGAGGCTGCTTCTTA
>NC_137921.1:49656270-49658770 GCF_963457725.1 Sprattus sprattus | reverse complement strand
TTATGAGGGATCAGTGGCGGGCCCATATTCCAGTCAACCCTGATGGAACAAGTTCATCTCCGACTGGGAGCTCTGCACGGTCTCTGCAGTGAGGCTTTCACATTTACACACACAGGAGTGCTCTGCAGGATTTCAGTCTCTCTCTCTCTCTTGAAATAAGACTTGTGACTTGTAACTTCTCTCTCTATGTGTCTCGTCTCCTCTGTGTGTGAGTCTGTGTCTGTGAGTGTGTAAGAGAGAGAGAGAGAGAGAGAGATAGAGAAAGATTGCATAGCGTTGACCATTGGTTAGGTTATCTCTCCTCCTTGAGATCAACAATAGGGTCTTACTGTATATATCGGTTTCATTTTACAAAAAGTGATAATGATACGACTACAAAGCTTTCAAATACAAATAAGCAAGTTAAAAAAATGTGAGTGTGATCAATGAGTTTGGAAATGTATCTCCTCAATTAAAAACACCCATACAATTAGAAGAGGACATCAATTGCAAGCTTTGCAGCAGAATATGTGATGACTTGCCATGACAAAAGGGCAAAACTGTAACTCATAATAGAGAACATCACCATAACGCATACAAGAACATCACCATAACTCAGACGGATATGAATCACATGATTAGTAAATGGTGAGAAATTCAAATTAATTCAATTCAATTTGACTTGTGTATATGGATGTTGGTGGGTAGATCTACAATGTGTATATATGTGTGTGTGTGTACGTATATATATATATATATATATGTGTGTGTGTGTGTGTGTGTGTGTGTGTGTGTGTGTGTGTGTGTGTGTGTGTGTGTTATATTCTGTTTCATGATGAACTTAGATAGATGCTTTTGGTTTAGTTATTGTTTTTTGTTCTTTTGCTGAAGTTGTCATTTTGTTCATCAATGCTGAACCTTACAAAGCATTTAAAATGTGTGTGTGTGTGTGTGTGTGTGTGTGTGTGTGTGTGTGTTTGTGTGTGTGTGTGTGTTTGTTTGTGTGTGTGTGTGTGTGTGTGTGTGTGTGTGTGTATGTGTATGTGTGTAGTTGTGTCTCTTACTAGGAAAGCTCTTGCATCTCTGGCTTCTCATCCTCAAAATACCTGCCAGCGCTATGCAGCATTTATGAACGTGAACCTCAGAGCGGCTCATCTAGTGCAGTCGGTGGTCTGGAGAAGGAGTGTTACTTCACTTCTCATCTTGGCATCTCACACACACACACACACACACACACACACACACACACACACACACACACACACTCAGACACACACCCACACACACACACACACACACACACATTTCTACTCTCTATCTCTCTCTCTCACACACCCACCCACACCCACACACACACACACACACACACACACACACACACACACACACACACAAACACTCACATTCGGTATGCCGCGAATCCTTCATCTGGATATTAGCTCAGTTTTGCCCAGTGTGGTGAGAATATTCTTTTCAGGTCCATTACCTGGTGATTCTTGCTCAAGGAGTGGAAGAGGCTGATACGCTGCACTCCTTGGCCTATAGAGGGAGCTCCAGCTCCACTTTCCTCTCTTCATCTTAGGGCCATTGAAACATCTGAGGTCCAGAGCTCACTGCTAATGTCTACTACAGCCACTCCCCTCTCTCTCTTTCTTTCTCTTCCTCTCTCTATGTGTCTCTCTCTTCTTCTCCTTCCCTGTCTCCCTCTCTTCCTCTCCTTCCCTGTCTCTCTCTCTCCCGCTCTCTCTACCTCTTCCCAATGCTCTCTCTCTCTCTCTGTACCTCTTCCTCTCCTTGCCTGTCTCTATCTCTCCTTCTCTCTCTTTCTCCCTCTTCCTGAAGCTCTCTTCCTCTCTCTCTCTCTCTCTCTCTCTCTCTCTCTCTCTCTCTCTCTCTCTTCCCCTCTTCCCAATGCTGTGCCTGTGTTTGTGCGCAGATCAGAGAACTCTCAGTCTCTCATTACATGCTGGCTACAGATGGAGGAAGGAGAGGTAGAAGGCGTAGATCATGTTGGGTCTCGGAGCAGGGACGCATACAGCGGTTCTCTCACAGTGCTGCAGCAGATGACAGATGGAGGAGCCATCAGAGTGCAGCCCCTGACAGGCTAGGCTCCCATATAGGAACCGTCCCCTCAATATGATCTCACCCAGACCCCACAGCTGTCTAGATCCTCAGGATTAGCCAGTGCTACAGTGGTTATGGGTTTCTATCACTGTCATAGTAATACATTATAACCATCCTATGACTGCTGGTATACCACACACTAAGGGAAAAGGCCTGTAAACGCAGAATGTCCGAATACAGCTGTTAGACAGAGCTTTGCAGGAATCTGCTTGACAAAAGTCGCTAGCTGATGCCTTGGCCTTTCAAATGCTAATAACAGTCAATGGTATTGGTATTGGCACTGGTAGTTCAGGGAAGTAGGTATGGAGGTAAATGTTTAAAATATAATATAGAACTACTTTTATTCTAGCATCTGACTGGTACTTCACATTTCTAAATCAATACAGTAGCCTTTAAA
>NC_137921.1:49631270-49641270 GCF_963457725.1 Sprattus sprattus | reverse complement strand
GCGCCTGTTCGCTAGTGCTACTCAAGGTTAGCTCATTAGCTCCTGTTTGCTAGTGCTACTCCAGGTTAGCTCATTAGCTCCTGTTTGCTAGTCCTACTCCAGGTTAGCTCATTAGCTCCTGTTTGCTAGTCCTTCTCCAGGTTAGCTCATTAGTTCCTGTTTGCTAGTGCTACTCCAGGTTAGCTCATTAGCTCCTGTTTGCAAGTGCTACTCCAGGTTAGCATATTAGCTTCTGCTTGCTAGTGTTGCTGCAAGGGAGTGCTCTTTTTCTGATAGTCCATCTGTTTCTCAAACCCGCAACAAAGCTGAAGGGAAGCGCTATGGGTTAAAAATGCCTTTTCTGCGTGTGGATCAGTGATAACCTCTGCAGTTTACATCATTAATCATTATGCACTGTGTGTATAACTGCTCTGCAGTTAACATCCTATCATTAATACACTTTCAGTTTAGCAAATGTAACTACAAAATTTACAAAAAGTTAGCACATGTATTTACAAAAGAAAAGCCCCCTAAAAGTTCAAGTGTCACGTTAAAGCTGAACTCAGCCTTTCCACCAAAACCACTGACACCTCAATATGTTAATTGGTCTATTAGGCCGACGCCGATTCCCAGGGACACACACTGGCAATCAGAAACAGCCCCATGAGAGAGCTGCAGCCCAGAGGATACTGGCAATACATTTAAACTTAGAATACTGCCAATACTAACTTTACACTTAGGATACTGCCAATACTAACTTTACACTTAGACTACTGACAATACTAACTTTACACTTAGACTACTGACAATACTAACTTTACACTAAGACTTTGATGGTAGCCTACTAGTGGCTCAGACTACTTACAGTGTTATTTTACTTCTACAACCTGAGCAAACCTGACTAGACACACACTGAAATAATAAGTCTGCCAGGCAAAGAGTCATCATGCTGATGTGCTTTGGCTTTTGACTCAAGCAAACCCAACTACTGTAGGTGCTTCTGATGCATGAAATATTCTAGGGGAAAATATTCTCATCTGTAGGGTACGCTTAAATTATCAAGTCAGTTAAGAAGTTCTTCTGAGTTCAAGCTAAACTCCCCATGGCAAGACTGGTATTTCATATTAATTGTAAATTAAAGGGCGAAGTCCACTCCCCCATTCTGTCAAACTCATGAAACTCCTCAAGATGGGTCTTACACATTTTTATATCTTGTCTAGTAAACACAGCCAGAGCAATATACACCAATGATGGGCTGCAAACAGACTGAAGATTCTGCGGTTAACAAGCTTCTGAAAGCTCTGTGTTCTCTCCCGAAAAGAGGCCACCCGTTTACAGCCATATTGTTTGTATTCAGGGCTAGCTTTCAGCCTGCTTGCCATTCTCAGGTGTGCTGCAGTCGGAGCAGTCATTTGGAGACATTAGCTCCTTACCATCCACCTCTACACCACCTTCCCCTCTGCAATGAAGTGTTTGGAAAAGGGCATGAGGTGTGTGTGTTTTGTGAGGTGTGTTCTCCTGCAGGCCAGGGAAGAATTGTTTCCTTTGCGAGCAAAAAGGCCATGATTCTAAGCCATCTTTCTTTCTCGGTTCTCGTCTTCTCAGTTGTTTAGCGGCAGCTACAGTGTCTGACTGAATCCTCCGGTGGGGATCAGTGTCCTCCAGCAGTAGGTTCTGCTGCCAATGCCTACCATCCCACCGGCACCCACCAGAGTCTAGTCTGTGTGGTTTACACACACAGACACACACACACACACACACACACACACACACACACACACACACACACACACAGACACACAGACACACAGACACACACACACACACACACACACACACACACACACACAGACAGACACACGTGCACACACAAATTAATACACTGGACCACTCTCTCACTCTCTCTCTCTCACTCTCTCTCTCTCTATCTCTCTCAGAGGAGCACTGTGACAAGTTAGAAAATCCATCAGTTTTACTGTTGAAAAAAGCACTTCTTAGGTATGCAGCGGTCAGGAAATGCACTGAAGTGGAGAGGGGGGCGGGGGAGAAAGAGAGAAAGGGAGAGAGAGAGAGAGAGAGAGAGAGGGAGAGGGGAGAAATAGTATGTGGGAGCGAGACAGAGAGAGGGGAGAAATAGAGAGAGAGAGAGAGAGAGTGTGAGAGAGGGGAGAAATAATGTGTGAGAGAGACAGAGAGAGGGGAGAAATAGAGTGAGAGAGAGAGAGGGAGAAATAGAGTGAGAGAGGAGAGGGGGCCTACTGCAGGCCTGTCTGGTAACTGAGGGGGATCTCAAGGCGTCTGAGTAATTGGGCAACAAAAGAACTTTTTAAACTCGATAAATAGAGACAATTACACTCACTACATTTCATAAATGTGCTTCAAATGGGCACTACTGTCCTTCGCTGCATCTGGAACTTTAATCTAAATCTGAGTTTGTGTGAATGTACTTAACTGTAAATGAGTGGACTCAGCCCAAATACCACCAAATAACCCACTGCCCCTCACAGTAAAAGGAACAAATCACATTTCTGTAAGGATCCTCTCTTTTTATTCTTCAAAGCGTGTGAGGCAGTGTTACCCAGATCCTAGTGTCTTTGGGGATGGGGGTTGGGGTTCAGTCTCATTGCGACCCTGACCCAGGCTGACCCATCCAAGCCGTTCAGAGCTGAGTGATGAGTGCTGATGTGTTGGGTGAGGCAGGCGAGGCCATCTGACAGTGGTCAGTCACACACACACACACACACACCGAAAGGCAGGCAGGGTGGTCAATCACACACACACACACACACACACACACACACACCGCAAGACAGACAAGGTGGCACAGCAGGGCTCTATTTCAGGGTCCCTCACACAGATAAGTCTGGCTCATCTCCTCTCCCAGAGCCACGACACAGGGCAAGTTGGTCAAGAGCACACAGACACACACACACACAAACACACACACACACACACACACACACACTATTGACCTGCAGCACTTAGGCAATGCCACGACCAACTGCGTTCCAGACAGTGAGGCATCATGGGAGGTTTACTCTCAGGATTAGTCATGTAGTGGTGTTGATGGGCGCCTGCAACACCCCTATGACCAGGATATGAGCAATAACTAACAACAGTCTAAATCCAAACATTTGAGGATCTTTCTGAATAGCTTTAAAGAAACAGATCTGGAACAGGGTTGAACCCAGGGGCGGAGATCCCGGGGGGGACGGGGGGGACACGTCCCCCCCTCGCATAACATTGTCCCCCCCCCCCCCCCCCCCCCCAACAAAATTGAAAAAAAAAAAATATTCGTAACATTGTCTGGTCACCGGAGTTAAGATGCGAACCCAGGTCGCTGGCGTGGTATCCTACACTTAACCCAGTGTGCTATTGATTTTACAGTCTTGAGACTCAAACAAATAAAAGAATAAAAAATACGAGAATATGTCTACATTCATTGTTTCCACCTGCTCTCTCTCACCTGCTCTCTCTCTCTCTCTCTCTGACAGCCGGTCAGTCATTTCCCTACTATCACTGGATAAAGGCATTTCCCATGAGGCTTTGCAACCATCCTACATTAATTTATGAACAAAAAAACGAATTAAATCGCTGGCCAATTTATATTTTTGGTGATGAAAGTTATGTAAAGTCTGAATAAAAATAATTAAATCAAGGTAGGAGGCTAAGCAAAAATCAGTAGGCTGGATTAATGAAAGTAACTTACCATAAGTGAAATGTTTTGAGACAACAAGTGCTATATATATTGGTTGTACCCTCTTGTTTTATATCACTGGACTTCTTGGAGATTATCACGGGAACTTGAACTGATTTTATTATTTTTAACTCAATGGACGGCTCATGGACTCCACACGGCTGCGCAGGGCACTTGAGAAGACGTTAATTTGCATGCAGCTGAATTCCTCCTTGAAGAGCCTTGGTATGCGTTTGAACTTTCATATTTGTCTGTGAGTAGATGTTGTGTGTTAGGACATGTATTGCCGTTCAGAGAATTTAAAACTGACGTTGAATTTCTGTTTGTCACTGTTATTAGAGAATTCTGTATTTAGCAGCTAAGTTATGCTAGCTCTCGTGACAGCAATTTTTTTCATGTCCCCCCCCGGAATTACTCTCTGAAATGTTCCCATGTATTGTCCCCCCCTGCAATGAAATGGGATCTCAGCCCCTGGTTGAACCACCACTAAAAAGAAAACAATAGGCTTCTTAAAAGAAATGCTGTCAGTTTATGAGATTATGAAAGATCTCCAGTGCTTGCCTTTGTTGTTATTTAATCCTGTTGTGCTTCATCTCCTCAGGTAAAGCCGAGCGTGGGGATTAAAAAGAGGTCTCCTATGTCTCTGCTCATTCTCATAAACATTTAGTTGACATTGTTGTATTTTTACAGAGATCTGAGAGGACAGGCTGGTAAGTAAACAGTTATGCGTACAACCCCTTTGATTATTTTTTTCTTCAATTTATTTTGTATTTTTCACTGACTGCTGCTTTATCGCTAGAAAGCTTTGGAATTAAAGCATAAATCAGTCCCTACATCTCCTCGAAATGAGTTCTTTCAATGTGGCGTGCTCAATAAGTGCTGAATCATTGCTCTCCCCCGTTAGCCCTATTTGTCCGTCTGCCTCTACATACTGTATATGGCTTAACCCCAACAGCCAATGAGCATGTAGGCTAAATGTTACTGTGTGTGTCTTCATATGTTTTCATACAGTATATTCATGCATTTTAGGGTGTACAGTCTGTTGAAGTTTGAAAGTAAACAACTACTTGGTGAGAACTGATAGAAAATAAACAACAACAATCGCCGGTGGGGAGAGGCCATTTTTCCATTGACTGGAATCCTGCTTTATTTATTGTAGGTAACAAAAAATAAAGAAAATGGCGGCGATTGTTGTTGTTATCGATTTTCTATCAGTTCTCACCACACAACGACGTCTCATCTTTGCTCCTTGAATGTCGATAAGTAATGGTATGGAGTTATTGAAACTTACTTACGTGTAAAAAAGACTAGAAATTGAATGTTTATTTTTAAGCCTCGAAAGTTGCACTGGGTGCCTTTAAGTCTGTGTGTGACGTGTGTGTGTTTTTATGTTCCCATGTCAGTGTAAGTATTTAAATATGTTCCCATGTCTGACTTGCATTCACTATCTCTTTCACTTTCTGTACTCTCATTTCTGTGCGTGTGTCTGTGTGTGGTGTGAGTGTGTGTGCTGTGTGCTTGTGTATGCTGTGCGCTGTGTGCGTTTGTGCTGTGCGTGTGCTGTGTGTGTATGTGTGTGTGCTGTGTGACCAAAGAGCATGTCTAATCCTGTACAACTTCAATGTCACTTCTGAATTTTGTTTAATCCTGTCTTGATGAAGTGCTCGCACCTTGAGCTTTGGAGAAAAGCACACTGCCTTAAAAAGCTCACTGGAGACACTGGGCTACCTTGAGAAGACAAGCTGAACTTATGCAGAACCAAGACAGAAAAAAAGTTTTAATGTTTCCATGGAAGAAGTCCAGGCCAAGTTTAAAAGGCTGTTCCCAGTGAGGCAAAGTTCAAACTGGAGGCCAGGTCTAATCAATACCCCAAACCCAGTCTCCCAGCCCTCACCTGCATTCATGCACTACTGTAGGGTTCACTCAACATCATGACTCCTGCGAGCCCCACTGATGGATCTTAAGTTATTTGGAATTTTACTTAACTTTATAAACACATACAATGGCAGGTGAGTAAAACAATCATACACCCTGTGTCCTGTACATATGATCCCACTGCAAATCTAGTAATAACAGTACATTAACAGGGTGAAATGCTAAGGGCAATGGCTTGTCGATGTGAACTACTGCGTTAACATTATTTATTGACTAAGTTAGCAATATCAAACCATTAACATCAGCATTAAGCCACTTCTGGTTTTAAGAATTGCAGATTAAGCTTCATTCCGGTATATTACTGCAATGTGGCTGTTATGGTTCCATAATTCATATTTATATTATATTTCAATTTAATGTAAGTTACATTGGCATAAATTAACAAAAAGTATCTATCTACACCGTAACAA
This sequence comes from Sprattus sprattus, assembly GCF_963457725.1. NCBI lineage: Eukaryota > Metazoa > Chordata > Actinopteri > Clupeiformes > Clupeidae > Sprattus > Sprattus sprattus. The sequence continues at coordinate 49,635,249 of NC_137921.1, read as the reverse complement.
ACCTTTTCTTTCATAGTGGAGCCGTATATCCCTACTGTGCTAAGCATTCCTGGCTACATCTCACCAGTGTTATGTGCAGCATGGAAGACAAGACTCTAAGGATAGATCCTGAGACTTACAGTAAAGGCCAACAACAGGGAGGCAGGAATGCAGAATTGAGCCCCTAAAACAGTGACTGCATTGGAGGAGCATGTCGAGAGAAACAGAGGAGGATACAGAGATAGAGAGAAGGATGGGGAGAGATACTGAGAGACAGATCGGGACAAAGAGAGGTATAGAGGGATGGAGAGGAGGAGTGGTGAAAAAGAGACACCCATCCTGTCACACGTCCACAGAGCAGAGTGTGTGATGTCTCCTGGAGACGTGGCTTCTGAGAAGGTCACCCTCATAACCCCCCAACCCCCCCCACTCCAGATTAACATTCCATGGCTGTTGCTTCATGGGATGGTGTATGAGCTTGAGGGGGTGGGTGGGGTTGGTGGGGGGTTGTTTGCCAATAGCAGTATGCTGGGGGCCAGATTTAGGCCAGAACTGAGCTCAACTGAACACTCTCTGGGTGGTGAGCAGGACCCTGCTGACACGCTGGGCTGGTCGCCCAGACGACCCAGAGGTGAGGACAGTAAATCAGCCCTCACAGTAGAGGCCAAAGGCCAGGTCACACTCCATCTCTCTCTGCTGTGTGTGTGTGTGGTTGCTTGTGTGTGTGTTTGTGGAAGTAGTTATCAGAATGTGGGTGTTTGGTGTGTGTGGCTCCATAGTGTGTGTTTGTGTGTGTCCCTGTTTGTGTGCGTATGGATCTTTGGCATGTGTTTGTGTGTGTGTCTGTGTAGTCTGTGCAGAAGTCTGTGTGTGATTGAGGACAAATGAAGCCACTGTCTGAGTGAATTATCTCTCTCTTCTCTCTCTTTTTTTCCCTCTCTCTCTCTCTCTCTCTCTCTCGCTCGTCTTAAAGGCAATGCAATCTGGGGTGCTCGCTGCTCTCTATTGACTGCTGCCTCGTGCAGACGCTGAGAGATACGGAGCAGAGGCAGGGGCAGTGTGAATGAACCCCTCTGTGTGTCTGTGCGCCACACGGCAACCAGCCTCTGAAATCGCCCGGGGACGCGTACATCTCCCTGTCATAGCACTGCAATGGCTTTTTAATGGAAGGCAAACACCGGGCCGATCCCTCCTCTGGCCGTGGTAAATCGATAATGGAATAGACACACTCCGCACCGTATCATTAGAGTTCCATCAGGGTTAAGGGTGGTAATGGCTTGCACATTATCATCTGGCTTTTTCAGACGCTCCGCTTTCATAAATATAAGTTCCCGCTGAAGCCCTGTGACCGCTGAGGCAAGGACACAAGCAACGCAGTAATAGTGTTTTTTTTTGTTTGGTTTTAAACAAACATGACAGTTCACACTGATGTGATGGCTTGCATCATCGCTGAGCTACTGCAGAAGCAGCAGCTGTGGTGTGTGTGTGTGTGTGTGTGTGTGTGTGTGTGTGTGTGTGTGTGTGGCTTATTAGGATCTATGGGGTGCTGGCAGTAGCCAGAAAATTGGGCATAGAGAGACAGTGAGGTCATGCAGTTCCCAACTTTTGATCGTCTCCCAAGAACACAAAGGCTATTCTCTGGGCTGTGTGTGTGTGTGTGTGATCTAAGAAGTGATGTGCTTTTGTGCGACTGTCTAGGGGGTGAAAGGGTGTGTGTACGGTAGGGGCGGGGCCTGGATTAGATTCATGGTGGGTATGTCTTAGAGCGGTGCCATGGCTCATTTCTCTCTGATGTAGTACACTAATGTGTGTGTGTCTGTGTGTGTGTGTGTGTGTGTGTTTCTGTGTGTGTGTGTGTGTGTGTGTGTGTGTATGTCTGTGTGTGTGTGTGTGTGTGTGTGTGTGTGTGTGTGTGTGTGTGTGTGTGTGTGTGTGTGTGTGTGTGTGTGTGTGTCTGTCGACATGTCCAGATATGCATGGATGTGTGTGTGTGCATATACTGTTGTACATGAACATGTGTGTGTGTATGTGTAATCTCTTGTGAGTAGACATATGTCTACATGTGTATAAGAGTGCATGTGTATGAGCATGTGTATGTGCGTGTGTGTGTGTGTGTGTGTGTGTGTGTGTGTGTGTGTGTGTGTGTGTGTCACATGTCCAGAGCAAATGTTACCCTGCCACGCCCAGGAACCCATGCTGGGTGATGGCCGTGATGACACGGGTGTAGTATGCCAAACGGAGGCCTTACCCCCCCTCACCACACACACACAGGACGCATTCCTCACCGCCCCCCCCCATCCCCCCTCCACCCCTCACCCACACCGGCACACCACACACACACCCCTCAGCCCTGATATGGGGGGAATGTGACTGCAAGGGGCAGAGGGCCTGACTGTCTCTCTCTCACACACACACATACACACACACACACACCACTTCACACTTCATAAACACACAGGCAGTGTACTGCAGTGTACCGCTGGGAAACATGAGAGCTCATGTTCAGACAAGACTGTCAGGCTGCACACAACTCATCACACACAACTCATCTTAAAGTCAGACACACACACACACACACACACACACACACACACACACACGCACGCTCACACACGCACACACACACACACACACACACACATTTAGGTCTTAAAACAGGACTCACTACACTACCTTTTTTAGGTATTCTGACATGCCTTGATGATTCTGTATATTTCAAGTAAAAACATTGAAGCAAAATTTTATATTTAAATCAAATCTAAACATACCCATACAAAAATGACACACACACACACACACACAAACACACACTCAGGTCTTAAGACAGGATCACTGTGTAGATCCACACAAAAAGGGACAGCTGAACACATGAGGGGTCAGGGGTCATGTTCAGTCACGATTCTGGACCAAACTCATCAAAACCTAAAACAGAGAGACCAAGTCCTAGCCCAGCTTACAGGGTTGGGGTCAGATCAGACTTAAGTTGAAAAAAGGAGTAAGTAAAAGAAGTAAAAAAAAAAAATAGTGTCTCTAAAATGTTTCGACCCTGAGATGACCCCAATTTTACAAAAAACAGCTGGGAAAGAGCAGAATAATTAAGACTGTAATAATTCTTTGTTAAGCCAAGAAGAAGAAGAAGAAGTTTTCCCAAGTTTGACAGAGGATGAGGGAGGGGGTGTGAAACAGAGCAGGGTGACACAAAAGACAAAGAAGAAAGAAAAAAAATGTAATGTTTAACAGTGGACCCAGTTGTCTGTTTTCTCTTCACATAAAAATGTTCCCATCGAAATCCATGACATACTTAGCATGAGTTAGCATGAGGTGCAGATGTAGCATAATTCCTGTCTCTCAGGAAGCCTGCATGCCACTGTCAGTGTAATTTAAAGCACTCCGTTTGTGGCCTGTGGTTTATAATACGGGGTATATTCCAGTGTGTTTTTCCCCTCTCAGGTCCCATGTGGGGCTGACTCAAATCCCCGTCTCCGGCCGACAGCCCAACCGACTCACCCGGCTCCTCTGCTAGCCCCACTGCCTCGCTGCTGCTGCTGCCACGGAGAGATTTACTCCCCTCCACATCTTGAAAGCTTTTTTTATTGTTGCAATGCTAACCTCAGCTGAAACCCACCTTGACCCTATTACTGTAAATGTGTGTGTGTGTGTGTGTGTGTGTGTGTGTGTGCTTTGTGAGTGCTTTGTGAGTGCTTTGTGAGTGTGTGTGTGTGTGTGTGTGTGTATGTGTGTGTGTGTGTGTGTGTGTGTGTGTGTGTGTGTGTGTGTGTGTGTGTGTGTGTGTGTGTGTGTGAGTGTGGGTGGGTGTGTGAGTGTGTGTGTGCTGGTCCCTCTCAGCAGGTCGCCCCCTCACTCGGCTAAGTCTCCCTCCTGTGTGGCTCTGATGCTAATGTACAGTGTAATGGGTACTGTGGATAGCATGTGTGTGTGTGTGTGTGTGTGTGTGTGTGTGTGTGTGTGTGTGTGTGTGTGTGTGTGTGTGTGTGTAGGC
>NC_137921.1:49556270-49628770 GCF_963457725.1 Sprattus sprattus | reverse complement strand
CATGTCACAACACCTGTCTCTGCAGCCAGCCGTGTTAAGAACCTAGGCTGTCACCAAGAACCACAGAGATGACAGGGGGACGCTCAGAGCAGAGATTCATTCATTCAGCCCAGCCTCATACAAACACACATGCACTGTTACATTTTACACAAGCCCAGCCGCATACAAACACACATGCACTGTTACATTTTACACAAGCCCGGCCTCATACAAACACACATGCACTGTTACATTTTACACAAGCCCGGCCTCATACAAACACACGTGCACTGTTACATTTGACACCAGCCTCATACCAACACACGTGCATTGTTACAGTTTACACAAGCCCAGCCTCATACAAACACACATGCACTGTTACAGTTTACACAAGCCTCAGCAAATGTCTTTCCGTATGGTTTATTCCCATTCCATAGTGTTAGGGAACGTGGTGTTTGTTAGTGGATAGGGTCAAAAGTATAGTTGCCCCCCACTGTGGTGCATCCAAGTGTGGCACAGAGTCGGTGCACGGTCAATAGGGCACTGTTCGGCGGCAATAGGGTACTACTCATCGTGTGCAATAGGGCGCTGCTTTGCGTGGGCATCTGGGCGTGGGCATCTCTGGTCACTAGCTCTCCCTTCAGGGCGTGCCTCACAGGGACCATTGCCCCCCTGTCTGTGCGCCTCCATGACGCGGCTCATCAGGATAGGCTGCATGTTTAGTCAGTAACTTTGTGACATCATCAATTGATTTAAAGTAAAGGTGTCTTGGAATGAAACCTGACTGCTTTTGTGTCTGAAGCGACTTACACTGACTGGGAATAAAACCTGACTGTGTTTGTGTCTAAAGCGACTTACACTGACTGGGAATCATACCTGACTGCTTATAAAGCAACAGTAATTTTCACTGACACAGCCTGGACAGGAATAGTAAGGAATATTACTGAACTATTGACATGGATCATAGCATCAGTGACAATCTTATTTTTTGTGGCAGGCATTCCATTCCACTTGCTCTGGGTTTTGGTCCTCTGGTGACTGCAGCCTCCCTGTTCTGTGGGGCATTAAGGCTCCTGGGACATGAGTTGGATCTTTGCGCTCCTTTTGTCTCAATATACGTTCTCTTTGTATGTTTGTGAAGCAGACCTGTTGGGGTTACACATTCATCAGAAACTCAGAAATCTTCATTTGTCAGACTCGCCCCCGTCCGACCACAAGCCTTCACTGGGGCGTCTATAAATTCCACCCTCGACAGCCATGAAGAGTCTGGTATTTCCTGTCACTGGTCGCGTAACCACAGGAGAGGATCGAGTTATCCTGTCACATAATTAAACCACCTGTTGTATACTCAACCACTGAAAGCTGTGGTTTATTAGAAGGGTTAAGGTGGTGGACGATTCCACAAAAACTGTCACCTGAATTTATTATCAAACAAAAAAGGGAACAGCAGCAGTAATTAAATCAAATGTGGAATTGAAACCAAATACAACTTTACGTTTAAACTTGTCAGCTCGTGATGAATGTCCCACTGTAACCTGATAGTGGTGTAATAATAGAGAAATATATCCCAGTGACTGCCCTGAAAATGGGCTTTCCTGACCCATGCAGAGCTCTGTTCTTGGAAACACACACGCTTGTCATCAGAAATGTTTTCTTGACTTGCACACAAAAGACTCTCCAAGCCAAGAAAACATCATCCCAATCGAGCTGTAATGAATTTCCAGATGGAAATATCTACATCGCACACAGTCCTTGCTGAGTTAGCATAGCGGCTATCACAGTCTTTGCTGAGTTAGCACAGCGGCTAGCACAGTGTTTGGCATGGCTGTCTACACAGGCTCTGGTTATGTCTGAACAGGTGTCTAATGCATAGTGCCCCCTGACGGACCTCAATACATGTTCATTTTGAGCCCTGGGTGACAGCTTGATGAATGGCACAGTCAGTGGCCTGTCTGGGAGATCCTGACTCAGGTGTTGAGTTCAGTCGTCTCCCAGTCCCTGACTAAGGGGAAACTCAGTATCATAGCAGAAGGGTGGGGCGGGTATCGACGCGCCCACCTTAAGACGGAGATGTGGAGGCTGTGTGGATCAGCACAAAGAAACTTGGCCTGGGAGAAGTTATCAGCGGCTGCCATCGGTGAAACACAGGAGCTGCCATGGGCTCAGGCCTCCATCTCCTAAGCCATTCATCATCCTGGTCGGATTCTGACGGGACAGAGAGAGAGAGAGAGAGGGCGTAGAGAGAAAGAGAGAGAGAGAGGGCGTAGTGAGAGAGAGAGAGAGAGAGAGAGAGAGGAGCGAGAGAGAGAAACAGACAGATGGAGAGAGAGAGAGGAGCGAGAGAGTAGAGACAGAAAGAGAGCCCTCTTCAACAGCCATTACTCAATCTCCAGGCTGAGTGAATGAGAATGTGTGTGTGTGTGAGTGTGTGTGTATCTATGTGTGTGTGTGTGTGTGTGTGGATGTGAGACTGAGTGTGTGTGTGTGTGTGTGTGTGTGTGTGTGTGTGTGTGTGTGTGTGTGTGTGTGTGTGTGTGTGTGTGTGTGTGTGTGTGTCAGTGTGTATTTCTCTACATGAGTGTGTGCGTGAGTGAAAAAGAGAGGAAGAGCAAGGCCAAGACAAAAAGGTCAAACTGGCCCGGATTGTGACCTTGCTTTTAGATTGCCATTTAAGATGAATCCAGCTAGTCAGACCTTTCCTTGAAGGTGAGTGTGAGATGATCTCCGGTGCTCTCCCACTTTGGGCGCTAAATCAAACAACACTTCACAAAGACACTCAGGCGCCTCTCAGGTGTGTCTCCGCCACTCCGAGCCCGCCGTGAGTGACAGGCCGCTGCTGACCTGTGGAGACGGCAGCATGTAATCAATTTCAGCTGAGCGGGCGGGCAGCACTGTCTGGACATTTGATTAGTCCAAGCCTTATTATCAAGGATCAGACAGCCTTGACAATCTCCATAAAGTCTCTAGAATGAAGGGTCTCTTTTTTTCAGCAGTGCAGAGAAGGGTACTGCTCACTGCCCCTCTGAGGCTGGCATCAGATAGAAAGAGGGAGCTCTTGCTTAAGGAGGCCCCAGCACCAGCCGCTGTTAATGCTTTTGAAATGCCTCTGGTTAAAGCGTGAGGATGCAGGAGTGAGAGGGCCTAATCAGAGCTTCACTCACACACACACACACACACACACACACACACACACACACACACACACACACACACACACACACACACACACACACACACACACACACACACACACACACCCACACACACACACACACACACACACACACACACAAACACACAGGCACACACACACACACACAAACAAACATGCATGCACACACACACACACACACACACACACACACACCTGCATGCACACACAGACACACACACACACACACATGGATGCAAGCACGCACACACACATACACACACACACACACACACACACACATGCACTCAGGCACCCACACACACACGCACACACACACACACATTTCAAAGGGACAGCCACGCGCTGAAGGAGAGAATGAACTTAAAATGCTAAATCTCTACGCTTACCAGGGATGGAAAGCAACCTTTGTAGGACTGCCAAATGGATGGGCCAGCAGCATACGTGGCATTTAGGGCCCCTTTCAGAACATACTCACAGACTTAATTTTATTCTTTAAGGGTCTGAGTTTGCATTAGTGCTTAAAGAAGTCAGTGCCGACTTGTTATCACCTCGTCTTAGCCATGGAAAAAAAAGGTGGTTAACGTACATATTTAGACACAGTTTTTCCGTTATCAAAATTAACACTAGTTTACATTTATTTGCATTCGATCTAGTATGTATTTTCAACTGATTGCTTGCAAACTCAGTTACAAGGCATGCATTGGGCAGGTTGGATTTCAGAAGTGTAGCTATTTATCCACTTTCTTACATGCCTTATATGATTTAGCCCTGCAATAAGGAGCTACAATTGAAATACAAGTTGAATAGAACTGGCATTCCTTTTAACACACACTAAAACCAACATTTGATCAGGTCAAAGAGTCTCAAACTGAGTGAACAGTGGGCAACCGGCCCAGACACATGTTGAAGGATGGACAATAGGACCTACTATGGTCAGCCAGGGTTCGTCTGCATATGGAATTCTGCTAAAGCTGTGATAAATGAGACATTTAGGCATCCTGGTCTGCCAATTATTTTCTGTGTGCAAGGCACACTGAAGTAAGCCTGCTGGATCCCTACAAAAGCCAAGTCTGGCAGAAGTTAGCAAGAATAGCTAATGTTGCTGACAGAAGCTTTAAGCATGTTTGCCATGAATACCTTGGGTAGGAGATCGTATAATGTTCAAAAGAAACCAAAGCCAGACAAGTGTAGATGAAACACTGGCAATCAGTGTGAGCTGAGCTTTCACGCTTCTGTCATATCCAGTGGCAGTGACACTTCAAGGGCATGATGTAATGCTTCATTGGGCTAAGGCATGCAAATGTGTAATAATGTGTACTTGGTACGAACGGGATAACAAGCTGATATACCCCCAAAGCGCAGGAAATAATGAGAGATATCCACTGGTGATCCAGGTAGCAAGAGACAAATTACTGGCTGTTTGCATAGGCTTATACGGAGCCTGATGGATTGAAATACAAGACAGGTAAAAAAGTGGAAGACTGAAAGGAATCACATTTAAAGATTAAACAAAAGGAGACCACATCATTCTAGGCGTTAGCTACGTTTTTAATTTGCTGTAACACCCAAATGAAAATGTTTCTGGGTTTTTTATTCCAGTTTGCAGCAACCACAGAGACTGTGCTGGAAGGTGGATATGGAGGACGGGTTTGAGCAGCTTAGCGCATTGAAAACAGGCAGCTAGCTAAAGACAAACCTTCCAAGCTCCATCCTGTTGTTTACCAGCAGAGCTGTTCTCTAGCAGGTCTTTGTGTTCAGCATCCAGGTTTCTCTGTGTTTCTATGATGAAACTGGAAGCCCAGGCAGTATTTGTCATATGTGCCAATGCTCCAATCTTGAGGAGAGGTATCGCGTCGGCTTCCTCCCTCAGTTCCCCAACTCGTCTCATCTCAGGCAGGCTGTAGCCAGACTCCTCCATGGATTCTCATCTCCGGCCACACTGGTTCGCCTGCGCTGTGCTTTCTCTAATCTCATTTAGGGTGTACAACAACTCTCAGTGGATTTCATTCTGCCGAGCAAAGGACACCGCAGGATTAAACTCCCACAGGTTGATGCCAGAAAGCCACAGGCCAGTTGTCAAGCACATACGTATGAAGAGCAACCCACGCCTCAGCATCCTTTAGCTTGGCTCTATTACCAATAAGCCCAATGAATCCAATTAGACTACAGTAGCAGGTAGGCTTACACGGATACATGGAGCGCGGGTTGCTCAGTTCCTTACGGATACACGGAGCACAGGCTGCTCAGTTCCATTTCCCACAAAGGAGGAAATCCTTTCATTCTACCCCTCTCTCAATCATGACATCCACTGCCTTTGATCCCCAACAAACTCTCAGCGGCTCTCTGTTCCAACCCGTGTGTGTGTGTGTGTGTGTGTGTGTGTGTGTGTGTGTGTGTGTGTGTGTGAGAGATAGAGATAGAGAAAGAGAGAGTTTCTATGTGTGTGTTTGTCCGGTGTGTGTGTGTGAAAGACAGCGAGAGAGATAGAGAAAGAGAGAGTTTCTATGTGTGTGTGTATGTGTGTATGTGTGTGACAGAGAGATAGAGAAAGAGAGAGTTTCTATGTGTTTGTGTGAGAGAGAGAGAGAGAGTTTCTATGTGTGTGCGTGTGTGTGTGTGTGTGTGTGTGTGTGTGTGTGTGAGAGAGAGAGAGTTTCTATGCGTGTGTGTGTGATTGTGTGTTTGCTTCTCAGGCCTCTGTCTTCTCTGCCGCCTCCTCATTTTTGATTTGTGTTGTCATGGTGAACAAGCAGCGGGGGGCTTTCACTCCAATTTGCCATCGTTTGTCACCACTTGCCCTTGTGACACACACACACACACACACACACACACACACACACACACACACACACACACACACACACACTCACACACACACACACACACACACAAACACACACACACACACACACACACACACACACACACACACACACCTTCACAGAACAACAATGGAAGACTATTCTCCCCTCATCCGTTGTAGTGCCTTGGCCAAGCCCATTCAAGCGCACTTTAAAAACATTAACAAGCTTTTAACGACTTTATCATTGGCATTAATATGTTTCTAATAATTTATAACGTACAGTTTATAGTAGTATCAAAAAGGAGGTTTTCATTCAACTAGGCATTCAGGCTGTCCTCATAAATTTCATAAACCTCATCGCACATTCACATGTGGGACTAATTTAGCAAGTTTCCTGTGATGAAATCTTTTGAAAAAATCAGTAAAGGGTCGACTGTGCCCTGACACTCATAATTATGCATCATCTTCTGATTCACTCTCTGTTCCTTTAAGCTGAAGTACGGAGGACATTACTCAAATATTACTGGTGCCGAGTCTCAGTGGAGAGATGGAATATTACAGCGTGTTTTGAGTGACTGTTGAGAGCTGGAGGTGACAGTAGATGTTTTAGTTGTGAGAGAGTGGTCCTTCGCCAGCTCCTTGATGAGCAGCGTTTTTTTCCCGTACTTTGAAGAGGGTTTGTGGTCTGGGGTGGTGGGGGTTTGGGGGGGTGGATTGCGTTAGGGCTGGGACCTGCGCCCGCCTCGACAGCTGGCATGCATGGGTATCTCTATGGCACAGCACACTTTCGCCCTGCCAGGGCCGGAGCGAGCGAGCGAGAGTGTGTGTGTGTGAGTGTGTGGGAGCGGGGGCAGTGTGCCATCTGGACCTGCTTGTTCCGCCACTCTCCGAGCTGACACCAAAGGCCCCCGGACACGCAGGAGACAATCAGAGACGCCCCCGATGCCCACTGTGCCTGGCATGACCCCTGACCACAGCGGCCCAAGATGGATGGCACCCAGCCTCTCAAACTGTCACCCTTGCCCGCCGGGGCCTGGCATGGCCATCCGTGCCCACATCCTCACAGTCTCCTGTGACGAATGAGCAGACTGGGGTTTGGAGCCATGTTCGGATGGATATCAGGGCTGTCAACAAAAAAAAAAGTAAAAAAGAAAAAGAGAGAAAGGAGAAAGAGAGAAAGAGAGAGAGAGAGAGAGAGAGAGAGAGAGAGAGAGGACACTTAGCTCTGTAATGAGAAACACATTCCCAAAGTCACCCGGGTCCAATTTAAGAGCAGAGCAGATTAAATCTATTCATTTTCATCCATATTGGGTTCCTGTCACTTGTAGTTTTATTGACATAATCTTACAGACGAACATGGAGCATACCAATGAGTGGCCTGAAAAATGACCTTAATAATAATAATGCTCAAGTACCGGTGACCATGGAGCGCTGAAGTCAGCCACAGATACTGCTACTGCATTGGACATAAATGTGCTTAATCAAATGCAGATCCAGCGCAGTGCTTGTCTCGTATTGAATAACATGTTTATGGTACGTAAGAATATCTAACCTACATATTGACTCACCATGTCCATTACTACCCTATGGAAAAAAGAGAGAGGGGGAATCTTGTAGAGATGGATGCAGGTAAAGTTGTATTTATAGGGCTGCTGCTTTTGAAAGTGCATGAAGAGTGCTTGAGGACTGGACTGGAATGGAGGCGAGGTGCTCAGAAGTGGAGGTGTGTGTGTGTGTGTGTGTGTGTGTGTGTGTGTGTGTGTTTGTGCGTGTGTGTGTGTGGACTAAAACGGAGGAGAGGTGCCGAGAAGTTGAGGTGTGTGTGTGTGGACTAGAACGGAGGAGAGGTGGCCAGAAGTGGAGGTGTGTGTGTGTGTGTGTGTGTGTGTGTGGAGGTCACTGGTGTTGTGCTGTTCTGTATGTGGGGTTGGACTGAGGAGCAGATATGGCCCTGAGTTGGTGCGGATATGGAGGAGCTGTGTAAGTGTGTGTGTGTGTGTGTGTGTGTGTGTGTGTGTGTGTGTGTGTGTGTGTGTGTGTGTGTGTTTGCATGCAAGACCAGCAGGAGGAGTCTGGAGTAGCTGAGAGGATAACGAGGGAAGTTGATCAGAGCCAAAAGAGACACACACGCTCACACTAATGCACACACACACACATGCACACACACACACACACACACAACATCCCTGCTCCTCCCACCTGGCATAGCATCAATTATTCAGGTGATGCTACTTCTGCACACACACACACTCACACACACACACATACACACACACACACACACACACACACACACACACACACACACACGTACACACACACACACACACACACACACACACACACACACACACACACACATTGAGTATGTATCTGTGTCCCCCTAATCCTTATTTTCTACTGCATTTTTATTAGTCTGTTTTTCTCATGTACATAAAGCAACATCAAGGTAAAACAACAGAGTATTTTGTCTAATGTAAAAGTAATTTGTCTTAGACTATTTTGTCTAATGTAAAATTCATGATCGGCTCTGGAATACTACAAAGGGCTGAAGGGGTATTTTCAGCATCTGAGCAGTGGAATCGCTGAATAACCAGGGCTTCCTCACAGAGAGACTTAACGGCCTCATCTACTCTGATATGCAACTGTGTCGGCTATGCCGTCAACACAATAGTTATTTAAGAAGAATTTGAGAAAGTCTAGCCCCAGTGGTCCTTACTCATATCTACTGAATGTGTTTCCAGGCTCAGTATTGGCAGGGAATGGAAGTGGTTTACTGTATAATGTAAAGGGCTCTTGCCTAGGCTGTCATTGGTGTCTGGGTTTGTGTGCTGCAATGCTACAATGGCTTGGGTTTGGATCTGCATTCTGATATGAACTGGCCATCTTTGTACTGATGCATAATCTATTAATTATTTGTGTAGAAAGTCATCATTTGAGCTTCTGTGGAGAGGGCTTTCAGCTTCAGGCATTACATAGGAGCCCTTGCTTATACATCTACATATCAATATAAATATATCAAAATATGTCTCTGTTTTGAAACACTTTCAGCTACACGTCTTCCTAGACAGCTACTGACATATCTAAGGATATTAGGTTGTTTTAACAAATAAAAACATGTAAGGCATGTTACATCTAGTTTTCTTAATTGACTTCATTGGGCAACATTTTGTGCATCCACCATGTATTTCCAATTCTCAGTTGACTGCTGTTTTTTGATGTCAAAGCAGTGCTTTAATAACTCATTCATGTATACACACTGCCTAGTGCCCCTGCTATTTGGATAGATATCAATAAGATGGCCGTGCTGCCTGGAGGTGTTCTGAGCAGCTGCTGTGTCACATGCCAGCCAAAGAGCCAATGCTGTTTTTAAGGCATCAGATTCACAGGAGAACTCATTTAAATGGGAGATGTTTTGACTAGCGAAGCCCGAGAAATACAGCAATGCACCATGCGGTACTATTCTAAATAGGTTATTTCCATACATATTGGCTGCATAATTGCCTTTTGTGTGTGGTGCCAACAGTATGCAGGATATGTTGACGGTTGAACTGATAGTAATGAAGTTAAACAGCAGAGAAAGGGCACTGGGATTTCTGTCTCAATGGGAAAACTCTAAATGTCCTCATCAGGCCACCGTAGCATTGCCATGGATAGTGATGGCGTGCGAGAGCAACCCCTTGACAATGTGGGCTTAAAAATTCACCGTGTCTAATGTGCTTTTTAATACTAATGCCGCCCACTGCTCTTCTCACCCTTTCTCTCTGTTGCTCTCTTTCTCTCTCCCACCACCGCAACCCTCTTGATTAAATCTGTGCTCTGAGCACCCTGCCAGAGGCGTATGAATAGGAAGATGCAGGGCAGTCTATCATTGAATATTATACTGCCTTTGGCCCCATCTGCCTCTCTCTTTGACTCCCTCGCTCTCGCTCACTCTCGCTTTAAAGCCCTTGGAAATTTGTCATAAAAATAACATCATAACATAACATAACATTACATCATAACATCGACACAAAATAACAATTCATATGTCTATATATCTGTCTTTGTGCATGCATGTGTGCGTATGTGTGTTTGTGTGAGGAGAGAGAAAGAGAGAGTGTAAATTCTGCCAATCTGTTCATAAAATACACTGATACCAACTCACCTTGCGTCATCCCCCCCACCCCTCCCCTCCCCCTCTCCTCATCAGCACTGTAGCCAGCCGTAGCTGTGGTTGGTGGGTGCCCACTGGAGTCTGTCTCCAGTCTTGGCCCCACTACAGACAGGGGCTGGAGGAGCTGGCGCTGCGAGCGGTGCCCGTGCTGCCAAGCCTGTGCGCTGGGCACCAGAGGTCCCGCGGTGTGAGAAAGCACAGCGTGGTGCCCGCCACTTCGCCCATTTCACACATCTCTGTGTGTCCGTCTTGCGACTTTAAGTGGCGTCCAGAGAACAGGCGTGTCTGCAGGATCCGGCTCGAACGCCAGCGTCTCGGTGACCTGTTGAACATTTCAGCTGTGAGGTCAGAAAACAAAGGACAAAGAGAGTTTGTGACTGACCTTACAACTGATCTTACAACTGTTCTTACAACTGTTCTTACAACTGATCTTACAACTGTTCTTACAACTGACCTTACAACTGATCTTACAACTGACCTTACACCTGACCTTACACCTGACCTTACAACTGACCAAAAAGGACAACGGGTACAAGATGACAAGTCAGCATCAAAAGGAGCTGTAACTAGGCTTAAATGTCTTGTTTGCTAAGAAACTTAATCAAAAGCTGACTTAAGCCAAATTCTTTATAGTTTCAAAATGCATAGGTGAAGATGCGTGTGTGTGTGTGTGTGTGTTTGTGTGTGTGCCTGGGCGAAGATGCCCCTTCACCTCATAAAGAGGGAAAAGTATTCTGAGCATTTGAACTTCAAAGTCCTAGAAAACCTAAATACATCAATTTTCCCCTTTACTCCCTTTACTCCCTTTACTCCCTTTCTCGCTGCCTTAAGTGAAAAGCCTTAAGCACAGGCCGATTCCCACAATGCCTTGCTGCTCTCCGCTGGAAGGGCAGAAGGGTCTGAGGGCAGTGTGTGATGCAGAGGTAGAGTGAGGTAGAGGAGGCAGCCTTAGAAACACCTTAGACCCCATCCGTCCTAAATAAAACCACCTTAAACCTCATCCATCCTTACAAAACACCTTAGACCCCATCTGTCCTAAGTAAAACCACCTTAAACCTCATCCATCCTTACAAAACACCTTAGACCCCATCCGTCCTAAGTAAAACCACCTAAAACCTCATCCATCCCTAGAAACACCTTAGACCCCATCCGTCCAAAGTAAAACCACCTAAGACCTCATCCATCCTTAGAAACACCCTAGACCCCATCCGTCCTAATTAAAACCACCTAAGACCCCATCCGTCCTTAGAAACACCTGAGACCCCATTTGTCCTGAGTAAAACCACCTCAGACCTCATCTGTCCTGAGGGACACTGTGGGTCTTCCTGCGGGAGGAAGTGCTCGAGGCTTAAGAGGATAATAAACGAGCCTCCCAGGACAAAAGAAGCAGCGATTTATGGGCTGCTGAAACATTTACGCTGTATTGTTGCAGCACAGCGCAGGAAGGGTGGTGCTGACGGAGTAGAAACTGAGCATGTGTGAGATGCGATGAAAGGTGAGGAAGGGTCAGGATGAAGGAAGAAGATGGATTAAAGTCATGAGAGAAAAAAAGAGAGAGAAAAAAGACTATTTCGTTCCATGCTGTGGAATGTTAATGTTACCACCGGCCTTGTTATGACCACGACATAAAAGGAGACAGACGTCAGAGTTTAACAAATACAGAAATAAAGGGATTTTTTTTTAATTAAATAAAGAAAAAAAAAGACTGCAGAGTTGTATTCTAAATCCACACTGTTGAATATCAGTGAGATCTATTACAGTGAGTGGGACAGTTTAGGTTATACAGCAAGTCACCCTCATCAGACAGTATGCGCAATCAAAGCTCCACTGTCGACTTGTAATTTACTGTTCAGGAAAAGCATAATGTTCATATTACATATTATCCACTGGAATGTCTTGGGCTTTAATATGAATCTCAGGATGGATGTGGGTGAGGTTAACAGCCCTCCTACTGATTCCCCTCCAAATGCCACAGCTTGCTTCTGCATCACAGATCCACACACACAAACACACACACACACACACACACACACACACACACACACACACACACACACACACACACACACACACACACACACACACACACACACACACACACTAACACACACACACACACACACACACAAACACACACACACACACACTCACACTCACACACACTGATCCTGGTCTCCTTCAGCACCGAGTATGACCAGCGTTACGTAATATGAGACCTGGCTGCAGGTGTGTTTTTATATCTTCTGCCATTTCAGGACAAACTGCAAAAAACTCTGTGAAAGTTCTTATTTCTCACCATTTGTTGATGGATTTGAGTGAAGAAGTCACTTTTTCATAGATTGTATTTGTTTTACTTTCTCTCATCTAACTTGTAGTGAAGCCTGTCGAAATTTGCTTTAGGTAGAGCAGTTCTCTCTCTCCCTCTCTCTCTCTCTCTACCTCCATATTTTCCTCTGTGTTTGTCAGTCTGTGTTTGCGCTCTGTCAGTTAAAACAGATTTAGATGAATGTGTGTTAGAAGCAGCCACCGTTTTTCATCCTGGTAATCTGACGAAGCTCTATTTTCATACTAATCTTCACATGTACCCCACACTTTGAACCGACTCTTAGAGTGAGGTCCACTTATTAGAAGCAAGGGATGACCTACAGCCCACCTTTGATTTCTGAAGTTGTCTTTATGTTTATCGTTCTTACTAACATTATGGCTGCATAGACTCTCCCACTGTCCCAATTACAACTGATGTTACGGAAAATATGAAGGAGCCAGGTACGCAGGTGATGTTGTTGGGGCTATCTTTTGGCTTATTTAAGCGCACTATGAAGCGTGACTTACAGCTGTCATAGCGAGGTCTGAAGCAACATTCACGATAAGCAAGGTAGCAGCTACCTTGCTTGTGTGTCTAATCTCCTCTTTTTTGGTCTCAACAGAGATGAAACCGATGTTTCATTTGGACTGACAATGACTCAAACTAGTGTGAATGGAAGCAGACATGGGTGAGTGTGTGAGGTGCATCTGAAGTGGCAGAAAGAGAAAACACGAGGAATGTTGCATGTTAAATAGCTTGCAATCACATTCCTCTAACGAGGAGAGATGTAGGAGTGAAATGAAACAAAGTAAAAATGGGAGATCTTGAAAGTCTCAAAACGGAAGTCCTCTGAGGCAGACGGTCCATGCAGCCCGTTGTTTCATTTATGTTGTCCAAATCATTTAAGTTGATCGAATCGTGACATTTCGCACACAAAGATTGCATTTGTTGCGGGACTTGGGTGAACAGTAATCCCATTGTTTGCTGGAGACAGCAGGAGGCCAGCATTAAGTGAGTTAAGGGCCTGGAAGCCACTCGGCGGAGAGCATCATACCGCATGACTGCCCCTCATGGATCTGATTCTAATGCAAAGGATAAACTAATTTCCACAAAAATCCGTACACAGCAAAACATCTCTGGCCGGTACATTCATTCTGACATTTCAGCGGTATAAATTTAGTCTGTGAGATTGGACATGGAAGGAGGTGAGAAGGCGGGAGAGGCATGTCTGACTGCTGTGTGACACAGATGCCATACATCTCCTGTGGCCTTCTTTTTTAGGGGTTAGCTAATCAGATCACAACAGACCACAAAGCCACCTGTGTCGGCTAAAGACACAGAAACACACTGATTACCATGTCTTCTTTTGAAGGCACCCAAATCAACGGCCTTGTTTACGAGGCATGTGCTCTAAACCCCATGATGTTTGTGTTTAACAGTGATGATGTGTGTTTCAATGGTAACATATCAAGTGATTAACAGTGACGATGTGTGTTTCAATGGTAGCATATCAAGTGATTAACAGTGACGATGTGTGTTTCAATGGTAACATATCAAGTTATTAACAGTGACGATGTGTGTTTCAATGGTAACATATCAAGTGTTTAACAATGACGATGTGTGTTTTAATGGTAATATATCAAGTGTTTAACAGTGATGATGTGTGTTTCAATTGTAACATATCAAGTGTTTAACAGTGACGATGTGTGTTTTAATGGTAACATATCAAGTGACTAACAATGATGATGTGTGTTTTAATGATAACAGTGAAAGAGGAGCATGTGCTATATTAGTACAGGCGGGTATATATTTGACCATATGGTGTGAACCACACTTCTGGAAATGGTTATTTTCTGTTGCATTTTAATATGATGTATTGGTTCATGAAACAATGAACATCATTTAAATTAAATTAAATTGAATTAGCTTCTAATGACCATTGATTACAGAGCTCTTGTTCATGTAAAAATCATGTTGCTTAATGAATATTGTGCAATGCCTTGTACCCTAGTAGCTTTGACAAGTCTTTGCCTGCTGAGTCTCGAAGATAACATTGTTTTCCACTGTTTGCAGTGCACTGAGAGCACTTGAGTATTAAAACAGAACCATCATGAAACCATCATCTCCCAATCAAAATATGCCTTGCTTTTCTTTAAATGTAAGTACAAAGCTCTGCCTTTATTGAGAGATATTAAACTACTTTGAGAGTAAGGGTTTTATAAGGTCATATTTTTACCATGAGAAGTGTTTATTCTTCTTCAGTGGTTATTTCTAGATGATGCATAATGACTCTTTACCCTGTTGTATTCAATGATAGCAATCTTTCATACTACAATGGCAGTGCGTTCAGCACATGTGCACTTGCAGGAGTAGACACCCTCACAGGAGCAGGAGAAATGTGAGTAAACAAACACTGAATTGCATTTGCTTATGTGCTTACGTGCCCATAACCTTTTGTAGCAACAATTCTCAAAATCCATTTTAATTTTACTGTCAGACACCATTTTATTTAAATCAGATGTGTGTGCCGTGCATGTCATTCTCACACTTCAAACATTTTAAAAGGAAACAAAAAAACATATTTTCTGAGATGTTTGCAAGATTTCTCAAGCTCATGCTCAGTTTTAATCCCGTTAATTAATTTTGTTGTTTGCTTACACTGCAGAATAAAGTGTGGTATTTTATATCCACTCGTGTTTAAATTAATTACTTGAATGTCCATCTTGAGATTGAGCCATACATCAAGTCTCCTGTCTGTATTATTCATCATTAAAAAAGCAATTATTCACTCCGAATTAGTAGATTGTGGAACTGGTAAGTGGCTAAATTCCAAGTCGCCTAACCGAGGAGGTCTGAAACATTCACCATCTTGTTTTCTTTTTCTGCCCTTCTGGACAAAGCTTCAGATCTGAGAGCTTCCAGTCGCGTCTGTATCAATATCAAAGGTGGCTACTTACCCGGATCCATTTTCCCAAGAGCAAGCAGGAAAGAATTGACATTGGCCCCTCAATAGCTGAGGAGAAAGAATTTTGGTTTAAAGACCCCAGTGGCATTCTCTATTCTTAGACTCCATCCTCACAGGCGTGTTCTCTATTCAAGCTTGCCTCCTAATTGCCTCATTTGTGAAATTGGGCCGATCAGGTCTATTTTCCCAGCTACTTCAACGTGGAGACGTGGATCTGCTGAGCTGCTGGATAACGGCACTTAAATATGCATTACCGTAGCCACCATGTGTGCACCATGGGTTCGCAATGATCAGCTCTTTCTCACTCTTTTGATGTAAAAAATATCTCCCATGAAAATTATTGAGATGGTCTGAGAAAATTCAGAAGAACAGCGTTCATAGAGTATAGTATCCCTCCGTGAGGGATTTTTCAGAGGCCATTGTGTGTGATGATGCTGTGTCGGGTTGGGGAGACACTTTCCCATGATGGTCTTAAAGGTTTGATTGATTAGCGGCCTCTTCTGAGCCTGTGTCTGCACACTGCTCCCTTTTAAATGCGGGGCCTGACCCCTGTCTGTGTGTGTGTGTGTGTGTGTGTCTGTGTGTGTGTGTGTGTGTGTGTGTGTGTGTGTGTGTGTGTATGTGTGTTGTGTCTGTCTGTCTGTGTGTGTGTGTCTGTGTGTTTGTCTGTGTGTGTGTGTGTGTGTGTGTGCGTAATGCACATGTGAAGGTCTGGAACGGCAGGCATGGCAGAGGACACAAGAGGCCTGGGAGAGAGAGGAGAGAGTGAGGAGAGAGAGGAGAGCGCTGAGACGGCTGGAGGTGCCAGCGAGGGGAGAATCTGATACGGAGAGCCTGGGCTTGCGTGGGGAAGAGGAAATATGCCTGGGCTTAGGGACCTGACAGAGACATAACTCAGCCTTGCCCAGGGCAGCAGCGAGAAGCAGAGAAGCAGAGAAACAGCTCCCGGAGCCAGGACTATTGAATAAGGCTCAGCCGAGGAGAATTTACTAGTGGCTATTAGGGGTCAGCCTGTACTCCACAGGATCCCTACTGGGGCCACTTTATGAAAAACAGCGCAGGCTGCTTTGGACTCTTTTCCTCGTCAATACATTAACCCTTGTGTCACATTATAGGAATGATGTTTTGTCCTCAGCGGTACTTTCATTTCCTCGAATCTGGATCAAATTAAAGACGAGGCATCCTCTGGTGCTGCCAGAGACTCCTAGGCTGAGACACAGTGCCCATTAGCTCCCTGTTGTTGAATCCTTGTTGACATGCATGGGTCAGAAACCATTCCTCGAGGATAAAAACTCAGACAGCATCAAACATCCTGAACGATTTCAGCGTTATTTCATGCGGTAAACCATTGCGTTATTTCATGCGGTAAACCTTAAATCGTTGGCTTTCTCATTGCTCCTGATTTCCCCTGGTTTGTTTAGGAGTTCCATCATCATTATAACCTTTAGGGGCAGTTGTTGCATCATCATATAGGGACAAAGAGCTCCCTTTCTTCCTGTCTGTATGGCTAATTATGGGACAACCTCTCCCAAGTCCATGACCCTGACCTCTCCACTAGCTGCTAATTGCTGTTTGGTCAGGGGAATTATGGGGCAGAAGGACTAGTGTGTCATGAGAGTCTGGAGTGGCGTATCTGTGGCCACGGTAGATGCTGGACATCCGATAGCCAGCGTCTGGGGACACATCGGATTCCGCCCCTGAATTCTGGAAACTTCCTTCAGTCGAAACACACAGATGGTACCCAGTTTCACCTTCCTCGTCACATGACGCCAGTAAGCATCTCGGCTCAAGCAAAGCTTTATGTCTATGAAGAGACATATTATAAACAAACTGAGCATTTTGTCTATCACCGTCCACACACACACACACACACACACACACACACACACACACACACACACACACACACACACACACACACACTCACACACTCACACACACACATACACACACACATACACACACAGGCACACTACCTAGCAGAGCCTAAAGGTTCCTTAAAGAGAAATCAGACAAAGTCAGACTTCTTAGCCATGCTGTTTAAAATGTTAGGCACCACCTGAAATATGAAAATGTGCCATTTGGGGAGTTTGGGAAATGCCATGACACTTGAGATGAGGGTGATGTCAGTGGCAGTGTGCTCATGCTGCACGCACACACACGCACGCACGCACGCACGCACGCACGCACGCACGCACGCACGCACGCACGCACGCACGCACGCACGCACGCACACACACACACACACACACACACACACTGTCAGTATCCTCTTCCACGACTCTTTCCTTACTAAAGGTCAACCCTGAGCCACAAGTGGCTTATGTGGTGAAGTAAGACCAACTGAACCCAAACTGAATAGAAATTACATTTCAAACGTTATCGGCATGTTGACATGTGATGTGTTGCTCTTCAGCTTTGGCGTATTACACAGGTCCCCCTGTACTGGCCTCAGACATCACATTAGATGTTTCTCAACTCTCTCTCTCTCTCACCACACACACACACACAGACACACACAGACACACACAGACACACAGACACACAGACACACACACACACACACACACACACACACACACACACACACACACACACACCCACACACATACACATATGCACAGGAACATAAGAGTGGAGACACACTGAAGATTCCCATCAAAGCAAAAGGGCCTTGTCACCTGACCAAGGGTGCTCAGCACTGGCGGGGCCATTCTGGTCTATTGCTTGTCCAGTAGTACTTAGTAGTACTGGTTTATGGGAATACTAGTTTATGGTTTATGGTAATACTGGTTTATGGTAATACTGGTTTATGGTAGTACTGGTTTATGGTAGTACTGGTTTATGGTAATACTGGTTTATGGTAATACTGGTTTATGGTAATACTGGTTTATGGTAATACTGGTTTATGGTAATACTGGTTTATGGTAGTACTGGTTTATGGTTTTATGGTTTATGGTTTATGGTAGTACTGGTTTATGGTTTTATGGTTTATGGTTTATGGTAGTACTGGTTTATGGTTTTATGGTTTATGGTTTATGGTAGTACTGGTTTATGGTGTATGGTTCCTGGGAACACTGGTTTATGGTTTATGGTTTATGGTAATACTGGTTAACGGTAATACTGGTTTATGGTTGATGGGTTATGGTAATACTGGTTTATGGTGGAGGTAGCTGTGACAAGGCCTTGTTTGTTTGCTTTTTCTATCCAACAAACGACAAAGGACTGTCTGTGTTGTCAAACAGGCCTTGAAAATGAGTATCTGCAAACCAGCATGCACAAATTGATTTACCCAACATTAAGCTAATTTTGCATATTACCAGGGAAAACCGCACTGCAAATATAATTTCAGAGCCTGGTAATCTGCCCATTATGTAGGAAGCTGGAGTGGTTAACAGATTATTAGCTTGTCCTTTATCCCAGTCTCACAATATGGTGTTCTAAGTTTTATGTGTTCTGACGGTGTAATACAGGCAAGGCTAGAACCACGAGTTTGCACCTCATGCATAATGTTATATATATATATATACACACATATGTATATATATGCACCAGTGCTGCATGCTACGGGTGGCAACCCTCCTGCAGTAATGCAGCAAAGTCTTAAATCCCGTTCTCCAATTGAGATCAATATGGGCACAGCAAAAGGTTGACTAAAGTTTCCCAGCAGTGGTTGTTTAATGGGTAGTGAGACACAGTGGAGGGCCATTTTAAAACACCTATATTACATTGTTATCTGTGCGTGTGTGCTGAGACAATCTTTGAGGGACAATTGTGTTAATTAAAGCTTCCATGAAAATGCAATGAATATTAATTGGGAAGATGAGCCATTTTAAGGCGTACTATTTGGACTTTTCAATGACGTTCACGCAGTAAATTAGTCCCTTTCTTTTCTGTTTTAATCACTATTGCACTTTGGGAGTCACTCATGGTGTTATATTTGCTTGGGAAAATTAAAATAGATTGTCTCTAATTAATCTGTGAGTGCTTAATTATCGTCATTTACAGCTTCATATGAAAACAGACGGAGGAACAACGATGAAGAATGAAAGTTGGTAATTTACGGTGATGCTGATATTGGGTAAACCATGATGAGTCTGGTCTGGCAACATCGCTCAACACTGCAAACTGATATTGCTAATATTCAAGCCAAATAAATGAGGGATTCAAACCCTCTCCCAGGGTGAGTTGTGTGTGGGTGTCCAAGTGCTCTATGTCAGATTCCTATCAGCCAGTAGACTGGAGGAGAGAGAGAGAGAGAGGCTGGAGAACCAGCCCTGTGTATCACACTTTCTGACAAACCACTCTGACAAGGAGCCAGGGCGCTGGAAACAAACTCCTGATTAACCACATACTTGTGTGTCTCCAGACACAGTGTTCCAGAACACTCATCCCTGGACACGTTCACAGCTCACACACACACACACACACACACACACACACACACACACACACACACACACACACACACACACACACACACACACACACACACACACACACACACACACACACACACACACACACACACACACACACCAGTCAGGCAGGGCACAGGAGGAGATTTTTTTGAAACACTACTGTCTCCTGATTGAGAGTATGGGCTGTCATGGACACACACACACACACTCCGGGTCAGTAGAAATGATTGGGCTCTTGAGGAAGCGACAGTGTTTTGTGGAGGTGATGTCAGCCTACTGTCCAAATTGCCAAGCCTGCTGCCCACTAGAGGAAGCCACACACTCACTCTTAGAGTTCCACAATGGTCTCATTAGATGGGGCAGATTTGCTTGCAAACTACATTTCATACATAAAAGGTATTTTCAAGAGTTGCAGTGCCGAAATAACTGTATATTGTATTGTATTTGTAGTATTAAAAGAGTACAGTTGAGAGCAGAAATACACTCATCAGAATAAAACTATGACGATAATTACTATGTGTACGTCCACCTCTCCATTTCCAATTCCCCAGACCTGTCCCGGACTAGAGAAGCAAGTTACTCATCCACTAGCTTAAAGAGGTTCTGAGATGATGCTCCTTTAAAACCATATGTCTCTGTTCATATTATAAGAAGTCAGGTGTGAGAGTGACAGTAAAACTGCTCAGAGGTTGCCATATTGGATGGATTTGAATGACCTCTGGGTAAAAAGTGGCCTGCCTGCAGACATTGACAGACACAGGTCTATCTGTGCAGGGATCCTTCCCATGTTGTGAGACAGTTATAATAACATTACGAGCCTGTCAGTGGCGAAAACAAGAGGTTAACTTTGACGCAAATGCTTGCCCGATGACATTATATTGTATAGCTTTAGGTTTTGGTGTAGTCTGTATCAACCTATGCAAACTATGGAATGAGGAATACAGAACATGTTTTCTTTATCAAATAGTTAATTAAAGTATCTGTTGTTTGCCATTAATAATTATTGAACATCACACTGCCAAAGCTTGTTGGTCACTTCACATCGATGGCAAATCTGAGAGATTTCTGAATACTTCTCACGGCAAATTGATAAACATATAAAGAACAAACAAGCTGAATACTTTGAACACTTGGTTATAAACCAATATATATAATAACCTAATAACCTAATATAATAACCTTTATTTACCCCTTTATTCCAGTAACATTTCATTGTGGAGTAATTAGGAGATGGGAGCTATTTGATGTCTCTGGGTATATTGAGCCGCTTTAGAGGCCATAAACCAAACCTGTCAAGTGACCCTAAAATATGCTTGCTGTGTTGTTTAGAGGAGGGAGTGCTGGGAGGCAGGAGGAGGAAGTGGATCAGTCAGAGCAGGAGGTATTTGCCCTCTGGAGGTATTGCATGCTTTTCACAACACTCTGAGTCTACATAAATTCAGAAGTCAGAAATCAACAAATCCTAAGATCCAAACAGTAGACTGAGTCGACATTGACCAAACAGAGCAGAGCTGTGGGTTAAAAACTTGAGCTGGCTGAGCCATCAACATGCGTGAGGGTGCGTTTGCATCGCTGGCAGCGGGGTTGGTATGCGATCTGCAAGACCTATAGCTAGTGTCTAACGCTGTTACGGGCTGGAATGTGCGCAAGCCTGGGGAGCCAACAGCCATCTCAAGACCCAAACACAACTCTCTGAGACCCAGGACTTTCCCATGGCATGTGTTCTACTGAACAGTATTTCAACTGTTTGCTAAGGGTCATGTCAGAAACACAATACTTTGGATCATTTTCTTTGGCTAAAAGCAATGAGGCCTAAGTTTTACTATTATGTTATTGTTATTACTATACGTAATAAAGAGTTAGTTATGGCTGGGGCAGCCATGCTTTGTTTGGTCTATATTTCTAATAAACTATGATCTCACGAGTTTATCAGTTTGTCCATGATATGATTGAATCAATTACAACAGTGTTTACATTGTTTTATTAATATTATTTAAATTGACCAAATTAGTCAAGTCACATTTATTTGTGTAGCACAGTTAAAAGCAACAGGAGATGTACCAAGGTCCAGTCAACATGAATCAATTTACAATAAAAATAAAGAAGAAAAGAAAAATAGATTAAGAGATTAAAAGGACTAAAAAGACTAAAAACACAAAACATATCAAATATATACATACAAAGGAATACAAGTGAATTAATAAAAGAGAATACACAGAAGAGCATAAGCTAAAACTAATAAAAAAGGAAATGGTTAAGACAAATAAAAATGATCATAAGCAAACTACATCTAAAAGAGATGAAAAGAGGATGATAGGAGAAAAAAAAACATGAAAGCATAAATATGGAAAATAGAACGGAATAAAACCTCCAAAATAATAAAACAGAATAAAATAATAACTAATTAAAAAAGTGAACCTGGCCAGACTATAGAGTGAGCCAGAGACTGACTAAAAGCGCTAAAAGCTGAACCCCTAGACTGACTAAAAGCACAAATACAAGCCTAACCCCTTGACTGAACTAAGAGCAGCTAAAAGAATGTTAAAATCCAGGGAAAGCCAGTGTAAAGGTTTTAAATTTACTTTCAATTTAGTATGACAGTGTCTGAACTTTCTCTCATATCATGCGTAATTTAACACATCTCAGGAAACTTGAGTAAAATAAACACCTTTACTTGGTTGAATTTCCTATTGTGACACGTTCTTTAGAACATCAATTACATTTTGATATTTGCACACCTATGAAGCAGGTTCAGTTTTTTTTTTTTAACCGTGTCGCACATGCACATCAATTTGTGTTGTGACGGAATTGCAAATGAGTGGAGTGATAGAAGTACAGAAAGTATTAACATGTTCCATATCTCTGAAATAGCTTTGGGCTGAGCACTACAGTGACTTTTCTTATCTAAGGCTCAACAGAATGCTGGGATATGCCAGCTTGGCAACGAGAGGTATGGATCTAGCAACTGGGCTTTGGCCATAGCAACCGTCCATTTAGAATTAATAATGGCAGTTTGTCCAGTTAGTTAAAAGAAGACTCAACGTGAGCCGGAAAGAAGCAGTTCAACAAAGGAGACCGATTCATATATATTATATCTACAAATTAACATAATGCAAGTGTTGTAACCGTGGTATAAGCAGAAACAAAAACAGTTTTACTCCGTATTGGTTTGCCATTGGATTGATTATTATACAGCCTACCTAATAGTTTGTATCTGTTTTCTTTAAAAACCTGATGATTGTATTACATTTTGGATGGAGTTTGCTCTATAAATAAAGGTAATTTTATAATAAAAATATAATATATAATATATAATATAATTATTATTATTACTGTTATTATTATTATTATCGATATCAAAGCATGAGTGTTGTGTTGCTGCATAGCCACATTACCACCTTGAACATGCATTAAAGTCTGCCCCTCAAACGCGGTGCTGTCCATTATCCCTTCCTAATTTACTTTAAACCTTACTTTTCTATTGCAGATACTGGATATAGTGTTTCAAAACAGCAATACCTACATGCAATTTTACAGCCCCAGTCAAAAACTGTGGTACGATGGGAGCACTTTTTAATAGGTATCATATTAAAGGGATGGCACTATAAGTCAACCATAGAAACTGGCTGAAATCCTCCCCCTTACCCTTTGCCCTCTGCACTGTACAGCTGTATATCACTGCTAAGGAAGCCACCAGCCTTCCTGACACAGACACATACTGAACTATGAGAGTAACTTCTCTAAGACATGTCGGAAGCTTGTGTTCTGGCGGCTCAGAAGGAACTCAAACTGAATGGCAAGGCCAAGCAATCATACCTAGGAGAAGGACTCTTAACTGTACCACTGATATAATTTAAAATCAGAGTTAAGGTGCAGACCGCTGTCAGGCACCCTCCATAGCTGCCCAGGGTAAAGAGAGAACTGGCTCTGAGAAACAATAGACAGTGAAACAGATTAAGAGAAAGGCAGGTTTCAGCCATCAGGTCCAGAGTGCAAAGACATCTGGTAGGATGAAGAATGCCTGACCAAAAAGTTTGAGTAGAAAGTCTTATGAGAGAGAGAGAGAGAGAGTGAGATAGGTGAGAGGAGAGAAAGAAAGAAAGGCAGGGAGAGAAGCAAGAGAGACTGAAGAAAAAGAGGAGAAGAAAGAGAGAGAGAGAGAGAGAGAGAGAGAGTGTGTTAGCTTCACAGACAGGCACTGCAGAGAAGGGAGGTGGCTCTTAACCATTTGTGAAGTTCATGGCTGTTTCAGTTGATTAAAGGCTTACTGGATGAAAAAGTGAAGACCACTTCACTGTGAGAAATGATCTCTCAGAAACCTATGCCAGACATTTTCTGCACTCTGCACGGAAACACACACTCACACACACACTCTCCCAAACACACACACACATACATGCAAATAAACATATGCATAAAAAAATACAACAAATACTAATCTAGAGAAGCTCAGAGAAGCCCATAGACACACAGAATAGGACGAGATGTTTGCCCAGATTAGTAAATGATGTGGAAATATGTCAGCATTTGTGCAGAGAGGAAGAGCAGTGCATTTACAGGCAACGTCAGTGGTGGCTATATGGACGTGTCACATAATGTATTAATAATGGGGGGGAGGGGGGTGGCAGCTGTATGGCCCCCACTAACACACTCACCAGTGAGGAATGACAAACATAAGCCCCCACAGGCCCTGCGAACCCCCCCGCATCCTGCCCGTGACCTCTCCAGGAATCCAGGGCACGGACAACACAAAAAGGTCTTGTTCATGATGAAGCTCACAGCTTCTGGGGACCCTCTCCGAGAACAGCAAAAAAATGGAAGAAGAAAAAAAGAGAAAGGGAGAAAGGGAAAAGGAGCCTGCAGTCGGAGCGTCTCTCGAGTGTTTTATGCGCTCGTATTTTCTCTCTGAGACTAACTAGCGTTGTTGTCTGTCGACCGGTTTCGGGTTTCCTCCGCCTCACTATTGCACGGCCTCTCCTGGATCGGCGGGGACATTTGATCGTGTCGCTGTCTGCCTTCGTGTGTTCAGGGCTAAGATTTCCCTGCCGGCTCCTTCTGGCCGTAACACTAGAGATCCCTTCCGAGGAGGGTGACACACAGACACACCTCCGCATGAGTCCTGCAGCGACACACACTCATGATAGGAAGGGTGTCTCAATGTTAAACCCTGCAACAGGAGACAGAAACACACCGTGCCAATGGTGGTGCTCTTTCTGACAGGTCCAACAAATCATTAACCATTTCAGCAGAATAAGTTGAAGATGATTTTTACTTTTTGATTTTTCACTGCCTAGCTGTCTTTAGAAGTGTATGAATTACTTTCTCCACGAAACATTCTCTACATATACATTTACATTAAGTCATTTAGAAGACACTTTTATCCAAAGCGACGTTCAAAGGACAGAACACAGTAAGGCTGGGTAAAAGCACTACTTTAGTCTATTGGTGTGATTGGCTGAAGGCATCAAGGTATTTCACAAATGTATGCTTTTGATGTTGCAATCATCCCAGCACTACACAGGAGATGATTGCAATGCAAAAAAATAAATAAACAGGATTCAAACAACAAACAATAACAGAAGGTAATCAGCACAATCAGCATATATTTCCATACGTGTCCGTGCCTCCTTTTGTGTTAATGCTATCCTTTACTGTTCAGTGCTGTTTATTATGAAGTGGACAATGTGAGAAAATTCAGTTATAATTGAAATAATTCATTATTTGTATTTATTAGTTGTATCACTACCTTATTTACTGCTACTAGTATAGGCTTAATCGTTTTAAGCGGTTTGATTTCTTAGTGATTTGAATTACCGCTCTGTAACATCCAAGACAGAAATCAGTCATTCTCCATGGATAAAAGGGGTTGAAAGTTCAGGGCAGTCTCGCTCTCTCTCTCTCTCTCTCTCTCTCTCTCTCTCTCTCTCTCTCTCTCTCTCTCTTTCTCTTTCTCTCTCTCTCTCTCTCTCTCTCACACACACACACACACACACACAAAGACTCTCTTCCTCTCTCTCTCTCTCTCTCTCTCTATCCTTTGATTTCTCTCCGTCTCAGAGCAAAAAAAAACATCTTATGAGGACTGATTTCATCTGAGATCCCTCTCAGCTGGTCTGTTTACTTGTGTTTTGTTCTGCACGTACCCATTTCCAGACAAAGACTTTCTTTTAGCCTCTTTTTACACGCGTTGCTCGTGGCCAGAGAAACAGAAGACCACGGCGAGGCCAACGGTACCTGACAGAGGCACGCCATTGTGAATCGTATACAATTTGCAATAAGTACTGCACAATAGGAGTTTAATTTCCACCCTTGAGTGAACTGTGAATACTTGTGCG
This sequence comes from Sprattus sprattus, assembly GCF_963457725.1. Taxonomy (NCBI): domain Eukaryota; kingdom Metazoa; phylum Chordata; class Actinopteri; order Clupeiformes; family Clupeidae; genus Sprattus; species Sprattus sprattus. The sequence goes on along the minus strand of NC_137921.1, from coordinate 49,602,631 downwards.
GGGGAGAGGGGGAGGGGGCACGGGGTGATGGACTGGAGCGCAAGAGAGAAGAAAAAGAGTTAATTTTGGGACGAATCGTACATTGGTTATTTTGGAATGGAAATGAGGTCTGTGTAAAGATGGGGGCAGCCTGGGCTGTCAGAGGGCCGTGGAGCGTACAGGAGGAGGATTAAGGACAGATTGCATAGGGGCGGCCATCGCGTTTCTCAGAGAGCGAGAGAGAGAATGAGAGAGAACGAGAGAAAGAGAGAGAGAGAGAGCGGGAGAGACAGAGTGAGAGAGAGACAGAGTGAGAGAGAAAGAAGGCAGGAGTGAGAGAGAGAGAGATAGAGCAAGAGAGAGACAGAGAGAGCAAGAGAGAGACAGATAGAGCAAGAGAAAGAGAGAGAGTGAGCGGGGGCTTGCAACCAATTTCTTTTCCTGGATATCTGAGGTGCTCGTAAGCCTCTTGTCACAGGTGAAGGAGTCCTGGAACAATTAGCGCAATGGAGTACATCTCTTTCCCTCTCTTTCTCCCTCGCTGTTTTTTCTCTCTTCCTCTGTCTCTCTCCTCCTGTCTTTCTTTCTCTCTCACTGTTTTTCCCTCATGTATTTCTCTTTCTCTCCTCCTCTCTCCTGCTACCCCTCCCTCTCTCTCTCTCTTCTTCTCTGTCTGACTGTAGTACTGCAAACAGCCCCATGCCCGTGCTGGGATTTGATCATCAATCATAATTGCCGAGGAGGAGAGGAGGTGAATAATAAAGTAATTACTGTATTAAATAAACACGTATGAGTGACTCTGTGTGTACGTGTATGTGTGTGTGTGTGTGTGTGTGTGTGTGTGTGTGTGTGTGTGTGTGTGTGTGTGTGAGTGACTGTGTGTGTGCGCACGTGCATGTGTGTGTGTGTGTGTGTGTGTGTGTGTGTGTGTGTGTGTGTGTGTGTGTGTGTGTGTGTATGTATGTATTTCAGTTTAAGATTCAGCATTTGTGGTGTATTTTCATTCCATGCAAAACATGGCAATCTAAATTCTGCCCATAAGTAGCGCTCCCATGAGTTGTGCTGCCATGCGTGTCTGATGTTGTAGCGCAGGCATGGTTATGGCTGCTGCCGTGGTACAGGGGTATTAAGGACCACTTGTTACCGGGATATTACTGTGTAAAATCATGACAGCATATCCGTGGACATCAAAAAACATGACATTAGCAAAGAGAATTCAGACTTATCAGTGTGCCATGTCTGGAACTGGCTCAGAGATATTCTAGGGTGAGGACAATGTAACGTTTGACACACAGACATGCGATACAGCTAGAAAACACTCTTACACTCAATGTCAGTGTAAGAGATCCTACTCGTTCAACTTTGACATAGCTCTCCCTCCTCTCTTTCTCCCCACTTTCTCTCCCTCCTCTTTTTCTCCTCACTTTCTCTCCCTCTCTTTCTCCCCACTTTCTCTCCCTCCTCTCTCTCTCCCCACTTTCTCTCCCTCCTTTCTTTCTTCCCACTTTCTCTCCCTCCTCTTTTTCTCCTCAATTTCTCTCCCTCTCTTTCTTTCTGCCACTCTCTCTTTTCCTATCTCTCTTCCTTGCTGTTCTCTATATCCCCCAATGCCTCCCTCTGTCTCCTCTCTCTCTATCTTTCTCTCTCTAGCCCTCCTTCCTTCTCTCTCTCCCGCACTTCTTCCCTCTCTTTTTTGCTCTCTTTCTTGCTCTTCTTCTCTCTCTCTCTCTCGCTCTCCATCCCTGTCTCTCTCTCTCTACTCTCCTGTCCTGCTCCTATCTCTTTCCCAGTGTGGCATTTAAGTTAGTCAGACAGGCATTCCTCTCCTGGCTCCCACCCCTTTGATATACATGCTATTTAAGATTTATAGGCCAGTCAGAGCCAGGTGTAGCACTTGGAACTGGGGTTAAAAGCTCTTTTATTGCACAATTTTATGAAGCCAGTACAAGGAAACAAGAGACCCAGTTTCAGAGATGAAAAAAAAGAGATAACCGCTGAAGTTCCTCCTTGAAATTCCTGCGGATAATGGAAGACATTCCCTTTATGGACTTAAAGGGGGTGGAAAAGAGCGTGGACACACACACACACACACACACACACACGTCCTCTCTGTGAGAGTGGGAATAAATCTTCCGGGGTCTGATCCTTTGCTAGCGGTGCAGCTGCGGCGAGAGTAAAGATGGCGCCGAAGCCTCACTGGTGAGTGCAGAGAGATACTCAATAGCAGGGGTTCTCTAGAAACGACTCCAAATTACAGCACACACACACAGACACACACACACACACACACACCTCAACCAAATTACTCTAAATCACAGCAACGGCTCTTAATCATATTCAGAGCTACTGGCTTCTCGGAGAGATGCTCAAGTAGCCGGCTGGGTTTATGCAGAGGGCAATGTGGTCAGTGGATTATCTTTCTCCCCGTCCCCGGAGATCAACCTTCTCTGTTATGGTGGGTAATAGGCCCCGTGAAATTGCTGAAAACTGCCGTGATGGACAGAGACGGAGGTGGAGGGCTGCGCTTCTCTCTCTTTTCTCACAAAGGACAAAAGATGGGTAAAAGTCAAAGTCAAGGTTGTTCAGCAAAGCATTTCTTTCCGATCCAGCCACCCTTCCAGCCAGCACCCTCCGGTGCCCCAAAGGCAGGTTATTACATTCGCACTCTCATGTCGTTGTGTTGTCAGTCAAGGCCCACTTTGATTGGATTGATACCAGGGGGCTTACCAAACCGTTGTTTTCATTCACTTAATTTAAAAGAATCAAAGGGCTCTCTCTCTCATTCTTTCTCTTCCCCTCTCCCCTCTTTTTCCTGGTTATTACTTCCAGCCCCCACCCTCACCCCCTCACCCCTCCCAACCCCCAATTACAGGCAGTCTTTCATCTGCATAGCTAAGAATGAAGCGATAGGATCAGGACAGTTGAAGAAAGAAGCATTGTACCCTATCCTATCCCCCCACACCCACCCCATACCACAAGACTCCAGGGCCTTGGCATCTCACAGGGAGCTTAATATCCACTAAGGCCACTCAGGACAGTCCATTCTGCCTGCAGGCCTGTCTCTCTGCGCTGGACTACTGCCTTGCAATGCATGGCGCCTCTGGAGAGGAACCAGAGGCGCAGTTGGTCAGGCTCACCCCTCATCCTTTATACGAGGGAGGCCATCATCTGGCAACCATTACGCTAGGACACGGCCAACTTTGTGTCTTCCCGAAACATTGTGAAATGCTCAGCGTGTAATGATGGATTAAAAGAAAATATTGGCTGTGTGGTTTGATTGCTTCAGAGCAGCAAGGCAGAAATTAGATAGGACAATATGAAATCGGATGTAGAGAGGGATTTAATTCTGCATCCCCTGGTGGAATGGGAAGAAGCATGTCTAAGAGTCAACGAATTACACGCACAGCCACTTGCCCCATTCAAACAAAACGCACTGAAGTATTTCAGCAGTGTCTGAACGCAAACAACAGCAGACACAAAAAGGTCTTAAAGCCTAAGTGACCAAGGGCTTCCTCCCTCTCTGTCTCTCTTTATCTCTCCCTCTCTCTCTCTCTTTCTCTCTCTCAAGTTCTCTCTCAAGTCTGGTTAAGCCAGATGCAGGGACATTAAGTCTAAATGGCCATGGGTCTCTCTCTCAATTCTGGCTGTTGTTAATGGCCAAGTCCTTGTTTGCTATCTTTATTATACTCGGTTTAAATGGCTTATTTTTGTAGAGGTTGTGCCCCCGATCCCCTCCCCAATCAATGGCTAATCTTTGGGGAAGGTTTTAGCCAGTGTCCAAATGACATTGAAGCTAATGGCGCCAGACAACAAAAAACTAACAAACTTGAAATCCTATACAACACTAATGTCTTACCTGCCTCCATTTAAAAGATGTTAGTTGCCACAGTGGTTATAAAAATTAGTGGCCCAGAGTAGAGGCCTTCAGTGGACCCTTTTTCCGGAGGCTTTCTGGAGTGGCTATACTGACCTTTTGTTTGGATTGGACACAGGCAGCAAATGCCAGCAGAAGGAGTGGAGGGGGGGGGGGGGGGGTAACCTGAGTTCAGCGAGGGCCCCTGAAGCCTGGGCCTCTCCCAGGAGTGCAGCCCCCAGAGGGAAAGGGTAATTAGGCAGGTGAATGGAGCTGCCAGCCCTGGCACAGAGGGGCCCTTGTTCCTGCGGTGGCCAAGGCCATTGTCGCTGGGAGGAACGACCGTGATTTCATCCGGGAAACAGGAGGACAGGGGAAGGTGCTTTAATTAAGCTCCAGGTAACTGAGTATAATGCAATAATGTAATTAAGATCCAGGTAATTGAGTATAATGGAATAATGTCATTTCAGAAATGCATCACCAATGATGGAGTTGGTGTAGGAGGCAATGGCGTTGTGTAGTGTGTGGGGTTGTGCCTAAGATGCGCCTATGTCCCTCAGACTAATACACACACTAAGAAAATATTACCAATAAGGTGATAATAGATAATCAAATATAATAATATTAGCAATACATCCTGCCCAAATGTGACACATTTATTGCTACCAAATGGAGTTCCATGTAAAAATGAATTTATTAAAGTTTGGTGGTTTTCAGTCGCTTGGGTATATTTCTCAGAATTGAAATTCTCAAAACTTCTTGTTCAACCTGCACATCATCTAGTCACATGTGCACATGATGACAGCAATATCTCAATCCTTTGAACAAATTGTAAATTTGGTACATGCAAATTAGTTTATCTTACTGTCTACCTACATTGCCAATCGCATGTGTCATCTTCATCAAAATGTGATATGCAGCTTCGCTGTTGAATGGTCATAACCCCCCAAACATCTAGGCATTGTGTAAGTCATAACATACAAAATGCTTAAGCCATTTATGATTGTTTGCCAAGCATACATTTGTAATCAGTTTCAGTGACACCGTTTTATTGAATGTTTTCTAATTTTATAAATTACTTTTTATCTTCAGAACCTTGATGGTTTACTCTTGATGATGAGTCAGTACGTCCAAATGTAGTACAAGGGTCTGAGAGGTCATGGGACAGTGGACCAGAGAGGACATGCCAGGCCAGCCTGAGGGAATCATACAGTGACAGTATGTGCCACTATGCCGGAAAAAAAGGGTGCTCAGCCATATTGCCGTCATTGGGCTTATAGTTTTTTCCAATCATTTTATCTCTTGTATCAATACCATGATCACTTTTTTTTTACTTTTACTGTAGTGTTGCATTGAAAAAAGAGAAAAAACACACACAAACACTAATTTTGACTACAGTTATACAGTTTGCAATATTACAGTAAACAAATAATTCTTTCACTATAGCCATATGCTAAAATTGCACGTGTTACCGCACTATATAGGCTTACTTCATTACGACAAAAAAGGCATTAATATGCTACGTATTTACTGAAGTATTTCCAATGCATTAAATTACGTACATCAACACAAGATACAGTCTACTAAAGTACTGCAATACCACTAGAAGTCTGTAGAAGCCCTAATGCTGTCTTCTGCATTTGGTGTCAAACTTTTCCAAGTTTGAACTTTACATTTACAGTAACATTCTCCTCTGCATTGCACCTTCTGCCTCTGAATATCAATTTTCACTGTTTGTAATGTAAAATACGTAGTTGTACAGCGTTTTGCTGGTAGTGAACATTGACTGAGACAGGTTTCCATGAATTTTGGAAGAAGGTGTCATTGACTGCATTTGCATCTAAGCACTGTAAAAAAAAAAAAAACTGTAACAACACACAAAGTCCTCCCCCTGGGAATCATCTCCAGTGATTTCAGAGAGAGTTTGAAAGGGTAGGGACCATTTTGGTCAATGACAAACATTAGCCACACAATCATCGGGGAATGGTTGAATGGCCTCAAACATGCCGATTGCTGTTAGTTACTGTTATTCTTTCCATGATTGCAAATACAGAGGTTCTTTTTCTGAAAGAAGGTGAAAAGTCTGTGCTCATCAGTGTTGTGATTGTATGCAGTAAAATCACTTGGCTCACAAAGAATGGTTTACAGCATGCAAGAGGAGGTTCCTGTTGTTTCTTAGCAGGTTGTAAATGAGGGTACTGTTCTCCTTCCATCAGGTGATTTTCTACATCCCTCTACTGCATTCAGATAGCATTCAACCACTTGGAAACGTGTTGTGTTGAGATTAGTGCCTTGGATAACATTCGACTTATACAACAGAGCATTCATCTCATTATCTGGAGACAAGTTAAAATGATCAATCATTGTTAGTGAAGACAGGAAAAATTCAAAACTAGAAATAAGGAAAACTATACTAAGGTGCATTTTGTCCTTGACAACATGACAGCATGTCTGTCTGGCATAAGGGCTTTTCATTCTGTTGGCGCTGACGTGGTCGTTAAAATAAGTATTTACTTCTGAGACATTGACTGAAGGGTTTTGAGCAAGCTGCCGGCTTTTGCCGTTAATACATTGTGTGGTGATGTTTGAAGGAATTGTTTAGAGAAATGCAGTAACTATTTTGAAAATGTGTAAGATGATTTTGAGAAATGTACCAAAGCGACAGAGAAAAACTGCCAATCCAAACCAGAGCTGTTGATATTTTTGCTCTTTTTGTCTCTTTGAATGAGAAACACAGATCAATTGTATATTCCTGATTAGCCAACCCTGCTACCCTCCCGCTCCCCCTCCCCCTCCCCCACTGCTGGTCTCTTTCTAGTCTGCTCTGCTCTGTGCCATGCTTTCCCCCTCTAGAGCAGTGAGCTGCTGCGGCCAAGATAAGGCTGGCTTCTCTGAGTTTGGGCTTAACGTAATCCCTCTCCCCTCCAGAAAAAAGACAGCGCCTCCGCTCCGCCTCGGCTCATCCAGGCAGGGAGGGGGGCGGGGGGCAAAGTGCTGCTGTGTCTGTGTCTATGTGTAAATGTGTGTGTGTGTGTGTGTGTGTGTGTGTGTTAATATGTTTGACTGTGTCTGTGTCTATTTGTGAATGTGTGTGTGTGTATGTGTGTGTGTGTGCCTTTGTCTAAGTGTGGATGTGTGTGTGTTTGTGTTTATGTCTATGTGTGAATGTGAATGTGCGTGTGTGTGTGTGTATGTCTATGCGTGGGTGTGTCTGTGTGTGTCTGTGTGTGTGTGTGTGTGTGTGTGTGTCTATGTCTATGTCTCTGTGTTTGTGTGTGTGTTTAAGAGGTGAGGGTACTAGGAGGACCCTACCTCTCGCTTTAGAGTTTTTTTATTTGAGCATAAAAGCAGCACAAAGTCAGAGAGTGCCAGGGAAGGAGTGATCACACAGAATACACACACACACACACATACACACACATACACACACAGAGAGAACACAGAGCTAATCTCCAACCAGGGAGGCACACTGGCTCAGAGACCCCCAAACACCCACATCCTGCTGCAGCTAGACTGGACCATGTGGAGTGGACATACACACACATACACACAACCACACACACACAAACACACACCCAATCACGCACACACACACACACACATACACAAACAGACAAACACACATGCACACACACAAACACACAAACACACAAACACACACACACACACACACACACACACACACACACACACACACACATACAAACACACACACACACACACACACACACACACACACACACACACACACACACTGGCTCAGAGACCCCCAAACACCCACATCCTGCTGCAGCTAGACTGGACCATGTGGAGTGGACATACACACACATACACACAACCACACACACACAAACACACACCCAATCACGCACACACACACACACACATACACAAACAGACAAACACACATGCACACACACAAACACACAAACACACAAACACACACACACACACACACACACACACACACACACACACACACATACAAACACACACACACACACACACACACACACACACACACACACACACACACACACACATAAACCAAACACACACACAAACAGAAATACATGCACACAAACTAACAAATATAAACATATAATCATATAAATACACACACACACACATACACAATCACATATACACACACACACACACACACACACACACACACACACACACACACACACACACACACACACACACACACACACACACATACACAGTCCCCCCAGCCCAGTGACAACACAGCCTACACGTCACACTTCCAAAGGTTCCGGATGGTTCTGTCTGTAGCTGTGTTTGCTTGTCATCCACATGCATGCCGAAGCAGACACACACTTGACCTTGTCTGTGACACGCTGGTGTGATCGCTTTTGTACTGGTGATGCCGCCCTCTCGGGGAAAGAGAAAAGAAGAGAACAGGATGACAGTCCGTAAATAAACACATAGGCAGACGTGAGATCAAAGACATGAGGGTTAGTTTTCAACCCCTACAGTACAGCTAACCTTCTTCTCCTCCCAATTGCATTCCTGAGCATGACAACATAATTATGTTAATTGATTGATACCCCTATATCAGATTGGAAGCATGCCAAAATGTTCAATGCTTCACGATTTTTGTTTTGTTCAATACTTAAAAACTTTACGTCAACGTGCAGTCAAGAGTTAGTGCATGTGCAGAGAGGACTCAACTTGTCTGGTTTCGTCTCGCGGCACCACAGGCTGACAGTGGTTTCCTAAAGAAAAATATTATGCTGAACACTGGCGTCCGCAATTTGTTATTTTACTCATCAACCGTTTGAAGGCCTGTGTTTAATTCCATAACACTTGAGTCAGTGTCATCTGTCAGAACGTGTGTCAAAAATATTGTTTTTATAAACAAAATAATGTGTCTGTGGGTTGGCCTTTGCATGGCCAAGTCTTTCTGTGAATCTGAAAACAAACATAGCGCACACACATCCCCCAGTGCTGTAATCTAGTAAGCCTGCAGAGGACTAGTTCTTCTTCATGTCCACTGAAGGGTAAGGTGGCATACTACTGTCATTTACACTGAAGGGTGAGGTGGCATACTACTGTCATTTACACTGTGATATTGTGTGTTCATGAATAATTACTGATTTCGTCTGGAAACGCGGAGGGCTCAAGTAGACCTGCTGTGGGGAAAGTAGTGTCAGTGTAAACTACTACTGACGTAACCTGTAGGAGTCAGTGTAAACTACTACTAAAGTTAAAGTTATTTCTGAGAATAATGAACTGAAGGGGTGTTCATTTCAGCTTCATAACATCAGTGGTGTATGCATAATTTACAGAATAAATCTCCATGGATATTATCTTGTATGTACAGTATACACTGTTTATAGTGCTTAACAAAGTCAAATCATAGTGACTAATGACACAAACAAAACAAAACAAGAAACCCTCTCATTCTTTCCATTCCATCCCAAGATATTTTATTTACAAAAATAGACTTCATACAAGAGGTTACAGAAATGCTACTAAAGTAAATTCATAACTAGAAAGCAATCGTCTAGTGTATTTCCAAATGTCATATTTTTAAAAACATCACATGAATTTTCATCAAAAGATCTGTACAACCCTCGTAAATAAAAAACGAGCTTTGTTCTCTGACTGACTGCCACTCTGGGCATGTCTGCATGGAAACACAAAAGTCAAATGGAACAAGCACAGTGTATTTTCCCCCAAGCTTAAAGTCAACAAAGAATGAATCAACAAATTGTGCATTAGCAATAATGACGTTCAGAGCACACACCGGCACCACCTGAAGGTAAGAACTAACTGTCCAAGGCTCATCTTAATTTACAACTGTAAATAAGACTTTGCAGTTTGCTGTGATGTCAGTTCCAATTGAGATTTGTGTTTGTGCATCGAATGCCTGAAAAAGTCAATGAATGTTGGCTTTGATGGAAGCACAACTATGTCATAAATAAAGGACAAAACTAAGAGACATGCATGAGAAGTCAGGAGGAGAAAGAAGAGAATGGAATGATTTTTCTTCAACTGTTTATTTACAGAATGTGCACAGTCACCAGTTTATGGGAATGTAAATAGGTTAAGGCTGTGGAGCCGACCCCTTTGCTCTCTCTTCTGAGACACGGCACCTCCAGCTGAGACGAGGTAAACTCCTGCATCAGGACTGCATTTCCCTAAGCCTCTGGAGCTCAACACAGCTTCAAAGAGTCAACAAACAAAGGTTTATTTACACATTTATGCTTTATTCCTCATGAAATCACACAATTCCTCTCTATGGAAACATTGTGTGGCCTGGCAGCTCACTCCCCACACGGGATAGCTTTTGGACACATCAGGACTGTGTTTGCTTTCCATGAAAGTTTATTTGCAGATGTAACTATGGATGTGTGAGTTGGAGGATCCCCACCTGATGGTGTGTTGCATAATGGAAGGAGAAATGTGCCTTTTGCCCTCAGTGAACTCCTGTGGCTATGTGTGTGAGCACCAAGGAGAGTTAAGTAAATTACTGAAGGACATGTTGAATGACTGTGTGATTATCTCACTTGCTAAAACCCACTAACATCTACTGTAGATCCATTGCAAGAAAACACCTCATCTCATTACAGCTAATATGTAGCACCTGCCACGGGAACCATTTTAACCCTGGCCTGCCTTACTGAATAGGCACCTTGGGTTGGTGTCAGGGACATCCAGCACATGAAATGAGGTAGGGCGAGTCCACCAGTGTGAGGGGGGTGGGGGTGCTGGGTGGGTGGCAGATAGCAGGGCATGTTGAAGAAACAGGAACAGACCAGCAGGCATCTCACAAACTCATTGATGGTCACAATTAGGAACAGAGGCGGAGGCAGAGGCAGAGGTAGAGGCAGAGCAGTCCACAGGGGAAAGGCCTGAGAAGTCTTGGCATCGGGCGTGAAAACTGCTGAGCAACCAGCGCGAGCAGGGAGCACTGTAGCCCAACTCTGCCCCGCCCATGAGAGCATACAGCCAGCCAGCTGCAGCGTCTCCGGTCTGAGTACATAATTCACAGTCCACTGGAGAGAGCTGTGGCAAGGCAAGAGGATGCCTCAGACACTGACATAACGTGACGTGACGTGCCCTGCAGGCTACATACCCATCCAATCACCAGTCATACAAGCTCATCATCCTGACACAGAGGACCTGGCAAACAAACAATACAAAGCATTCCCTCCTGTTTATCAATATTAAGCATCCCCCTGTCTATCAATATTAAGCATTCCCTCCTGTCTCCCAATATGAAACATCCCCCTGTCTATCAATATGAAACATTCTCCTGTCTATCAATATGAAGAATTCTCCTGTCTATCAATATGAAACATTCTCCTGTCTCCCAATATGAAGCAGTCCCCTGTCTATCAATATGAAACATTCCCCTATCTATGAGGCATGCAGTTTGGTGGTTCAAAGCCAAACACATTAGAGCTGAATGAGATTTATCCCATTTCTTAAGGTTGTTACAATATTATTGTATCAAGAAGTGTATTTGTACTCACAATGAAGTCAACTTCAGAAGTGAAAGGAAAACCATCATCTTTAATTAATTACATAAATGATAATCTTGTTATATGCCTCATTACTTTTGAAAAAGTTGTATAGTCCATTGTGTGCAGTGTGTATGGATTGCATTTCAGTTGAAAATAAATGGAATAAAACTTTCCCCCATACTTCCAGAATTTTCCTTGTTTCTTTAAAAAATCTTTCCAATATCAATTAGCATGCATAAACAACTATGAACCTTGAACAGTCAGACCTATTGTACTGTGCATGTAACAAAGCCTTAACATTGCATGGAGAAACTCTGCAGAATTTAATCATAAAAACATGTGATTTTTTTTTTTATCGGTGTTCAGAGAAAGACAGAAAGAGGCCTGGGTGTGAGGGCTCCTTGTACCGTCACGGAGGGAAGGGAAAGCAATACCAATAGACTTGGCAGCCGTGGAACCATCATAGCTCGCTGCAGTCTCTCGTTCCAAATCCATTTAAACAAACATTTCTTTTGCTTGGCCCCGGTCCAGGGCAAACACATGCGGAATGGCAGTGTGCAGGATGTTAATGCGGAGGTATCCTGACAGCTCGGCCAGGTGCAAAGGAGACGAGGACGAGACAGAGCACAGGACGTGCGATGTAATTAACCACCTCGACAGACACGGAGGAAGACGAGAGAAGAGGCCGTGACGCTGGTTTAGGTGCTTGGTGTTTGCCACACTGGTGACAGACGGGCGTAAGACGTTTCTCAGGGCCGTTGGGAAACATGTCGGTGCTGCTAAGAGGGTTCTGGTGTCTTTGATGGGGGATGAAACCGCAGCAAGATCAGAGTGGAGGAAGAAGCCATTCTCCACGCCATACCTCTGTGAGTTTTTGCTGGATTTCACACCATGTGACTTCTCTAAATGACAGGCTGGCAAGTTTGTTTTACTTAACAATCTGTTGATCTTAACTGTCAACTTCAGGGGCAGTACGTTTCTGTCTCTCTCTCTTTCTCTCTCTCCCTGTCTATCATTGTGTTCCTCACGTTTTTCATGCTGTGTTTCATCCTTTTTTCACACCTGCATAATTTGGACACTGTGTACTGTGGTTGAATTCATATTATCTCATTCATCTCTACCATTCCTGTGATGAAACAATGTCTTGCATCTCAGGAACGGATGTGACAAAAACCCAGGTCAGAAAGACTAAACACACAACCTATTGTTTTCCTTCCACAGGCCAAAACATGACAGAATCCTGTGTTTATTTTTAATCGAACCAATTCGACTTTCACCAGAAATGAGGAAATGAAATGATAATGCCTGCTTGAGGATGTTCTCCTTCATGCGATCCAGCTCTTCCTCTTTCCTCCATGTGATGAAGCTGTTCCTCTCTTCTCTAGTGTGTTAAAGCTCTTGCTCTCTTCTCCAGTGTGATAAAGCTCTTCCTCTCTTCTCCAGTGATAAAGCTCTTCCTCCCTTCTCCAGTGTGATAAAGCTCTTCCTCCCTTCTCCAGTGTGATAAAGCTCTTCCTCCATTCTCCAGTGTGATAAAGCTCTTCCTCCCTTCTCCAGTGATAAAGCTCTTCTTCTCTTCTCCAGTGATAAAGCTCTTCCTCTCTGCTCCAGTGTGATGAGGCTCTTCCTCTCTGCTCCAGTGTGAGAGATCCCCAATGCTGCTGATTATTCGGTGCGTCTATGAGAGACTGGGCTGGTTAGAGGACACATCTGCCCTCAGAGCCAGTGTGCTGCAATCAGATGCTTTAACTGATGGTCCCTCTCAAAACGTCCCCATTACCTGTAAACATGGAGAGTAAGTTTCTCTCTTTCTTTCTCTCGGTCTGTCTTTCTCTTTTTTTCTCTTATTCCCATTCTCCTCTCTCTCTCTCTCTCTGTCTGTCTTTATCTCTGTCTTTCACTCACTGTCCCTGTGAACTGCACATCTCTGCGATAGCCAGGAGAGTAAGCGCAGCGGTTAGCATCTTAGCCCCCCTCATTATTTCCGAGCATCCGCTCTTCTTCTCTGAGATGATAGAACACACAGTGGGCTTCTCCCCGCTCCTCTGGGCTTTGTTTGCCTTCCCACACTGTCCTCATTGCCATCATTAGGGCAGCAGTGAAGACAGGAGCTGCCAGCACAAGCGCAGGCTGATTAAAACAAATGGCGTGTTTTACCAGCGCGATGGGGAGGGGATTTGACCTGACACACTTCCGCTAATGATAGGGAATTAGAATAAGGATTGACCTTACGTGCTCGTTAATGACATTCAAAAATAGGGGGGAAAGAGGGTTTTGGTCTAACAAATGTAGTTCCTGTGTAAAATTCCTAACATAATGATGGTTACCTTTGTAGAATGTATGTGTGTTTGAATGAGTGTGTGTGTGTGTGTGTGTGTATGCATGTATGTGTAAGTTTGACTGTGTGTGTCTGGCTTTGTGTTTGTGCATGATTGAGAATTGTGTGTTGATGTGTTACTGTGAATGCGAGTCTGCCAGTGATTGTGTGTGTCTAGCAGTATTTGTGATTGTGTGTGTGTGTGTGTGTCAGGAGTTACTTTATTCATTTACTTTTGTGCGTGAGGATGACAGGATGACACAGCACTTAGCCTTGGCCAGATGCCATGTGGCAGAGTCCCACCATATGCAGGGCCTTAATGGGGCTGGGAGAAGGGATAATTAATGGACTGGAGATCTCTTTTTACTCACTGTGTTACAAACCACACGCAAGTTCACATCAGATAAAAGTTTTGAGTCTCAGCCAAAATTAGTTTTTTTCCCCCAATCAAATACTTTCCAAACTCTGTTTTTCCAAAATGCAGTTGTCAGGATAGCAATTTAATTCATTAGCATTCATGATTTTGTGTTTTTATAGACAATATATACAATATATATACAATAATATTATAGACAACATATAATACAAAGTCCATTTTTGGCAATAGATAGTACATTATATTTAGCAACCCACTTAACGTTCATAGAGTGGGTCCATCGTGAGCCCATCAGACATGATTCTTGGCTCCATGTGTTCCTTGGAAATAGAAAAAGCTTTTATTACTTAGTGCACAGCTTGAAGCCACAGCAGAGGGCACATATAGAATATAAAATGAACACAAATTCAAGAATTAAGCCCCTTTATACCCTTTAAGGAACTGACAGGTAAATCCACGAGTGTGACGGGGGTTAGGGCTTTCTCCACAATCTGAGCTTCAAACTCCGCTAAACCTGAATATGCAAGGCCATCGAAGTTCACGGTGACTAGCGAGTGAGTTTGGATCTTTAGTTGGGACCTGACTGCTGAGAGCTTCACGCATCATCCAAATGCCTTACTCAGTTTTCTAAGCTTCAGCCTTGTGCACAGACACAGGGTAGTGTATAACCAGAGATGCCTCAACCTGAGGGAGCAGGCAGAGGAACTAAGTGGGTTCAGGCAGGCAGATTCTCCAAAATAAAGAGCGGACCATCAATCAGGAATTGTGGACTGAAGGGCAGTCACGGTCATTAGGTGGCCAACCAGACCATTGGAGACCAAACAAATGAGATAATCCGTCACGTCTGAGGACATGACGGTTAACCGATCTCACAGTGCTGACCAAACTCAGCTGTCAGTGGACTGAGAGGATCGTCCGACAGGTCTCATGGAGTGAAGAGTGGATGTGACAATTAAAGGACACACCCCATAGTGGAGTCCAAACTCTGCAGTTGTTCAGAGGATCATCCACCAGGTCTTGGGTTTTGAATATCAGTTATCGCCATTATAAAACCAGCCTCACAGTGCTCACAGGTGTGAATGTGTCGCACGTGTGTGTGTGTCTGGCTGTGTGTGTTCATGTGTGTGTGTGTCAGTGGTTCCCAAACCTTTCATGTCCCCACTTTGACGATGAAAAAAAATTGCATCCTCCTACTTTGGGAACCCCTGCTGGATGTAGATGTGATGAAGTGTGATGGAGGTGTCACTGGGACCTGAGATGGCTGAGACAGAGATGGAGAGTCTCTGAGCATAGTAATGAATATGACAAACAGATAGAGAGCTTGTTCATGAGACGCTCGTCCAATCTCCTGCAACCCCCCCATCCCCCGCCCACACACACACATTTTAATCAGCTTTCATGTAAACATTTCCTTCGTTTCTTTTGCTCGGGGTTGAGGAGCACGCTCAGTATGCAACGTTTCCTTCATTTCCCTAGTTTTTAATGTATGCACACACTAAGCTTGAAGTAAATCACTTGCAAAATCTGGCTTTCTACAACAGAACATTAATGCAAATGCATCTGTAATTAATCATTTATTAGATCACGCTGCCGATTCAGAGTATTTGAATTCACTTTGCTGGCAGTGACGGCTTTCTTCTCCTTCATGTGTTTGATCTGGAGTGGCCTGACAACTTACATCACAGCACAGCTGGGTGGCTGAGAGCAACTTCTTCATTTTCTTTTATCTCTTGCTTTAATTATATATTTCATGTGTTTGAAATGAAAGCAAGTAAAGGATACGTCTCTCCCCGGTGCATACTGTCTTCAGAGTCTACGGTTCTGTGTGAGCTTGGATTAAATAAATCCTCGAAGGCTAGCGCATTGCCATTGTTTTCCTGTTCCCTGATGACATTTTAACCTTGGACCATATGCATCTTCGGCAGGCTTAATGGCGGGGCTGTTGTGGGTCCGGTGGTGGAGTGATGAACTGGCATGCATTAGCCCGGGCTAGAATTCCCCGCGGAGTACATCTATAGCCCAGAGCTGTCCGGTCAGCACATGTTTACGTGCGTATGAGACGGGATGGGGTGTGTAAACCTGTCACCACCTATCTTAGCACACCTGCCAAGGTGAGGTGCCATGACCCTGGCCACCTGTCCATGACACACACATCTCTCTCTTTCGTTCTTTCTCTCTCTCCATTCGTCCCTCTCTCCTCAGTCCTCACAATCCTCCTCTGCACCCTCCCCCCCCTTCCCCTGAACTCTGCCTTTTAATGTATGGGGCTGAGAAAATGAATGAGAGGAAGAGACTCTGAGCTCGCTCAGTCATGTCTGGTTGGAGGAGAGACTCTGAGCTCGCTCAGTCATGTTTGACGGAGGAGAAACTTGTGTGACTAACCTCCTAGCCCTTTGCTGACACACCACCTCAGTCACTGCAGCTCAACGCGTCTAAAAGATATCACACACTCTTATTATATGATATCTACTTTATGTTAAAGGTTTAGTGCAAGGGTTTTAAAAATAACGCCTGAGATAGATAGAGTGTGAATGAAGTTCCAACTTGAAATGTACAAAATAATTGCAAGATATTACAGATTCTAAGCAAAGCCAACCATTCACTATAGGTTTAGCATAAATGTTTAAAATCCATGACATCTCAGATATATATTAAATAAAGTTTCAATTTTGAGAGAAGTAGCTACTTTCAAATAAAATATGAGACTTCACATGTATAGGGTGACCATATCCATAACACCAAAAAGGAGGACACTATGCGGAATTTCGGAACAGGGAATTTCGTGGTGCTGTGAATAATTACATAGGGCTCTGGCATGCTCCCCTCTACAATACAACTTTGTGTAATTGATATATGATGTATGTGAAGTCCGTATGCGTTACACTCTGGTTTGCCCTTATCTGACTACGTACTCCGGTCGGAGAGTAGCCACAACCTTCAGGTGTAGTAGAAACAGGTTTATTTGTGTTTAACCTCCAGCGGGTTGATCAAGTGCATGAAGTGCATGCAGTGGAATTCATACATTAAAAGAAGTATTTGTAAGTGTTTGTGTGGTTTCTGTAGAATAAAGAAATACAGAATATAACATAAATATACATAACTCGCAATCTGTACTAATATACGTAAATATATAAATATCTGAACAATATACACAATTACCTATCAGTTATGAATCATGTATAATATATAAAATGCACTATTATGCATATCAGTGTATCAGCAACACTGTAATTGCAATGCTGTTACATTACTATACCACAAGGTGGCACTCTAAGACCACAAATGGCCTGGCAGTCTGAACTCTAAGCTACCAGCAATATCAAAACAAATGGATCTCCGTATTAGCGTTGTATACAGGCTAGAACAAATCTGCGAGAAATTACTAGTTATAGCAGCTAGTGCTTGTAAACATTAATATAAAGAAAGTAAAGCTAGCAGATACATGAATTACACTTACATTGTCGGTAACGCACACGGCAACACAATGTTAATTGTATGCTAGCATGATGCATTGAAAGCACGTCCACTCGTATTAGCAGCTGGCACGAGAAAGAAGAGGAAAGTTTGTGCGCGTTTACCTTGACTGCTTACTTCAATGTCACAGCGACAGAAACTGCAGAAGCCATGCAAGGAGTCTCGACTGATTTTGATATAAATTCGTGTTCTTTTGCCCACTCTCGATTGAAAGATGTCTGGCGTTTAGGCATGTTTCTTCTGTGTGTTAACTGTCCTTATGTCAATGTATTAACGGTGGTTCTGTCAATGTAGCCAGCATTATATGTATGAGGTAGCCAGCACATGGAGGCTTGTTTACGTTTTTAACCAATGATATAGGGTTAGAATTTAATTTAAGCCTATCAGATATTAAACAGCCACCGCTTTAAGCCAATCAGGTGTTAGACTGCGTTCCAGCAAAATATTCTAGAGCGTGGCTCTTTAGGCCCAGTGCAACTCAAAAAAGGGGGACAAATATGCGTCCGGCTTGATGCTGCGCCGGACGCCGGACAGGGCATTGAAAATCCGGACTGTCCGGCCTAAATCCGGACGTCTGGTCACCCTACATATGTAGTAAAACTGCTAGCTGTCACAGATTCTTAGCACATCCATCCTGGTGTTTCAATATGAGCTTTCATAAACCATAGAGCCCCAACATGCCTCGGATTTACAAATCAGGAATGAGCAGGTGCTAAGAATCTCTTTTAAAAAATGAAGAAAGACACTCCAACTGTGTTTAGATGTCCCAGGCTGTTGGCAGACCCCAATCCTAACGTGAGCCATATAGATGTCTAAAGTAGGACTGAGGCTAAAACTGGAGGTGCTATTTAAAAAGTGTCGCTGAAGCGAACATCACGGTCTTCCTTTTCTCCCCCTTTCTCAGAGAGGACAGGCCGAGACAGGTAGGAGGGATTAGAGTGCTTTGAGACATACGTGAGATCGCTGTCATACCCCCGTCGTGCTTCCTTCCTGTGTGTTTTAATAGTGCTCACAGCCATCACATGAAGCGAATCCACACCTGCTGAGTGTCTGACGGGAAGCATTTCCTCAGTCAGGCTGACTTTTCACCCAACTGTATACACTGTGACAGCCGCTGTAATCATTTATGGATTGACACCATCTCAACAAAGTATGCATGTGTGTGTTAGTGCGGGTGTGTATTTGTTTGTGTGCTATGTGTTTGTGTTCATTGGTCTCTCTGTGTGAGTGTGTGTGTCTGTACATTGGGTCTCTCTCTCTCTCTCTCTCTCTCTCTCTGTGTTTGTGCATTGGTCTCTCTGTGTAATTATATGTGTGTCTGAACATTGGTCTCTCTGTGTGTGTGTGTGTGTGTGTGTGTGTGTGTGTGTGTGTGTGTGTGTGTGTGTGTGTGTGTGTGTGTGTGTGTGTGTGTTCATCTTCATGTATGTGGGTGTGTGATGAGAGGACCAAGTAAAAGCAGCAGGTGGATTGTGAAGGACAAGGTTAGAAGGGAGGTAGTAGTCCTGTGTCTATGACATCTATATGGACATAGCCTTCCTTGACAAGTTGACCAAATGCCAGCCCATTGTTGCTAAGATGAGATTCATAAGTCATTGGGATGTAATTGAGACCTAGGCTATACATGTAAGCTGGTAGTATTGATATTTGGAAGTCTGGGGCATGTCCATAAGCTTTCAGTCAGTGGGCTACGACTGGCAGGACTTAGTAAGAGACAATCTAAACAACTAGCAAAGTTCTGCTCTGTATCAGCTGCTATAGGTAGTCTTGCTGTTTGGTGTAGGGGATGTTTCCTGTACCCATGAGTCACTAAGCTTTATTCAACCTCTGAGAAATGCTTGAATCCTTTCTGTACAGAATATGATTGGTGGATTCAAATAACTAATTTAAATGTGTGTGTGTGTGTTTGTGTGTTCATGTACATGTATATGTTGGTGTGTAATGACAGGACCAAGTAATAGCAGCAGGTGGATTGTGAAGCACCTCTGACGCTGTTCCAGTGGCCACAGGCAGAGTGTGTGGATCACACTGTGGACAATGATGAGGTTAGTGGAAACACAACCATTTGCCTTTGATTAAATCATTCCCTATATCGCTCTCATCCTTTTCCCATCAGGCTAACACAGACACATGCACATACTGATGGCCTGTCAGGGATGGGAAATTATGGCAGGAACCTCCTCCCTCCCCCAGGGTTACAAAGGTAGCGGTTGGGAACACGGTAATCACCCCTCCGCCTCTCGGACTTGGACAGAGGCCATTGCTACAGAGATGATTGCACATTAGGAGCATTACTGTCTAAGAGATGCTATTACATCCAAAGGTGGACACTTAGCTGGCCTTATTGGCCTCATCCCAATTACTTATGAATCTGTTTCCATACCCCCTATTTAAATAAAAAAACAGAACTATTATGAATCAGGCCAGATTTAGTGGTATTTATAGCGTCTCACTTGATTGGCTGTGGGCAAGACGAAATATGGATGCAGGCATCCTAACTGGATTCGGAGTGTCAAGTCCCATGTAGCCCATTAGAGCACCGAGACAGCTAGTCCCTGGGTGAGCCTGGCCGGTATCAATCTAGCGCAAATGAGCTCGCCAATCCCTCTGCTGGGCTGGAGGATAATTGAGTTTTATAAAATATAATTGTGACAGCCAAAAGATGGCATCAGTAACGCCATTGCCTGGCACCACAACTAAAGTCTTATGTGGCTTCTATATTTTCCTGCTGCTCTGGGTAGGAACAGTGAAAACCAACAATAGAAATTATATATTTTAATCCTGATCACTGGAGGGAGCAGATAAAAGAAGACAAACTAGAGATGAACCACAAAATAAAAAACCTCCCTGTCATACTGGTGTGGTCATGGGAAATCTTAACGGATCAATTCAATTAATTTTAGATCAATTCAGTTTACTATAGATCAATGCAGTTTACTATGGATCAATTCAGTTTACTATGGATCAAATCAATTGTAACAGGATTAATCTGCTGATCATTAAAATAAAATTAGGAGTTGGTGTGGAGACTTATTTTATGTTATGTTAAAGTCAGAATCACTTTTGATCCTATGGCGTAATGAATCGTATGCAGTATGAAGACTGTAAGGGTGACCTTGCGAGAGCAGTAGCAATACGCATAATGATAAACATGTGGATTTACTCAAATATATGATGTGATAATATCCTCTGAAGGTGCAGCAGGCTGTGATGAGGTACTGACTGGCAATGATGAAGGATTTCAATCTATAACACAAGTCCACATCTTTTAAAACACAAGGCCTACAGCTACATTTTTTATACCACCCCGGTTGAGTTTGTCAAGTTGAACCAGTGATTCTATTTATAATATGCACCTACTCATCCATGCTGTACAGAAATCAGAGTCGTGGTTTTGGGTCCTCTAGAAGGAGTTGGAACCGGCGCACCACAGCTCACTAAAGCACTTGTTACACGAGATGAAAGTGCTTTTTCAAAATTAGGTACAGATCGTAATTTAGCTTGGCACTTGCTGAGGACCTCTGTGCAGACGATTGACTCTGGGCTGTGTGTCTCTGAGGCACTTGATTCCTCCCCTGCAGTGTTCTAGAGTAGGCCATCATGAGCCGAAGGCCAGCGGATGGAGGAGATGGCTGCTGTCGTGAACATCATTAAGATATGGCGGTGCTTGAGTTCTCCTGTGAGGCGACACCAGGTAATAGGATGCTGGTGTTCCGGGAGGCTGTTCCTCGAAATGACTGTCTGGAGGGGGTTTAGTCGTCACCACGGTGACATCCTGTCCGTCATGGCAACTAAGTCTCTGCACACAACCACAGAAGATGAGCGGGGAGTGAGTTGTCAGAAAAAACGCTATCTCACGTTGCCCTGTTTACAATGCAATTAAATACAGCGTAATAGACTCCTCATCAGTGTTTAATGTGTCACAACTATACTCTTCCAAAGGCCTGACGTACCCTAACGTTAGCCTTTTATACAAGCATCAAGCTCTTCATCACAGTGTGTCGCACTTTACTTACTAATAGGCTATGTTAGGCTATGCAAGCATATTGTCTTTGCTACTCAGAGATACAAACAAGCTCTCCCGTATGTGATATAGCAACATTTAAACAGCTAAATAATATAGCAATATTTAAACAGAGCTACAGGAATAATAAATAATATAGTAACATTTAAGCAGAGCTACATGGAATAATACAGCAACATAATCCCAGCTTCATCATTTGTGCCCAACAGTAGGTTCATTGTCTCCAGAATAAGGCAATATATTGTTCCTAGCCGATGGATAATTTATCTGTTCTCGATCTCCATTTCAGTATCTCTCTGTAAGGATTACAAACACATGTCCTGTGTGTAGGCAGCAGACTGTGAACCCACCCCATCGTAAGCCCAGCCATTTAACAAGCATCAGTTTGGAGCACAAACCCTAAGCTTATCCATTTATTTATAAGGGGCAAAAAGAGAGAACTATGCCAGGCACTGTCAATATTTACAGAGACACATTTCAGTCCTTGCTTTGAGATTACTGAGATTGATGAAGTTGTCCGCACACATACTTGATGGATTGAGCCTTCAGTTCTGCAAAGCCTTCTTGCAAATCTTCTTGTTTGTGTTTTTTTTTTATTTATTTCTTTTGTTTTCAAACTCCCAATGGCATTTGTCTGTTTGCAAAGAGGCTGAGCTAGTGTTTTATCAGTTGCACTTCCCTTCCTGCCGTGTGCTGAAGGACCAGGATGCACAAAGTTCACATGGAGTCAAGTTGAATCAAACAACAGCCTGTTGGTAGCCACACCTGGCTACAGGAATTACAAACTGCTTTTGATATGACAGTAAAACAGACCAATTGCTACAAACTGTGTTGGTATAGTCAAATGCTTTCCTGCTTATTTTGTACCGTTGGCCCATAAATGAACACCTTCAGTTTTAGAGTGCCTGGGAGGTAAACCCCACCCCTTCCTTCCACATGGCGAGTGATTGCACACAGCAGAAGACCAGCAAAAAAAGTCATGTATGCATAGCAGTAAGATCTTCCTCATCCTATTTGATCTACACACCTGGAAAAACAGACAGAACTGTACTTAAGTAAATGTATTGATACTTCGTTATAATAATGACTCAAGTAGAAGTTAAAGTAATCCTCAAAATAATGACTTGAGTAATATTAAAATGTATCTCATAAAATTACTACACAACAGTGACTTCATATGATTATATTTACTATAACTATTAGGCATAGTATCATATGCAAATGTTGGGTTATGCCCAAAATATACAATTTAAAATGTTTTAAAATAATAAAAACAAGGACTAAATCACAATCTGCAATTTAAGAATTTTAGAAGTTTAGAATTCCCATAGCATTTCACTTAGGCCGCTACGATCAGAATAAAACCCATTGGAAGATTCTGGTGAGGCTGTCAAGTGTCCTAGTTGGGTATAGCTGCACTGTTGACATGGCTATGTAAACATTTCTGTCTACATGTAAAAATGATTTAGACATGCATAGCCTAATGTAATGTAGTATAAGAAATTTTCTTTATATAAAATGGACTTGAGTAAAACTGAAAGGCATTCTGCATTACAACTACAAGTACAATTTATTGGAGAAAAAAAAAAATGTAAGTACATGTAATGGAGTAAACTTAATGCGTAACATCCCACTGCTGCAAACAGAGTGAACTCATATCATAAAAAGGATGCATACGGGGCTGCCTCTGGACATCTGCCAGGGTGCTAAGCAGTAAAAAAAACTGAAAACCCAGACACCGGGAGAAGGAAATCCCCGGTGTACTCCGTCTTCATTGACCTGTGTGCACCTGTGCTACACTGCTCATGTTTGAAGCACAAAACCAACAGACAGCAGGCCTAACAAGCTCCAGGTTATTTTGGAGAGCAAAAGACAGTCTGTTTTGTCACTCTATATGATGAAGCGCAGTGACAGCGGACAACACAGACTCCCCAAAAACAAGCACTACTTCTTGCCAGCTGAAAGCGAACTCTTCTCTCTCTCTCTCTCTCTCTCTCTCTTTCTCTCTCTCTCTCTCTGAAAGAAAAACATAGTTTGCTAAAGTCTGGTCCTCGGTTCTGCTTCGTATCTGCCTCACCTGGGCCCTACCTGGGCCTCACCTGGGCCAAATTCAGTGCAGAGTGCGCTGCTGTCTGGACATCCGTGACTGCCCCGCCATGCGTTAAGTGAGAAGGTGAACACAACTGTCTCATTATCTTCTGACAGGGACGAGACACACTGCACACTGAGTGAAAAAATACGTCTCGCTGCCATTCCCCCCAACCTGTATCAGCCGTCAGCTCTCCCTCTAACAAGGCTCTCTCTCACACACACACACACACACACACACAAATCACTTCTGCCTCAGCACCATCACAGGCCAAACCCCCACAGCTAACAGGGAATTTGCTCTTTGAAACTTTTCCTTGTTTTTCGAGGAAAGAAGCTAAATGAAAAGTGCATGTCATGCTAAAAGAATCTATGTTCTTTTACTCTACAATCTGTTTCCAGGATTTACTGAAAGCAGCTGGTATTAAAACACAAGAGACTCTTACTCCTCCACTAAGGGAGGAGAAAGTAAAAATAAGCAGTAGAAATTCCTATACACAGTGAAATACCATGAAAAAGCCCTCTATTTGCCAAGATACTTTTCTCACAACGATCATTCATCACACATTGGTTCAATGTTGCAACTTAAAAGACTCCTTCTCTTTTCATGAACGGCTTTCTGCTGAGACCGAGGCTGTAAACAACGTCGGTGTGACACAAATCCAAACCACATGTCTAATTAATACCACTTGTCATTGACACCAGCATTTTTAAGGTACACTGCTATTATAGCCTTTGTAGTGAAGGGTACAAAATATGTAAAGTTAACAGATTTCCTGCTTTAGTGTTGACATCCTGTTGTTTGACCTCATGTTCTACCCCCAAGTGCAATATTATCAGCCCATTCTGTTTCTGTGCAGGCTAACTGCATAACGCACAGCAGACAGAAAGCCTGCCGACCCCTGTGAGGAAATATTTAGTGACACTTTAATTTTGATTCATTCACTCCTGGATGCCTTTTAAATAAGTGCTATTGATCGCTCTGGCATGTTTAATGGAGGCCAAGCAGTCAGGCTATTCAAACGCGAGTCAGCACCTAAACCAAACCTTCTGGCAGCTGGCAGGCTATTGGAAAGGGCCTCTAATGAGGTCTAAATCCCCGCTTTGATTTTCACTCCCTGTTGATGAATCTGCTATTTAAAACGGTTGACCTCGAATCTGGAGTCTGTTTCAGGGGTTTTGTTGTTGTTGTTGTTGCTAAACCTCTCATCAGTGAAAAGACACGCTGAGCCAAGCTGGAGTTTGTGGGTACTACATGGCTACATGGCTTCCTCCTCATAAAGCAAAGGTGAATGGTTGGGGTCCGACGCAGTGGTGCCGCAGGCTTGTTACAAAAGACCCCTGCACGCTGGGAACAAGACAAGCATGCAGATTTCTTTGTGCTCCCAACAGAGGTAACATCTGAAAATGGGAGCTTGGAGCAATGAGGCCCAGAGCTGAGTTTGGAGTAATGGAATAGAGCTCTAATTACCCACAAATGAGCTGGACACACACACACACACGACAATAGACTTGAATTGTTTGCAAATATTTACGCTGAAGGGTTGCATTAAGAGAGTGGGGTGTGTGTTGGTTGGAAGTGGCTTGAGGGGGGAAGGCAAATGAATGAATGAAAAGTTTTACAACACACACAAACCCCAGGAATGGCAGTCCCTTTTTCTTTACCGTGCTGCCAAAGGAAGAAAAAAAAAAAGAAAAAACGTTAAAGGCACCCACTTACAAAAGGTCACCAAAGGGCAGGGTTCAGAGGTTAACTGTGGCTCTTTTGCCTGAAAGGGACTTTGACAACAGCCTCAAAAACAAAAAGAAATCAGGGGTCAAACAGTGCTGAACAAACTCTGGCCTCTCCATCACTTAAATTGCCAGAATAACAATCAATTTGTCAAGAACTGAAGAGCAGTCCCAGTCAAGCACTGGAGCGGAGTGCAGCTGCCCTTGGAGCCAAAGCTAAGGAGAACATGTGCAAAATAGAGAGATGGAGAAGGTTGGGGGAGCGGTGAAAAAACATTAGATGATTACCACTGTCACATATTTGAGTCTTCAGCACACTGGGAATGTTCAGGTATTTCACTGCATTAAGCCAAACAGTTAAAATCTCCCTCCCTCTCTCAGTCTCTCTTGGTCTCTGTCTCGCTCTCTCTCTCTTTAAATATGACCATAGGATAGTACAGACACTCAATATTTTGAGGAGTTAATATCAGCAGTCCCACCTCGATAAATTGTTAAGTGTTTAAATTTGAACAATATGTACGAAAGATGTTCTCCTGACAGACCGTGATGAGAGTGAAGTGATGAGAAACCCCTCCCTTGCCTCCCTGACCTGATTCTGACTGGGAGATACCATTATTCAGAGCCCAGCCAAAAGCCGTCTGGTGAGACGAGGGCGGGGGCTGGGGGGTGATGGGAATGGGGGTCTGCAGAATAATCATCAATAACTCGACTGTACCTCATACATTATGTTTAAAGATGGGGTTTTGGCGGGGGGTGGAAGGGGGGATCATTACCCTAAAAAAAGTTCCTGCCCATGTGCTATTTTTAAGTCATCTCCTCCATAGCCTTTGGTAATTTAAAACCGTCTTGGCCAGACTTTCCACAGAAAAAAAGACACATTCATCACGGAGGGACGGCTGTGCTGTTCACAGCGGGGACACTTGAAGATCCTGCAGAAAGAGAGGAAGAAGAAGAAAGAGAAGAAAAACAGAGTGAAAAAAACGATTTTGTCAGGACGGTTTTCTGGTATAAGCCCTCTCCGGTCTCTTCTGGGGGATGTGTGATGTGCGACAGAGATGGATGTCGGGGCCAAACATGTGGGAACTCAAAAACATCTGTTCCCTGAGTCTCATTACCAGCCTCAGCCAGAACGGAGAGGACAGTTCCCACCCCTGCCCAACAGGCTACCTTTACCACCACAGGGCCAACAAACGTGGAAGTACTTTAACAATGCACAGACAGGACCTGTAATCACATGCAGAGGAGGTCCTAAGCAACTGTAAGCCACACCCACTGTCTGCAGAAACATTCCATTGAACTTATGCTTCACAGTGCTCCCGAATGACATTATTAGAACCCACACTTCTCAAGGTTCTAAATGGTTCCATTATAGCACTGTTGGAGGGAGCTCTAAATCACCTTTTTCATGATGCCATATTGGAAAGCAACAGGGGGTAAAGTTACTTCTGGTAATGGTATGACAATGGCCACCTTTGGTAAAGATGTGTGTGTCTCTATGATGTTCTCTGGATCTTTGGCAAATTTGTTCCAGGAATACTGCATTAAAGGGTAACACACAAACGTTGTAGAATGAGCTTATTATTGTGTAAAAAGCTCACTGCAAAAATGCAGCTTTCAAAAACAAGAAAACTATTATAAAATGGGGGATATATTACTTAAAATAAGCAAAATTATCTGCGAACAGAACAGGAAAATTTGACTTAAAAAGATTTTTTAAAACAAGTAAAAATATCTAGCCTCGAAGAAACTTAATATTTCTTAAAAGTAGTGTGGCCAGACTGAAAACGAGATCATTTGTCATAGTAATTCTGACTTTGACAAAGCAGTTTTGTACTTGTCAATGGAGATCAAAGAGCCTTATAATTATAGCAATTCTAGTTTCGAAACAAGAAAAACATTTCAGTAACAAGTTACAATACCTTGTTAAGATAATTAAGGTCTGAAGTGCTTGAGGCAAGGGAAATGCTCTAACATAAAAAAAATCCTGGTAAAAAGAAATATCTTGTCAGACAAAAAACAAGCATATATTGCCTTGATTTAAGATATTTCAATATTTCAATTTTTGCAGTGCTGAATATAATGCCACATTCATGGACTTTTTCTTCAAACAGTAGTAGTGTGTGGGTGTGTTTGTGTGTGGTTGTGTGAATTCAATGTGTATTTCACTATTTGGACTTACTGTAAAACCATAATCCGCCAAAGACCATGGAGACTGTACGCGTCACTACGTCTACTACAAATCCTGTTCAGACCACTAGTCATTGTATACAGGTCCATTTCTGTTCACACAACTGTGTCATTCTTTCCTCTTGATGGGTTGAATTGACTCTCTACTCCCCATCACGCTAAAATGAGTGAAAGCGTAAATAGGGCTGTTTTTGTTTGCTGTTTGTACACAAAGGTAAACAACAACACTCTAGTAATAGGGAAGGTAGCACACCAGAAGTAAACCTACCCCGTGTTGGCTCTTACCGTAAAGTCGCCATCTTTATGTGAGAAAGGCGAATATTCCTGCACCACAGGGTTCCCTCTGCATTAGGCCAACAGGTGGAGTAACTCTAATGACATGCTGGAGAAAACACATTATTTCTGTATGCGCTATACATTCCTATTACCCTCCTGGAGCTGTTAGGTGTTCAGTGTGGTGTGTGCATGGCCCTGGGGATAGGGGGGGTCAGAGCGCTGGGGGAGGGGGAGCACTGAAATTCTCACGCAGCGGCTGGATCTCACTCACCTGTCTATAATCAGAGTGTCAGGTGCACCCTGGGAATTAGGGGCTCGGTTCCGCGGGCTCAGGCGGCTCCCTCGGAATCGGTTGCAGAAGGCAATTAGGAGCAAACGGGTGTCAAACAGGAAGAGATGTCAGGGGGAGAGTCATGCGGAAAAAGGGCTGCCTTCTGCAGCTGGCCCGAGCGGCGGAATCACAACCTCGATGCTGAGGGAGAGAACAGCCCTGCTGATTAAAGAGCACAGCAGCCAGCCTGAACCTCGAAAAGCTCCCTGTCACAAAAACAGACAAATAAAAACACAAGCCAATCACACCAATAACACCTGTAAGGCACTATACCCACACAGTAAAACAGCATTTCGTAAAGCATGTTGTGCACAGAGAGGTCTCTTAACAACCCTGCCCCACACACCCCACATCATGGCGGGCTCCAGGTGCATCAGATGACCAGGGCCACTGTTACTGTATGCTGCATGAGAGCCATCCAAAGGACAGTTGCTGACAAACAGCCCAGCACGCTGTGTGTCCGCGGTCTAATCCCTGCCGTAATCTCGCCTCTTATTCTTAATCTGGCCATGGCATGACCTACTCATAACCTTTAATCTATATACCAATGCATCTAAACAAACAAACAAGCAGGCAACTTAAAGACATGTCTCCTTAACACACGTGCGGCTTACAGTAATACAAGAAAGGATCAAGACGAAGACAAACATGGCAAGTGGATTAAAGGACGACCAAAATACCTTAAAATGAAACAACAGGGATTAAAAAATGAAACAAGATTGCCATACATGAAGGTTTTCACAGAATGAGGGTTTGGGAGGGAAAGGACCGGAGAAGAATGTGGATGGAGAAACAGAGGAAGAGGAGGGGAGGGGGAAGAAGAGAAGGTTGGAAGTTGCCCCTTTGGAAATTGCCCTGTTGGAAGTTGCCCCGTTGTGTTGATTTCCAAACCCCCCCACCTCCCCTCCCCTGTCCCTCCTCAATTAGTAGCCAGGTCTTGGCCTGCGTTGTTGGCAGTGTGGTGTTAAGCTAATGTGGCGTGAACAAATCATTATGCCTGGCCACAGATGGGAGCAGCCATGCGGAGGAACCCTTGTGCTCCCTTCAAAAGGACCCTTCTGACTCGAGCCACACAAGAGCCCGTCAAACTGGGGCCTGTCTCAGAGATGGCCACAAGAGAGAAATAGGGGGGCAGAGAGAGACGGGAGAGAGATAAAAAGAGGGGACATAGAGAGAGGGGAGAGAGAGGAAGAGAAGGAGAGAGCCGGGGGAGAGGGAGAGTTTGGGAGAGAGGAGAGAGGGGAGAAAGAGCAGGGGGAGATGAGTTTGGGAGAGAGGATAGGGAGAGTAAGGGGGAGAGGGAGAGTTGGGATAGAGGGGAGAAAGAGTAAGGGGGAGAGGGAGGATATAGGCCCAGACACTCAAGGAGAAGTAGAGAGAAAGAAAAGATGAATGCCATCATTAGAGGGCTTTCAATGCAAGATGCTTGGGCTCCTTTGAGTATAGACTGTATGGTTTAGGAAGAAAAAGAACAAACTAACACAGCTGAGTTATATGTGGTAAAACAAAACTTTCTTCTATTCAGTCCGTCAGTGCATTTGAGAATGTGAGTTTCAGAAGACTTCTAACTTTCTTGTCAAAACAGTGCTCTCATTGTTGTTTATAATATAAGTAACATATTTGTTCACCTAAAACTCTTAGCATTTTGCCCGTGATTTGCGCTTTTGTTTTATTTTATTGTGACAGTTTGACATTGATGTTATTACCACAGACCACTTTCCGCTTAAAGAAACAAACACAGACATACAACCATGAAACACAGATGAAGCATTGAGATGTTGTTTGTAGCCATTTGAAACTTTCTTCATTCATCACCCATCCACGCATCCATTTCCCTGTAAGCATCTATGATCAGTTCTAAAGCAGTAACCAGACCTCACTTTACCTCAAGCATAAGACCATTACGTTCCCCCTAGCCAACCAAACTCTCAGTGGCCTCAAGCCTCCCTTACCCCCTCAAGCCTCCCTACCATGTGACAAAAACACTCAGTTGTCATGACACTTTTAGCTCCTGAATGCCTGGTAGTGTTCGCCTTAGAGAGCGCAGACCTTGAGTCACAGAGCCTGCATGCAGCTGTTAAGAGTCTTTGAGAGGCTGCGCTGATGGCAACGTCATGATAACCTCCTCACCTCTATGCCCTTGGGCTGCAGTGGTCAGGAGACCTGTAAACATGCTTTACTGCCACATAAAACTTTGGGGAGGTTGGGGCACATCAGAGCTGAGGCCTGGCTGTGTTTATGGTTGGGGGGGGGGGGGGGGGGGGGGGGGGAGAGGCATGTGCACTTTTAGCTCTTAAACAGTCGGGCTGTTAAGGCTGAGTGACTAAGTGCGCGGTAGACAGAGATGAACTCAAAGAGGTATCGCACTGCATAGTCAGTCCTCCCACGTTTCCCTCCACTGCTGCGCCATCACTGTCTTTCACTGCATCCTTTGAAAGCATGGGAGAGTAACGTAACATGAGGAAGATTTCAGCAACGCATAAAACTAGGGGCACAAAACCCCTTCTACGTCCACTGAGCATGTTATATTGAGTATTTAAGAACATCATTGGCCTGCAGAGAAACATTTGATCCCGAAACACACACAATAAAACCACAGTCAAGCATTGTAAACCAGGCCAGACAAGGTTATGGCAGCATGCTTCCTGAATGCAGGTTTATTTATTAGCTGTTCTCGATGCTTATTAGTCTCTGCTGTCTGTCTATTGTCTCAATGGTAGTTGCTGTCACAAGAGACTGTAAAAGAGCTATCAAGTTAAGTCTCTTTGAACCATAACGCTTTGGCATCCAGCTGTGTTAAAGGCGAATGAGTATTATGTAGAAAACATAATAGACTAATTAGGGTTCATCTGCATGTAAAGCTTTAATCCTGCTTTTTGAAAGGCGCAGCAGGTCTCACTTTATAAAACAGTTTCAAGCTTCCAAGACTCTACTTTGCACTCCGGAAACTGTGCAAATCACAAACAGAACGATTGCTCAAGCAAAGACCTGAAACTGTAATACTAATGTTGATGAACTGGTAGGAATTTGAGTGAGCACACGAACAATTATGTCCGCAAGCATAATCACCCTGTGTGTGTGTGTGTGTGTGTGTGTGTGTTTGAGAGAGAGAGAGTGAGAGAGAAAATATCCCAAAGCCCTAAACAATTACAAACCAATCTCACACAAATCAGTGAAGCCCCTTATAAACAAGGGTAAAAAGCACCACAGCGCCATACTTCAAAATGTAATCTCCACAGTCTTGGATCTGTGATAGCAAGATTAACTGTGGCACCTCGGAGGCTCCATAAGCATGCAGGCCCAAAGTCTCATCAGTGCCTCACTGGGTCCTAATTTGACTAGTCTGAAGAGCTTGTCTCCGGTAGCACAGACCCCTTCTCTAAAACTTCAGCGTTTGATTTATGTGCCTGTATGGAATTAAAGCTGGCCTGTGACAGTGGTAAAAGAAGGATGGCATTCTCGCTGGCCGTTAAGCTTTATATGCTCTGCCTGCAGGCTGGGGCCGGTAGAGAGAAGATTGAGAAGTTTTCAGGGACCTCCAGACTAATCATGCACAAATGGTGATTGGAGTGGAACTTTAATGTACATGCATCAGTGAACTTTCTCTTGGGGAAAATGCTGAAAATTATATGCATTTCCTCATCTACAGCTGAAAGGGAAACTTAGCTTAACCCTCCGCGTGCTTAAACCTCCATGGATAGTTGGTATACTCGCAACATATTATCTGATTTCTCTCCCCAGAAGAAATCTTGACATTGACAGACTTGACATTCCATTCTTGGACTGTTGTTTCTCCCTACTGAGTTTGCATGCTGATGATACGTATACTTTGTTAGCTGCATTAGCATAGCATTGCTGAAGCTAAATGAATGGAATGGAATGCTAAATGAATTCCTGCAACAGTCAATGATACAAGTGTAATTGTAAGTGGTGCTGGGCTGATGTGAAGTGCAGCTGTGTGCCTGTGTCTGGCCTGAAGCCCTCTACCGCTGCTAGCCCAGGGCTTGGCTGCAGGGGAACGTTATTTATCACCCCAATCCTGTGTGATGAATGGAGGTGAACACACAGGATTAATTAATAATGCTGTTAGTGCAGTGATAATGATGAAGCACTAAAACATTATTGATGACTCCATCAAAGGGCTGGCTGTGCCATGTTCAGTAATTAGTTCTGGGCTTTGTTGGATTGCATTGCACTTCCTGACAAGCCTGGCAGCCGGGACAGGTGATATGAGCTGGGCTTGTTTACAGGAGCTGGGTGGAGGTCACTGTTTTGCTGATGTGCAGAGCATGTCTATTGCCTCTGCAACAAGGCAGGCCTTTCCAGCCCAGAGTCTCTGTGTTAAAAACGAATTTGTTCTTCCAGTCTTGACCATTTGTCATTTATTCCCAGCCACCACTGACTGATTCATTAGGCCGAGGTATGCGAATAAGGGAATGGTCAGTGCACACACTGGACACAGCAACTCTGCACAACAAACTGGCTGACCTTAAGTTGATGGGCTGTAGAAGTCGAGTTCATCAAGGTAAGCAGCATTAACTTTTGCAGATAGCATATTAATATTCTGAAATATAACAACAGACAAAATAGAAGTTCCACAATCAACGTAAACCAATGGGCATATATTCATGTGTTCATGTGTTCATGTGTTCAGGTGTTTAGTGTTCATGTGTTCAGGTGTTAAGTGTTCATGTGTTCAGGTGTTCATGTTGCGCCCTCAGCGCAAGTTTATTGCCTGAAGAAGTGTTCAATGCATAACTGAGTACACCAGTTCTTCCACTAGGTGGCAGCAGAGCGCTACAAACGGTGGTTACGGTAGGCAAGCTAGCTCCTGTAGGAAATAGTCATTCAGTTCTCAGCAGGAGAAACGTGCGTTTGCGATGTGCTGATGAACGTGTTTTTGTATGTGTTACAGGTGAGCTGGTGTCTGTTGTAATTAGAAATGTGTACTCAGTTAAAATAATAGGTCATGTGTTGTTTAATGTGAACTTTGATGCGATGTTAAATAGGATTAATAGAGATGATATGTATGTTAGCTAACTAGCATGTGTTCGAGGAAGATTAGCCTACGTTCTTTTTCCCTCGGTGTTCGGTCACGTGACCACAGAGGACGTATTGTTTTACAGTTGGATACCTTTGAAAGTGTGTGTGTATATATATATACATATAAGGAAATAGTCATTCAGTTCTCAGCAGGAGAAACGTGCGTTTGCGATGTGCTGATGAACGTGTTTTTGTATGTGTTACAGAAAACATTAAAAATAATATTATGTGGCATCAAGACAAAGTCCATCTTTGAAGGTGTTACATATTTGGCGAGCTACCCATGAGAAGCAGCGTGAATAGCCATCCACGTCCAGCTTCATACTAAAAGACGAACCTAGAAGAGAAATTGAAGACCTAATCAAAGAATAATGGAGGATTTACAGGATCAAGTCAGTAAAGCATTGCTAACTCTTGAGAAGCCTCAGCTAGTTTTAGTATGTCACCTTCTAAAGTGTAAGGAGCCAGAAGGGGGAGGGTTCGAGAGCAGTGCAAGACGTGCCCTCATCCGGCTAGCAGAGAAGACTTTAGAGGAAACTGAAGAGGGTGAAGGGGCTGAACTGTTTTTGCAATACTTGAAAGATCTCCTGTCCTTTATTCAATCTCAGAAGAATAATGATGAAGATCCAGCAACCCCAAATCCAGATAAATCAGAACTTGAAGAACTAAAGCAGAAATATTCCCAACTCAAGAAAGAGCAGGAAGATGCACTGAAGTTACTAAAAGAACAAATGGATGCAGCTGGAGAGAAGGTGAAGGCCATTGCGACACAGGAGAAGAAAGAGAGAATTCCTGAGGTGACCATGAGAAGAGAGTTCCGAATTATAGGACAGATTGGGGAGGCAGGACAGAGGGAGAAATTGTCATATACTAGCCTCATGAATCAAATTGAATCAGGACAGCGAAAAGAACATTCTGAAGCAGAAATAACCGAAGCAGTCATCCGTGCGGTATGCCCAGGCCTGCCCCTTAGAGACTTGTTGGAGATAAAGAGAGACCTCACACTGGCCATTTTAAAGACCATATTACGTGGTCACTACAAAGTGGATTCATCCTCCGATCTCCTGCATAGACTGATGACGCTGGCACAGGACCCAAAGGAGTCTACACAGAGTTTCCTGTTTCGAGCTATGGAGTTGAGGGAGAAATTATGCAAGCTGGGGGAGGAGGACGTAGAGGAAAAGCTGAGCCCAGATCTGATTCAGAGACGATTCTTGCGATCGTTAGAGACTGGGCTGATCAGCGATGCAGTGAAGTTCCAACTCAAACCCTACCTGTGTGACCATCGAGTGACAGATGAAGTCCTAATAGAGCGTGTCAATGAAGCTGCAAATTTGGAACACGAGAGGCAGCAAAAGCTGAGAAAGACTGTGCAACCTCGCCCCTCAAGAATAAGCGAGATCCAGATCGATCTACCCTCTGACCCTCAGCAGTCGGCATCCAGTGGTGAGACAGAGCGGCACCACATCGCTGTGAGCACCGTGGATAAAGGAGAAGTCTCCAGCAAAAACAAGAAATGTCAAGCACGCTGCAGGGATGAAGATACAGAATCGAGTAAGCAGATTAATGACCTCAAGGCTGAAATACTGGAGATGAAGAAAATGTTCCTGGAGACTGTAGGTGCAAGTAAACAACAGTCAATGCCACACGCTCCCACGAATGCTCCGCGCTACAGACCACCCGCATGCAGAGCATGCCAAGAGTCAGGCAGGGGTGAGTCATGTAGCCATTGCTTTCGGTGTGGGCAGGAGGGGCATCTCTCTCGTGGGTGCAGACAAAGGAGAGACCAGGGAAACGAGAGGGGGCTGCCAGGTCAGGACCGCCAGTAGCCCCACTAAAGAGGTCATCAGACAGCAAAACGACTCGGTGGACATCGACAAGCAGCACATACCCTGATCGCCCATCCCCTGCCACCCCTCTGAAGGCGCCTGCTACAGTGCCAGGCAATCCGGTGAGTTACCTTCCCCCTCAACGCAAAACCAGGCTGATTAACCTAATCGGTGAGCGATGTCTAATACAGTGTTTTTTTGATGATGTGCCAGTGGAGGCACTCTGGGACACCGGTGCACAAGCCAGTATTATTAATGAGGAATGGAGAAAGACTCATCTGCCCCATCGTCCAATACGCCCCATTGAAGAATTATTAGGTCCAGGTACTTTAATTGGCCTTGCTGCAAATCAAACTGAAATACCCTTCTTAGGCTGGGTAGAAATAGAATTCAGATTACCTCAAGACCAGGGCTCATCAGAGCCACTGTTAGCCCCGTTGCTAGTCTCAAGTGACTCCAATGTGGCCGAGCAGCCTTTAATTGGGTATAATGTAATTCAAGCAATAATAAGCCAAGGGGATGAGAAGCAGACAGCATCACAGACGATTCAGAAATTAAGTCAAGCTTTTTCTGTGACCTGCAAAACGGCAAAGCTAGTAATGCAACTCATGAGAGAAGATTCAGACTGTGACGTTGGAACTGTTTATACTGGCAAAAGGACAATTCATCTGGCTGCCGAAAAGGTGACCACTGTGAATGTGAGAGCATGTGCGGGAACACAGTTCAAGGGCCAAAGCCTGCTGTTCGTCCCCTGCGACCAGCAAAACCTACCTGAGGGTGTGACTGTAGAGGAAGGGTTAGTGACAGTGACAAGAGGCAAGTCTATGTGTGTTCCAGTCCCTCTCATGAACACAAACAAATACGATATCACAGTAAATGCACGCACCGTCTTGGGTTATCTTCAAACGGTGAAAACAGCATACGCAGTTCAGTCCGAACAGCTGACTTCAACTGAACACCAAAACAATGACAATCAGAGAGATGTTATGCCAAACAAGGAAGTGAAAGAGAAGCCAAGCTGCTGGGATCCACCGGTGAATGTAGATCATTTAGAGCCTGCACAACAAGAGAGGGTAAGGCAGATACTGCGAGAGGAGTGTCACGCCTTTTCTTACGACGGTGATGACATTGGGTTTATCCCATCCCTGAAGTTACACATCACACTTCACGACACCAGTCCTGTAAAGAAGTCCTATATGTCTGTACCCAAACCTTTACACCAAGAGGTCAAGGAATACATTCAAGACCTGCTCAATCGTGGGTGGATTACTCAGTCAAGATCGCCGTATGCTTCGCCCATAGTGTGCGTCAGAAAAAAAGATGGTGCTCTCAGACTGTGTTGTGACTACCGTGAGTTAAATAAGAAATCAGTTCCAGACCGCCACCCGATCCCCAGAATTCAAGATATGCTGGACTCTCTTGGTGGTAGCTCTTGGTTTTCAGTCCTGGACCAAGGTAAGGCCTACCACCAAGGCTTCCTAGATGAACCAAGCCAACCCTTAACAGCTTTTATAACACCTTGGGGTTTATACCACTGGATTAGGATACCATTTGGGTTAAGCTCTGCTCCCGCAGAATTCCAAAGAAATATGGAGGAGTGTTTAAGTGGCCTCAGAGATGTTATGTGTCAGCCGTACCTGGACGATAATCTGGTACACAGTGGCAGTTTTGACGGGCATCTCCAGTGCATGAGAACAGTGCTACAGCGATACCAGAAGCATGGTGTCAAGCTGAGTCCACGCAAGTGTGAAATATTCAAAAGAAAAGTGCGCTTCCTTGGACGTATGGTCTCCAGTGATGGATATACCATGGACCCTGCAGAATTAGCCCCAGTCCTGGCTTTGAAAGAGAAGACCCCTGCAACAGTAGGAGACCTGAGAAGATTACTTGGATTTCTCTCCTATTACAGAGCATATATACCAAACTTCTCCAAGTTGGCAACACCACTGTACCAGCTGCTGTCATCCTCCCAAGTCAAACAGCCGCCTGCAGCAAGGGGAAAAGACAAGAGGGGAGCGAGCACAAGAAACAAAGGTAACTTGTCACCAAACAGTCCCATTGAATGGACACAAAGCCATCAAGAAAGACTGAACGCTCTTATTGATAAATTAACTGTCCCACCTATATTAGGCTACCCAGACCTAACCGAGCCCTTTGTACTCCACTGTGATGCGTCACAAGAGGGGCTGGGTGCAATTCTTTACCAGAGGCAGAAGGGGAAAATGGTTGTCATAGGATACGGCTCACGGACACTGACCCCACCTGAAAAGAATTATCACATGCATTCTGGCAAATTAGAATTTTTAGCACTCAAATGGGCTGTCTGTGAGCGCTTTAGG
The DNA here is from genome assembly GCF_963457725.1 of Sprattus sprattus. Lineage (NCBI taxonomy): Eukaryota > Metazoa > Chordata > Actinopteri > Clupeiformes > Clupeidae > Sprattus > Sprattus sprattus. The sequence goes on along the minus strand of NC_137921.1, from coordinate 49,565,285 downwards.
GATTACTTATACCATGCACCACATTTCACTGTCTATACAGACAATAATCCTTTGACCTATGTACTGTCAACAGCCAAATTAAATGCTACAGGGCATCGCTGGGTTTCTCAGCTCGCAGACTTTGATTTCTCTATTAAGTACCGCCCAGGCAGATGCAATGCTGATGCTGATGGCCTTTCAAGAATGCCATTAGAAATAGACACTTTCATGCAGCAGTGCACAGAAGACATCAGCCAAGAAGCCATCAGTGCGTCTGTGGAGGGTGTGTCAATGCAGCAGATACCCCCCACTTGGGTCAGTACGATCAAGCTGGATACTTTGAGTCTGTTAAGTGATGCATCTTGGGGTCCTCCGCGTCAGCCTTTAACATCACAACAAATTCTAGAGAGTCAGGAAAAAGACCCTATCATAGGGCCAGCCTTGAGACTGAAGAGAACAAATCAGCCCCCATCATCCAGATTGCTTACTTCAGAGCATCCAGATGTAAAGGTGCTCCTCCGTCAGTGGACTAAGTTGTATCTCAACTCAGAGGGTGTGCTTTGCAGACGATCAGGAAATCGGCATCAGCGGGTCCTCCCCAGAGAGTATCGTGAGACTGTGTTTACAGAGCTACACAGAGAGATGGGACATCCAGGTGTGGACAGGACATTAGACCTAATTCGGGAGAGGTTTTATTGGCCCAGGATGCAAGAGGAGGTAGAGCACTTCATTGCACATGTTTGTGAGTGCCTGAAGAGACGCAGGCCACAAAAGCCAACAAGAGCACCCCTTGTTTCCATTGTTACAACCCATCCATTTGAAATAGTGTCAATGGACTTTCTGCATCTGGAAACATGTAAAGGGGGCTACGAATACATCCTGGTATTGATAGACCATTACACACGGTTTGCACAGGCTTATGCCACTAAAGATAAGTCTGCAAAGACTGTGGCCCAAAAGGTCTTTAATGACTTCGCCCTCCGGTTTGGGTTCCCAGAGAAGATTCACCACGATTTGGGGGGAGAATTTGAGAATCGGTTAATGGATCAGCTTAAGAAGTGCTCTGGGGTGCGAGGCTCTCATACAACGTGTTATCATCCAGCTGGAAATGGGAGGACAGAACGTTTTAATAGAACCATCCTGTCCATGTTGCGTACCTTGACTGACACAAAGAAAGCTGACTGGAAGAATTCCCTGGAGAAAATGGTGCATGCATACAATTGCACACGCAGTGAGGCAACAGGGTTTTCTCCCTACTATCTGCTTTTTGGTCGTTCCCCACGCCTGCCCATCGACTTAATGTTCAATTTAACACCGCCTGAGAAACAAGCCAGTTACTCAGAGTATGTGCAGAACTGGCGGACCAGAATGAACCAAGCATATGAGATTGCTTCAAGAACAGCTACTAAGGGAGCTTCAAGAGGAAAACTATTATATGACAGGAAAGTTCATGGAACTGATCTGCAGCCAGGGGGAAGAGTTTTAGTGCGGAACCTGTCTCAAAGAGGAGGCCCGGGTAAGCTGAGGTCCTATTGGGAGGATAGAGTTCATGTGGTGGTGCAAAGGAGAAGTGACGGCAGCCCTGTTTATGAAGTCATACCCGAAGGCGGTGGGAGGACAAGAGTGCTCCACCGAAATCTGCTACTCCCATGTGACAGCTTGCCGTTGGATGAACTGGAGCCTTGTAGGCCGAACAGGGGCCGGCCACAGCAGACTGACTCCAGCAACACCCGAAAGACACCTGTGAGCGCACACACAAGTCACACAAAACCCATTGAACAAACAGACAGTGAAAGTGAGAATGAATGTGACTACGTCTGTACGTTTACCAGACGTGAGTCTGTGGATAACAGTGCGCTGAATCCAAAGGCGCAGGCCTTTGTCCCAGATCCTGAAATGGAACACGAGCCACTGCCACAAGAGACAGCACACCGGGATGTGCAGGAAGAAGCGGCTCCAATTCCTGACACATGGGCAGAACCGCATCTACTCGCACAGGAGACTAATGGTGCAACACTGGAGACAGGGGATTTGGATATACAGGAAGGCGATGCTCCCACTCCGGAGTGGGATGACCAACCAGACTCGGCCCAAGCCTCGGATGAGGAACCTGACATGCAACCTGTGAATACCCGTCCACAGAGAGAGCGACATCCGCCAAGGATGCTGACATATGAGCAACTGGGTAAGCCATCTCTGGTGGGAGCAGGCATAAACAATTTGCAGATGAACTATGGCCTTCCGTCAGTTCACACCTTGTGGCGCCCCTGGACTGTGATGGACGTTGAAGTACAAGGGTGAATGAAGATGCACCCATGCACACACAAAATAACTAAAAGAAAAACACAAGAATAGGGAAAAACAATTGGGTTTTCCAGTGTTTAGATGTTCAATTTGTAGTCTACGAAGTGCCTTAGTGCCCTAAAGTGAACAGAGAGTTGTAAGCCTACAGGCCGAGCATTTTGATGTAAATGTCAGAAACTGGAGAATGATAGATGGAATAATAGATGATTTGTGTATGATGATTGAGTGTGGAATAAGAGCCTAACGGTGATTAACTCACCTCAACTTAAAAGAGAAAATGTGTTTATGAGGTATTATTTAGAAAATAACAAAATGTTGTGAACATTTGAATTTGAGGGGGAGAGTGTTGCGCCCTCAGCGCAAGTTTATTGCCTGAAGAAGTGTTCAATGCATAACTGAGTACACCAGTTCTTCCACTAGGTGGCAGCAGAGCGCTACAAACGGTGGTTACGGTAGGCAAGCTAGCTCCTGTAGGAAATAGTCATTCAGTTCTCAGCAGGAGAAACGTGCGTTTGCGATGTGCTGATGAACGTGTTTTTGTATGTGTTACAGGTGAGCTGGTGTCTGTTGTAATTAGAAATGTGTACTCAGTTAAAATAATAGGTCATGTGTTGTTTAATGTGAACTTTGATGCGATGTTAAATAGGATTAATAGAGATGATATGTATGTTAGCTAACTAGCATGTGTTCGAGGAAGATTAGCCTACGTTCTTTTTCCCTCGGTGTTCGGTCACGTGACCACAGAGGACGTATTGTTTTACAGTTGGATACCTTTGAAAGTGTGTGTGTATATATATATACATATAAGGAAATAGTCATTCAGTTCTCAGCAGGAGAAACGTGCGTTTGCGATGTGCTGATGAACGTGTTTTTGTATGTGTTACAGAAAACATTAAAAATAATATTATGTGGCATCAAGACAAAGTCCATCTTTGAAGGTGTTACATTCATGTGTTCAGGAGTTTAGTTGTTCATGTGTTCAGGTGTTCATGTGTTTAGGTGGGTTAAGCTCTCTAGGAGTATCATATTCAGCCGTCACTCAGAACAGTCACTCAGAGTATGACGCCCATCAAGGCTTTTCATACGTTCTACTCAGATAACTGAGGAGCCCAATTGCTAACCAATGTTGATTGCAGTTGTTACCTGCTGGTTACAGTAGACTGGTGGCAAAGAGGATAACTGGGCACAGTTCACCAAGAGCAGTCTAATCAAAGTGACTTCAGTCAAGAGTGTTTGGGAAAGAGATGGTTTTAGAGTCGGGGGCGGGGGGCAGCCTGGGAGTGTCCCGTCCTTCACTGTCGAGTATTTCTCTGGTGACAGGTGTGTTTGGATAGGTGTGTTTGTTAGCTCTAACTCATTTTGTCCTTCATAAAGCCTTAGTGAGGAGCCACTCACAGGCTTAGCCAGAGTCCGTGTGCTGAAGGACTTTCACTGCAGTTGCTAAGGACTCCTTTGTGCTGCCCAGCTCTCCTTCTGTTGTCAGAGTCAATATTGACCAGTGCAGGTTAAACGCTGTAGAAGTATGTTTCATCAAATCCATTTCGTGTGAATCTTTATAAAGCTGTGGCAGTCTGCGCTGCAATGGAGAAATGACTCCATGTCTGCTTTTAACCACACCAAAGGAAATCTGCAGACCTCGCCAGAGCGCCACGGCATGTGGAGTAAACACTCATGCTCACTGTTTATGCACACAAACAGCCAACGTCTGGGAACTCTTTGGTTCCTCGAACTGCGTCTGCGCCTGGACCCCTGTGCCTATTGAAGTGGCTTTGAGTAAGTCACTGGACTTTCAAGTGCTCCTGACAGCAGGATATAATGCCCTCTATGGCAGCTGCTGTCATTGCTGAGGCTATGCATTCTCAGAAAAGAAACCCCTAGACGCTAAAGCTAAACTCCATCCTGAAACACTTCAGAAAATAAATAAATAAATCCATAAATCTCTGAAATACTTTGCATTTCTGGCGCTGTGCTATTGTTTGCGGCTACGTATTTGTTATTCTGTGGGGGACTGCCTGCTTGCCATCAGACAACTAAAACAGCACCTGAATGGCAACGCATATTGTGAAGATTAGCATTTTAAAAGTGTGACTACTGGTTAGGGTGGAGATTTCCTTTAAGTGCCTCAAACTACGAGTACAACAGTAAAAATGCTTTATGAATACACTCTATCTGCAATTTACATCTGAACAAGATTATGAAGCAGCTTGCAATCAAACCCAGAGACAGAGAGAAATATAGAGAGAGAGGGAAAGAGAGTGTTGCAGAGAGAAATAGAGAGAGAGGGAAAGAGAGAGAGAGAGAGAGAAATGCTTTAACCCCCGTTGCCAGTTGCTACAAGATACCCCCTGCAGTTCACACCTGCAAGCATGCACACGTTTCCCCCCCCCCCAGGCCTTAGGTTTAAGCTTAGCTGTGTGTGAACAGCAGAATTACACGGATACCTCAGGCTTTTGCTGCCCTGGACTGCTGTTGCCATATTTCTGAGGCTAACTCCTCGTGCTCCTCTCCAGCAAGTGCTTGTTAAAGCCTTCGGGAGGCAGACTTCAGACTCCAGGCTTCGCTGCAGCTTCTGCGTTCCCCCTGTCAGAGCTGGGAGCAGGAGAGGGTCAGTGGTGGCGGTCACCTAATGAGATGTCGCTGCCGCAGTCTTCGAGCTGCAGTCACTTCAGACTCGCTGACCTGCTAATGGAGGAACAGCTGTTCTCCTTGTCCCCAAGAGAATCCACTCAGACAGAGCTACACCGCATGGAGATTACCCAGCAGCTAACGTTAACACTGGCACATCTCTGCTGATTTCAGATTGATGGTACACTGCTAACATTCATTCACTTGTGAGATATATTAATCTTAAGTGTCTAACAGAATAGCACAAATACATTTCTTAATCAGTATGTGTGGGTGGCACCTGACCCTGCTGTTGTTAGCACTGTAACAGCTTAGCTCCAAAAACACCTTTTCAAATACGTTGTAAAGTAAACTAATCTAAATTAAACACCATACAGAGAAGGAAAATAGTTGAAGAGTTGTTTTGTAATTAATACAATTAATTTTCATGGATTATAGGCTTAGTTGCCAACAGAAAGTGAGGCATAGTATCACACTTGTCTTAAGGGAAAGGCAATGCGTGTCAGGTAGCCGTAGAAAAGTCTGTCAAGGCTTAGAATACAATCCACTTTCCATCCAATAGTATCAAAGTCTTTAATCTTCTGTAAGATCTTAAAAGATCTCCAAATTAATTCTGCTTTGCATGCTATATGGACGTTAACTATTCATTCTTTAATAATACTGCTCAACAACTGAACAAATGCAATGTCTCATATATATGTTTCGAAGAAAGAACGTCTAGAGCATTACTAGACCAGTTCCCCACCCCCTGCATTGTTGCGCTGATCCCCCCACTCTACCCCAGGATGGAGGGACCCCGACTCGGCCAAACACCCCATCCCCCCACCCCACCACCCCCGCTCCCTGGCTGACCTCTCGGGTCCAGTGGCAGATTAGCAGCCTGGAACTCAGGAGGAACACAGAGGGGCCAGTGTTGCAAATTTGTCACCCAGAGTGTTAAAAATCCCCCAGGAATGTTAATCTCCAGATTCACCCCACCCACACACACACACACTCCCCTCCACCACACACACTCCTATAATCCACATCTTGCCTCAGAGAGGGACAGCACCATACCCTACTTCCCCAAGGAGGTAAAAAAAAACGTTTTTATTATAAAAAAATAATAAAATAATATCACATCCAACACAGTCCTAATTATGAGAGAGAGAGAGAGATAACAGTGCATTTGCTTCAGCAGTTTGCAAGTTAGTAGTCCTGTAGTGCACACCGTGGCCATGGTGCCATTTTACATAGACCATAGGAGCAACCAAACAAGCAGGCTCTCAAAACCTCTCCTCTCTTCGCTATGATTTAAACATCTCCACTCATCGCTATGATTGAAATGTCTCTGTGTCCACACAGAAAAAGGAGGGGAGAGAAAGGCTTGCTCGTGTGTTGAATTGAGACCAGCGTAGTTCAAAAGGGAGCAGCGGATACACTTTATTTATTCACAGCTCCCATCTGTCAGGCCTGGCTGTGACCACACTAGCTTCAGGCCATGACTCTGAGTAAGGGGTTATATTCTGCCATGTCATTTTTCTCTGCATGTTTTACATGCCAAGGAAATCAATCACCTTTCTAGAACCACCACTTTGAAGTTGCCGTAGGCGTCTTCAAACGCCAGGGGAGGGAGTTTCAGCCCATAGGATGGAATGCTGCAATGAGAGAGAAAGAGAGGCAAAAACGAAATGTTCTGAAGTGTCCTGAACATCTTGAACATGTCATCTTTTCAGGCACAAGAACATTGCCTGGCATTTATGACGTTATGAGACATTTAGAGCAAATGTAAGGGGGGGGGGGGGGGGAAACTCACCTGTTAGGCTTTTTGGTTAGGCCTTTTCTGTTGACCCCTACTTAGTGCCTGGCAATTTCAGGTTGCTCCACAATTCCATATACATTCTTTGTTATGGATGTTCGCATACATTTTGTTGACAGACGTTCAGTATTCTGATCATCTTTTCAACAGCAACTTTTAAAAAGGCAAAAAGACAAAGAAACTCAGGTGTCTCCTACAGTCCGGGCAGACAGGCATACAGGTACACTGATACATGATGGGAAGGCAGGATGTGACTCAGGGGCTGGGTGCTGGTGACCACCTGTGCATGTGATTGGGCTAACAGAACCTCAGTATCCTCAAAAACAACAATTTTACAAAAGCAAAAACATGCGGGTATACTGATGCCTGATGGGAAGGCAGGCCGTGGACGTGACTAAGGTGTTGTGAGCTGGCGGTGTTGTGAGCTGGCTGTGTCCCCAGGTGTTGCTGGTCACCCGTACTCTGCTCTGCTGTGGGTGGTGCTGACGGATGGGCACAGCGGTGAACTTTTGCAGGTGTGGCTCCTTTATTAAGCGGATCGCTCGAGCCAAATCACCAGGCCCCTGAGTAATAAGGTGAGAACAGATGAACGTCACACTGCCGATGGAGGCTTTGTGTTCTAGAACCTGAGGAGCCTCCTGCCTTCCGCTTCTGGTAACGAGATTCCACATTCCTTTACCCTGAACGAAACAGCATGCAGGTCATCCCTTCCTTTAGAGGAATAGACACAGTAATGTCGCTGATGAGAAATAGGTGTGAGGAAAAAGGCTGATGAGGAATGGTGAGAAACAGCTGATGGGGAATAACGCACGTTGATTTGTGAATGATGTATGGCCTGTGAAAGAAACATGTTCTTGTCCGACAACATTGCCAGACAGGAGATAAGATATCCAGAGGAGGACCCCTTTTTTTGTTACAAGCTTATGTTGTTCACAATCCTCTTTGTCCTCTTCCCTCAAGGGCACAGTAAAGAGAAGATAAGACCAGGAGAGGCCATAAATCTAATCTCAAGTTAAAGTTGGAGGAGTCACAAGGCTCAAAGGCCTGGCTACTTCTGGTAGTAAGCAAGTTCTAGTTAGCTTATGGAAACAGGAAACAGGGGTAGGAGGGACACCTAATTCCCCTCACAGTTCCTGACAAAGACACTTTTGTTTCATACCTTGAAAGTAAAACTACTCCAGTTGTTGGCTGCACTTGTTTAAGAGACAGATACAGAGACATGGACAGAGAGAAAGTGAGAGAGAGACAGAGGAACAGACAGCAAAAAGGTACACTGGGCACGGATGAGTCCGTATTAAGTTTACTTCTTCTGCCAAAACACCCAAGGGAGGTCACATTATTGTCATTTTTTCAGGGAAATCTCCGGGTAGAAAAACACCTCGCCACCATGTGAGCCCCTTCTCCAGGTTACCAGATGCTTTCTTTTGGTCTCTCGTTTCACCCTGTAAAATACCCTCTCCGAGCCCAGCCAGACTTTCGGTGATTTCACTCGTATGCAATGCCTATCCTGTGGCCCGAAGAGCAGATCATTCACCATAGCATGTGCATGAGGAAACATTATAGTGTTGAGGAGTTCACTTAATGTCAGCCGTGGAGGTTTATTGTGTCTCGTATATCAGCGTATGAAAGGGACCACTCTACTTATTGCCTTCTTCTTCCCCTTAAGTAGCAGTACAGTGGTGCGTATTTGTTTTACAGACTCCGAGGGCTGGTCGTGGCTGCAGACTGAGATAAAGCTGAGCAGATGGTGGTATGGAAAGACCAGCATATGTTTACTGCAGCCTACAGACCCATCCATCTTGAAGGATCTCTTTTGTATTGTGCCAGTGTGAGAAACAAAATTGAATTACGGCTACACTGGAATATCTGCCATAAGTTAAGACATTCCCGAGCCAGCAGGCGATTTTCAACTGTTCCCATGGCTCTGTGTTTTCCTGGATTCTGCATCTCGATGATTGAAAAGAAAAAAAGGCCCTAAAAACTATTTTGGCAGGTTTCCTACAATGCACCATGTTTGTTTTCTGAGAGCTGCTTGTGCAACATGCTGAAGATTTGAGGAGATCTGAATAAAGGCAAATGACTGGATCCTCATCTGTTGCAGTGTGACCTTAGAGCATTTAAGTCTTACACTTGACCTTTCCCTCCCCGCAGTTCCTACGACAAACACGCCTTAGCAGCAACATGTGATCCTCTGTGATTTATATCTGTACAGAAAGCATGTACTGTATTCACAACAACCTCTGTTTGAACCCTCTTGTGTGTGTGTGTGTGTGTGTGTGTGTGTGTGTGTGTGTGTGTGTGTGTGTGTG
>NC_137921.1:49528770-49546270 GCF_963457725.1 Sprattus sprattus | reverse complement strand
CTGGGTTTTTCCTGGGTTATGGTCAGGCCTCCTTGTCCTTCAGGACCTTAAATGAAAAACTACACAACAGAATTTTATAAAGTCAACTGAGGAAAGGACATGAAAATCAGTTTCCTCCCTGATGCGGTGGTGATTTCCATCTCTCTGGCCTCAAACCAAAGTCTGGGTAGAGAAGATGAATTATCCCCAATTAACAGCCTGTGTCTCTGTGACAGCCTGTCTATGTGTGGGGTAATATTCTGTCACACATGCTGTCACTTATGAGCCTGAAGAATCACACGCACGTTTGCTTTCATCCGCCAAGGCTGTTTGTGTCACTGCTCGCCAGTGTTGGTTAAAGCCTGGTTGCAGTTCGCTGTGATGAATAAGACTGTCACAGCCATTAAGTGCCACCTCCCAGAATGCACAGCTATCCAAAACAGTCCCGCTCATTTCCATGCCATGCCATGTCACCTCTCTCTCTCGTTTTCTCTCTCTCCCTCCTTCTCTCTCTCTCTCTCTCTCTCTCTCTCTCTCTCTCTCTTTCTCTCTCTCTCAGCAGCATATGACTCAGCCAATCTTTCGCTTCTTGTTTTCCGAGTGTCAATCCCTCCTGCCAGGCCCCCGACGCCAGCCTTCCGCAGGATCTCAAAGAAAGTTCCTTGTGTGTCAGGGGACTTCATTAGACTTGTATTTCTGTGCAGGACTTGTTGTCATCCGAAGGCTGGCATTAATTTGACCTCCATGCAGGTGAGGGGACTCAGGTTAAAGACAACACTGCCTCACAGATGAGCATAATCCTCTCATCTCCTGGAGGCAAACCTGAGTGTTGTGCTCATCTTCAGTATAGCCTCTGTATAACTGTGAGCGTGGAGCTTTGACCTAAGCTCATCTAGGAAGATAAACACCTTACTCAGCCAACTTGTGCAGGCATGTACTGTCATTGTCTGAAGAGCTGAAGTGAGTAATTACAGGGGAAGTAAGATCTCCCCCGCAGATACCTACTTACAGGTAGGGGAAGGCCTTCTAACATACAAAACACACTTAGACTGGATGGATGAATGTAAGATATCACCAAAGAAAACAACTGAATATATAACTTAATATATCACCAGGAACCACTTGACTGTATAACTAAAGAACACAACTTGATGTTTTAAATACTATGAATGCAAAGTGTGGTAACGGTTTCCACTGAATGTGAACACAAACTTCACAGTCATGCCAAAACCCTCTCCAAGTGGCTAGACGTACGTCGTGTCCAGAGCCTGGGACTCGTGAGTCATGCTTCGGCATGGGTTACTTTCTACACAAATTACTCTCAACAGCTCACATTTCATGCATGACAGATGGAAGGGTTCCCAAAGCAGTCCTCCACCGTGACCTGCGAACAGCGAAGCGAAAGAGAAGCAGGACACCCAAGCACGGCAGAAAAGATCAGCTGAAACAACAATTCACCTACAGACACACGCACACACACACACACACACACACACACACACACACACACACACACCCCTGTCAAAAGCGATCCTGAGACGGGGGAATGCAGGGCCACAGACACGGCCAGCTGGGGCTCCTCTGTCAGTAAGGCAGCCTGGAGGATTGATAACATCAGGCTTCAGATTACTGCAGAAGGAAACCCTGTGGAAGACATGGTCAAATCCCTCCTCACCATCAGCAGCCCCTCTACCCAGGAGTTAGTCCAGCACAAAGGATGCTCTAGGACCTACCCATGGCTACCTCAAGCTACCACAGAGTCCGCTACAAGCAGCACTCTGAAAGACCAATCTGCTTATCGACTGATCTTCACAGTGGGGGGAATCTAGGAGGGCAATGTTAATGCCCTGTGTCATACGATTAGCATAACACTGTGTCATAAACATGTCATAACTGATGGCATGGCCTCCCAAGACGTCATTTGACAGTGATATTTCAGAGTTAATACAATAATTACGACAACACATTTCAACATGTTTGAAACAATGACAGTTTATATGCATAAATATATACATAGGCATATGCATGTTATAGCATTTGACATTTTTGAGAAGTTTCATGATAGTTGCCAGTGACTGACCAATGTATGGTAGGCCATGCCAGTCAGTCTTTGGAAAAAATGCTTGTGAATGATTGTAAATGGTATGATGGTTACTGTGCCTAAGGAGAGGGGACATTTAAAGAGGACATTTAAAGCATACCTATATCACTCCAATCAAGTGCTTCTGTATGTGACACAAAGAGCTGTGCTTTCCGTGACTGCGTATGGCTCAGACAGCTGTTTGATCTTACCTGTGTATTTTTAGGAAGCCTAATGAATATTTTGGTTCTGGCTGTCTTGGTCATCTGTCAGCACCCACATAACGAAACACCTCGCCGCAGAAGACAAGTGCCTACGAGTCTGATAAACAACAGGGCAAACAGGTTCCCAGTCTCACTCAAGTGGCTTTTTTTGCGCACCAAGCCACTCAAAGATGATGCAGGATTTCATTTTCGGTTGTGTTGGCTGTGGGTAATATGATACCATGCCACTATGAAAGATCTGGGTTAGAAGCCTCTTCTGGTCTTCTTCATGTTGTCTGATGCTGTGGGCAACATCAAATCATCTTACTTCCAGTGTAGAACGTTTGCCCTAAGGCACATCAGGGCGGTGATACTAACTTTCATTTTGGCATTGTGCAGGCCGTGGATTCTGATCCGCTGAGAATGATCTATCAGCCCAGGCCACAGATGGTGGTGAAATTTTTGTCCTGTTTCTAGTAATTTCCTTCCTCTTTTGTATTCATGTTTCAGTGGACTATTTAGACCCATGAACAAAGTCAGAAATAGTGCTGAATTAATCTACCACATTGGTCTTATTGTGTATTTGTCTAAAACAACTAGGAGAGAATAGATAGACTCATAGAAAAGAAATAGAAAAAACTTTGATACAGTCTGTTCTCAATCGCCTTCAGCTAGATGTCAGGGTTATCACTCCGACTTACAAAACGTTATTTGATGTTGTCCATAGCATTAGACAAGGCTTGAGTGTTCCTGCTTTGAGAACATGAGGAAGAGCAGAGGAGACTTCTTACCCAAAACATCTCCGTGTTTCCAGACTGTGTTTGACAGGAAGAGGCTATGGAGGATTCCAAAGATCTGTCAGTTTTTTCTTTCTTTCTTTTTTTCTTCTTCTTTTTCTTTTTCCAGCCTTAGCAACAGCTGCCAGTGAAATACCCTGAAGCTTAGAGCTGAGAGATGAAGAGATGTCACAGGACCAGCCATCTTGTCTGATGGTGAACAGGAGATGAAACACAGAAGAGAGGGTTAAGTAAGAGTGTTGGCACGCCAGGGCATTCCCTCATCATATAGGCCATGGGCCCAGACCTGAAATTTCACATATTGGTACCATCTGGGTGGGCAAAGTCTAGTTGCTATTTTTAAAATGTTATACATCCATAGATTATGTTTTGATGTGACAATGCATTATGTCCAGATGATGCTACACCTGAACACATGCTACATTTGAACATGCTCACTTAAAGTAACAGTATGCAACAATTATACTTCAGGATTAGGGTTAGGATTAGCAATTTTACCTTAAAATAACAGCTTGAAAAGAATTGGGGCGCTACAACGACTTTTAATATGGAGAATCGTCTCTGTGCCATTGTTATACCAGGGTCCTTAGGCATATAACTGCTAAATGTAGGATTGCCTGACACCGCCCGGCTTTCTACTGTCTGCCGAACTAGTAAGTAGCTTATTTGCCGTCTTGCTTTGTCTTGTGTTGCACTTGCTTGATGTTTGACTGTGTTAGGACAGTTGTTGAGTAACTAGTTTGTCTTAATGTCAAAGTCAGCACATTTCAAGAGATTTCATTAGTTTTAGCCGCTAGCATATCGTTAGCGAAGAATAGCAATTGATCCGGAATGCTTCTTTAACATCAATTGGCATGTTCTTTGTAACAACAATACTGATGGTTTGAATAGAAGGGCTATTTAACATTGCCTGTTAGATTAACTAGAATTAGAACTGTACATATTGGGATATATTAGGTCCACACCCTCAACCTAGGAGTCAGTCACCATGACCGTCATCTGAGTCTGTTCACTCGACAGTGGGTTCTTTCTCACTGGGTTGATCAGAACAGGTTTGCGGTTTGCACAAATCTGGTGAGACATCAATCACCAACTTCCCATCATCGTCTGTGGTCCACCCACTTTCCTTAGAATCCGGCACGGAGGGTTGGGACTTGTCTAGTTGCAACATTTGACTTATACGAATAATTTACAAATAATTGAGATAATGACCAAAATTATATCACTGTTAAGATGATAATTATGATAAAACTACACATGATACAGGCAAACAATGTTGTGGCATGTAAAATAGTTTTGTTTTATTTTTCATATTACCAGTCCTTCAAAACGTACATTACATGTAAAACTGTTTAATTAGTGGTCTGACAGTGCATATGTCAAGATGATGCTACACCTGAACACATGCTACACTTGAACATGCTCACTTAAAGTAACAGTATGCAACAATTGGGACTTGTCTAGTTGCAACATTTGACTTATTCGAATAATTTACAAATAATTGAGATAATGACCAAAGATATGATATGCTTACAATTTCCGTCTCTTAAGATTCAAGGCAAGGGAGAATGTTGCGGTAAATGTAAAGCTCATAATATTTTGACACTACGCACAGAGGAGGGTATGGGTTTTTGCTTTACTTTCTCTACTAGAAATTAAGGTCATCTGTACTCTTCTTGTTGCACTACAGTATACCACAGAAATTGTAGCACAGAGCATGTTGCAGCATTTCAGAGTTATTTGTTTGGCATTACAATAGATGACAGATGACATACTTCTTTATTTTCTTTTTTGAAATGCAACTGTAATTTGTGCATGAGTAGAGGTTATGGCGGCACATAATGTGTTTCCAATGCTTCAGGTTGTGTCTGGCGACTGTACTTTCTGTATCTTGAGTGGCAAAGCTGTCTAGCAGGGAAAGAGTATTGGCTGTAGTCATAGCAGCATGAGTCACTTTTGGGTGGTATAAGGTGTTCTGGTGGTTGCAGTACATTTTGCATGAAGGATAACTGATGTGTGTTTACTGTGTAGTGGGTAAAAGTGTATAAATGCCTGTTAGTGTGTAAATGTGTGTAAAAGTGTTTACATGACTGTACGTGTGTAAAAGTGTGTAAAGTGCTCTACTGCAATAATGGGCTTTATCTGCAGGACTTTACTGTACACTGGACTCACTTTGGACATATTTTGGGGGGTGAACACACATGCTGATCTCTCTGTTGTGCAGCAGTGCTGCCCACATGTGAAATTAATGACTTTGTAACTGAGATCATCCGTTTGTCCACAGCCTGTGTCTTTGTTTTATTTAGCAAAATGACAATGGCATGACACAGGCATGGAGAACTGGGAGCAACAAGCAAGAAGAAGAAGAAGAAGAAGAAGAAGAAGAAGAAGAAGAAGAAGAAGAATGAGAAGGAGAATGTCATCATACTTGAAATGTGCAGATGCTGGATGAAAGAAGGTGTTAATAAACCCCAAGGCTTTGAATGGTGAGGAGTTAGGGTTGTTGGGTAGCCACTGAAGTAATGTTTATTAATGTTTTTTTTTCATATGTGACAGTACTCAGATAGCATCCATATTTCATTCAAATGTATGTACAGCCAGTGTCATTTTATACCCAATTTCCGCACAGACCAGTCAGAGTGTCACATCTTTTTGGTGGGAAATTGCTTTTAATGGAATGAAATGTATTTTAATTTTTGTGTGTTTCCATTTAAATGACACAAACAGATGGGAGGTCCGGAAGCCTTTGAGTAATAGCATATGTGAGGAATATTTATGAGGGCAAACACAGCATTCATTTCACAGTAGCACGCACAACAGCACACACACACACACAAACACACTTTATTTACCTTTCTTTCTGTGCAAATCTCCTTTTGACCATATGGACGAGAATTTACAGTTTCAAGGAGCTGCTATTGTTTCAAGCAGTAAATCCCTACATTCCTCTTTGTCCTCAGGGTTCATAACTCTTATGCAAATCAGCTAACCCAAATCAACCTTTATTATCAATTAGCTTTGTAAAAACAACATGTCAAATACAATGATCATGCAATGACACGATAACATATGTTGTGTTATGTCTGGGTGTGCTGAAGTGTTCTTTAAGGGATAATTAGTGTGTTTTTTTTGCTAACAAAGTCCTCTTTGCTCTCTCAGTGAATCCCAACTCATCTCCTCCACTTGAGCGCTGAAAGTCATTGAACGAATCATTAGTTTGGTGAGTTAACTCTAAGTGGAGGTTGCGGTGCTTAAGCGTCCTCAGGAGGACGCTTAGGGCGTGTTTGTTTAGTTAATTGAATAATAAGAGCCATTTGAAGTGAAGAGGCAGGAAAAACAGCCGGCCTTGTCTTATAGCCAGTCCCACAGAGGCTCACTCACACACACACTTACACACACACTCACACACACTTACACACACACACACACACACACACACACACACTGAAGCTTTGGCCTTAATTATTTAATTAACATAAGTAAAGAGGCACCACTACACCTGCTCCCTTCAGTCGCACGTGCATGCACTCACACACACACACACACATGCACGCACGTACGTACGAACGCACACACACACACACACACACACACACACACACACACACACACACACACACACACACAAACGCACACACACACACAGAGTAACCTTGACTGGAGTTGGATTCATCCTCCACTGACTTTTATTGTTTACGCTTCAGTTTGGGAGGAACAGACCACACACACACACACACACACACACACACACACACACACACACACACACACAAACACACACACACACACACACACACACACACACACACACACACACACACACACACACACACACACACACACACACAGTTTGGGAGGAACAGACGAGGGCAGTACAATATTTTTCCAATGAGTCCAAGGGATTTATGTAATGGAAAGCCTGCAGACACCATAGCTCATAAAACCTGCACAACATTATGCCTCATCGCTAAAATAAGGATTTTACCATCACAGACTCTCATCTGAGTGACGGATTGACTGGATATATCCAAACTGAAGTGACGGTCCATAAATAAATCAAAGCCCTTCAGAGTTGAACCACTTCATTCAACATACACTGATCCTCAAAATCATAATTCATGAAATCATAATTCATAAATCTAAAATACCATCTAAAATTCTCAAATATCTAAAGCTACATAAAATATTTATAAGCAATTCAAATGACGCAAATAACCACGCATTGTTTCATCACATCAGATGTTAGTGCCTATTTTTTCATTGTAACATAGGAACATTTAATGCTAAAGTAACATTCACACCTTATAACACGAAGTTATCATCCTTTTGCAGGATTAGTATGGTAACCATGGCATCAGTTGAGTCCAGAGTTGATTAGACTGTGGCCTTCGGTTACTTGGGCAACTGGTCTGTTTACCCTCACAAATAATGACAGGTGACAGTGGAGCGACACATTTGTGTGAGCTGGCAAAGTTGTCAGCATACATTATTTAAACCTGGCGTACAATTAATGACTCCAAAAGCACCAGTGCCATTTTAAGGCATTTCCTTCTCTCATTTGCACACATTAATGGCCTGTAACTTGTCAGAAATCTGCATTAATCTCCCGTCCTGCACCCCTGACAGCTCAGCTCTGGGTCTGACTGCGGAGCTGTCGAGCCCCACGTGATTGATTGGCCCTGACACCTCCACCGGTGGTAATCATTATACATGAGAGGTGGATATGGTTTTGATCCTCCCCCCCTCTCCTCTCCTCTCCTCTCCTCCCCTCTCCTCTCCTACGCTCTCTTTTCCTCTCCTCCGTCCGACTCTCAGTGTGACCGGTCAGAGGGGAGATTTGGGGATGGATGTCAAGGGCAGGCTGCCAAGACTGTTTGGCCTGGCAGCACCATTGTGTGCTTCAAACTGACAAAAGAGTGCGCAAAGAAAACCAAGGTGCAACACTTGGAACAGGGTGGACAGTGTGCTGGGTGAGGTAACAACAGGGTGGACAGTGTGCTGGGTGAGGTAACAACAGGATGGACAGTCTGCAGAGTGAGGTAACAACAGGATGGACAGTCTGCAGGGTGAGGTAACAACAGGATGGACAGTCTGCAGAGTGAGGTAACAACAGGATGGACAGTCTGCAGGGTGAGGTAACAACAGGTAGAGTTATTGTTATTTATGCTAGCTATGCAAATACAATGCTAATGTAGGCATATGAACTACTGTAAGACTGTCAACTGATGCTGAAGGGAAGGAATTTAAGGTCCAGTAAAGGACAGAGTTGGCTCAGTAATCCAAAGAGATTGGTTGACAGTAAGCTTTAGTAAAAGCTTGCATTTCTGTAAAATTTGTTTTAAATAAGAACACCCTTGGTGTGCAGTGTGACAAAAAGCAAGCAGGGTTATCTAAGGGGAAGAGACGTCAATGAAGGGATGATGTAAACCACCTTAAATAGTATATTTACAGAGGCAGGTTTCCATGAGGTCAACCCAAGCTGAGTGCTATTGTTTGGCAATGGCAAAGATGAGGTGAAGATGGTGTTAGGCCAGTGACAGATACTGACCAGGAGCTGTTCGGTATGTGGTTATCTGTGTAAGATGAATCGTCTTTATCTCTTCCCGGCCTCAGAGGAGTGTGAGGCTAAGTGATATCCGAGACGGGAAGTGAACACCAGGGCAGCCAAAGACAAGGTTCATCCCCATTTGGAGATGTTTACGTTGGCCCTGAAATGGCTCGACCATTTAAGTCAATCAACCTACACACACAGAGCCAGATATAGAAACATACTCTCTATCTCTCTCTCTCTCCTTCACACATATATACACACACACACACACACACACACACACACACACACACACACACACATACACACACACACACGCGCACACACACACACACACACACACACACACACACACTCACTCACTTCACAAATCTATGCCAAATATCACTAGGCGCAACATCTTCACTTTTAGCGCTCCAGAATCACAGCAAGTTAAGTTTGTAAAATATGAACCTTAGTTGTAGGTTAGGGTCAGGGTTAGGGTTAGTCTGTCCAGACTTTCTGACTCTTTGTGTCATTTCTATATCCTACTTTCATTTCTAAATAGCTAATTTGAAATTGCACGTCTAAAGTGGACAAAAACATACAAACGTAACTGAATATTCGGAGCTAATATTGTGAGAGAATTCAGCTTTTTGACCTTGACTCTTCTCGTCAATCAGACCAACGCATTCCAGCGAAGAACAAACATAAGAGACTCCCCTGGAATCAGTGTCTGATTTATATCTCATGGTGTAATCTGTGTAAGGCTGATTTCACACTGCCAAATCCACATAGGGTCATAATACGCCTGATCACACCTGCAGAGTGTTACAACAGTGAGTCAAACAAACTTAATTTCTCCTCTTGCACATACAGTAAGAATTAACTATTAGGATGCACACTGCAAGGCTTTATATTTTAAAATCTATTTAAACTGAAAACTAACATTTTGAACCTCTGAACTTCTAATATTAGCGGCTGTTGTCAAAAAGTCAAAAATGTGTTACTGTAGTATTACCATGCCTGAATGATGTCAGTTAATCGAGCACAAATACTGCACGAGAACAAGAGCATTCTTTTTATTCTTTTTATTATTATTAGTTAGTTTTATTATATTTATTATTATTAGTTAGTAATTAGTTATTATTAGTTTTACACAGAAAAATATGTATGGAAGTTTAAAGTTTAGAAGTCCCTGGGGATTTGAGGAGATATAGTGGTTTAGGCAGAGACATGTCAGTCATGGAGCTGACTATTTTTTCTGAATAAAAGTTTGCATTTTTTGGGTAGAAGTGATGTCTGTTTACAAAGCATTATTTATTCTTACTGTTGGAGCAGTGTTATTGACTACTGGATACTTATACTGTGGCAAAGTCATCTCTAGACTGGTCTTAGCACATGTTTAACTCCATCAAGCTGGTCATTGGCCACAAAACTCCAAACTTCTTTTACAGATAATAATACAGTACTTACACACAAAAAAAAAAACATTTCCTAGCTGCCTAATTCATAACTCTCTCAAATGTCTCCACCTCTGAAATAGCACTTCATATAGTCAAAGGAATTAGCTAAACCTTTCAACCTGTCCTCCACCACTCAATGTGGAATCGTACCACCTGCCTTAACTATTAACAGGTTTCTCTACAATATAATCACTTTACCATGAATATAAAAACTCTCTTCTACCAGTTTCCCCTGGCGTATAGATACACTTCTACATTTTCTAGGGTTTCTTTCATCCTTGCCCATTTTGGATTGTCATTCGACTTGGTTAACATCTAAGCCCTTGTTGTGGGCGTCATCAGCCATGTCATCCATATAAGCTCTGATGGGAGGTAACCGGGTGCCATCCTGCAAGCTTTCACCACCAACAACCCAGTTAGAAGTATTTATAATCACCTCCATTGCCATGGTGTAAGCCAATGGTGAAATGCTGTTTTCCAGTCATGGTGCCAATATCCAAATGCTGCCAGAATGTGGTATGGTTACTTGTGTTGAAGCACAACTGATTATCCTCAAAATATGCTTTGAGTAAAGCTGAAATATTCTCAGGGACCTGAAAGTAACTGAAAGCCTTCCTCAACAGACTGTGTGGCACCAATCCAAAGGCATTAGTGAGGTCCAAAAATACCACATGGAGGTCTCTGCCTTCTGTCATTGCTGCCTGTATTTGATGCCAAATCATGCCACGACTGTATGTTACAAACATCCAGGAAATCCTGGGATTCTTGCTTTCTGCACAGACACATCTATCAAGCTTTTTGCCTTCAAATAGGAGACCAACCTCCTTGCTACCTCACTAATAAAATCTTCACATTTTCGGAATTGTTCCTTTTTTCCATACAATCGACATTAGCTTCCATAGATCCTTCAAAACACCAGGCGCTCCTTTATAGACCCTATAAGGAAGCCCATTAGGGCCAGGAGCTGATGCAGCCCTTTATAGACCCTATAAGGTACCCCATATATGAATTACAGTTGAATAACACTGCTGTTCAGGGTTGGTTCATGTCATCTAATGCAGATATCTGAGGTTATGCTGCCTTATGGTAATCCATGACTGTCTAGATTGTTAAAGCAGCAATACTGAAATTCTGTTCTAAAACTAGTAAGCTAACTACCTAAAAGGCATGCAAAAACCTTGCAAACACCACCAACAGCCAAGCTGACACTGATAGAAGCTTGCCAACACACTAAATGGTGTCTTTTGGCAGTTTAACTGGCAATGTCATGCGTGTGAAAGCTTTGCCTCCATTTTTGCACGGTGTACCAGCCCGTTACACAGAACTAAACAGGGCATATCTTGGATGGCAAGTGGGTAAGGCACAGGTGTTAATCTGTCCTTCACATGACCATATGCTATCAAAATGAATTTGAAGATGGTACCTAAACTAGTTGCCTATAAAACCATATCTCAAAAAGTGCCAAATTGGTGCACAGTGTTACTTGCATTAAGTGCTTTTAATGTACTTTAATTTCCAGTTGTTCTTTTGCCTTTGTCTTTTCTTGAGTTGAGAGGATAATATATGTGGGAGGCATTTTGCAAAGCGCTGACCTGTGCTAAGTTTCTTCTTCCCAAATGGAAAATAAATCAGAGTGTCTTTCTGGAGCTAATTGATGGGTCCCAGCAGGCTGCTCAAGTGATCTTCCCTGTTTGCATTTGCAACACCACCAGCTCTAGACTCACACACACACACACACACACACACACACACACAAACACAACACCACCAGCTGGAGTTCCCCTCTACCCAAGAAAATGGTGTCAGGGAAGGAGAGAGTGTTTTTCTCTCCCCTTCTCTCCCTCTCTCTCTCACGCTCTCTCTCTCTTTCTCACACACACACACACACACACACACACATACTAAAAAACACACACACTTCCGTTGACAGCTACCTACATGCCCTGCATTTTTAATTGTTTGGTGGTGATGCTGTTATTGTCGTTTGCAAACGTTTTGCAATAGCATTTCCTGCCTTTTCTCCTGAGCGGTAGCGAGTAACACAGGTAGGGTGTTAGGATGTGGCCATAGATGTCCTGTGTAATTGTTATTATTTTCCTCTGAGGGAGGGGGAAGGATGCCAGCAGGGTAGCCCTATGTAACACTCAAACACTTTTCAAGGATAGGAACCCATTTGTGTAGTGTGTGTGTGTCTGCTTATTGTCATTGTATTCATCATTTTGTTATTGTAAAGCTATTCGATAAACCAATGTGTGAATTTATACACGCATTCAAAGGCTGATTTGGGTTAGCTGTTTTGCATAAGAGTTATCAACCCTGAAGAGGGTGTAGGGATTTACTGCTTGAAACAAAAGCAGCTCCTCATAGCTTTGAATTCCTGTCCATATGGTCAAAAGGAGATTTGCACAAAAAGAAAGGTAAATAATGTGTGTGTGTGTGCGTGCTGTTGTGCGTGTATGTGCATGTGTGTGTGTGTTTGTGTGTGTGTGTGTGTGTGTGTGTGTGTGTGTGTGTGTGTGTGTGTGTGTGTGTGTGTGTGTGTGTGTGTGTGCGTGTGTCTGTGTGTGTGTGCGTGTATGTGTATGTGCATGTGTGTGTGCGTGTCTAAGTGCGTGTGTGTATGCACGCGTGTGTATCTTACTGTGGAAGAAGATAGCATGAGGTGCTGGGCAGGCACTGTGTGTGTTAAAATGACTTATTTTCTCTCCATATGTGATAAAAATCTCGCAAAATGCATTGCGAGGATTAAGCTTGCTGCCAAGAATTCTTCACTTGTTGTGCTTGGCAACAATAAACACAGTATGCTGGGGCTGGCGCAGCTGAGCACTGGGAGATGCTCCTCATATACTACACAAAGCTCAGCGAGGCAGGTAGTATGACAGAATTCATAAAAGTTATATTAAATTAAATTCAATGTCTCCTCCAGTTCTCACCCAGAGTAGTTTTAGCAGTGATTTTTTTTTCTCATATAACAACTTATTCCAAAGCACAGCATTTGTGCTGGCTCAATTAACTCAGGGGTTTCAATGCTATCTCATCAGCCAGCGTGCACAGAGGGGAAATGTACTCCACAAGTACCCACTGCGGAATTATGAAATATAGTATTTAATTATTCACTGCTTAATTTCACCGTAAGCATAATGTGACCATGGACACCAGCTTAGCTCATGACCTGGAAATGTGATTTTGTGAGCATAAAATGTAGGGGAATTCAAATCCCCCTGTAACTTGCAGAGAGTGGGGTATGCTCAGCAAAACAATGAGTCAACCATGAGTGCTCCAATTTGTTATTTCATAACCACTTACGTTAATGAACACTAGCAGCCCTGGGAAACTTAGGCCTGGGCTTCATTAACTCTAAACTAGGCTTTTTGTTGTTGTTGTTGTCGTTGTTGTTGTGTTTTGGCCAGGGTTTGGCCTCCTGTAGCTGTGTGTGAGCGGCTCCTGCATGTGTTAGGCATTACTGTCTCTTTGATGCCAGACTCAAGGCTCTCTGCCTCTGTTGTGACAGCGCTGGACGAAGAGGCAGACCAACGGAGAGACAGAGAAAGAGAGAGAAAGAGATGAAAAAAACTGAGGTCAGAATAAAAAGGGCTACGGGTATTGCTGTCATGACCTTGACAAATGAAAACATGGCCAAACAGTATGTGCATGTGTAAGTATGCACTCTGTGAATAATACAATCCTTAAGGAGTACTTTACCAAGCAGTATGTGCATGTGTTAGTATGCACTCTGAATAATAGAAGCCTTCAAAAATGATTTACTCAGTTTGGACTTCATATTTTGTATTGCAAATACAACCTATACCGAACACTTATTGCCAAATGTACCATTATAAGCTGCCTTCATATCTCTGACTGTATTCACCTTATGCCCTGTAACTGGCATCATGGAAGAGGGTATAGACCTGTATTCACCCTATGCCCTGTGACTGGTATACTAGAAGAGGTTATATCCCTGTGACTTGCATCCTGGAAGCCCTGTATTCACCCTGTACCCTGTACCCAGACTGGCATACTGGAAGAGGATATGAAAGAGACTGAAACACTTGTCAGAACTGTTAGCCAGAGAGTTTTCCTCCCACAATGCCCTGTTTGCGTCAGTCAGTTAGAGATCTTACATACCTGCATGATCTGTCAGCCTTAGATTACCATCATCTTTTTGTTTCCTTTTCTACGAACTGTATCTTTGCATGAATCTCTCGAGGAATCTCAGCACAGTAGATTAATCCAATCTATATCCTCATAACACACACACACACACACACACACACACACACACACACACACACTCACTCACTCACTCACTCACTCACACACACACACACACAGACACACACACACACACACACACACACACACACACACACACACACACACACACACACACACACACACACACACACACACACACACACACACACACTCACACACACACACACACTCACACACACACACACACACACACACACACACACACACACACACACACACACACACACACTCACACACACACACACACATTCCTCTTGTGTCTCTGCTGTGCATCATCTACAGGAGTGATCCCGTGACCGGTGGAAGAGGAGGACCAGGCATTTGTGATACATTAACTGCCGCTCAGATGGTGTTGCAGCTGGCATGGTTACTCAGAAGCAGTTTAGGAAAATATCAGTCATTTTCGGAACATGTAGATTTGATCCAACTTTACTTTGATGTGACTGAATGTTCAAACACCTATCAGCAGCCACTGTGATGATGATGACAAACCTAAAAAGGCTTATATTTGGGTTTAAGGATAGGCTGAGGTTTCAGTAAGGGTTCAGGTTAATGTTATGTTATAGTCAAGCACAGCTGATAGATCACATGTAGCTAAGAATTAGACTTACTTAACAAATATGTTCATAGTTTGTGGGATATTATACAACTGACAATATCATGCAATTGATTAGTAAAAATACCTTAGAACCAACGATTAAACCAAACAGACCAGGGCCGCTGTCCAATAGTCTTAAAAGTAAGAGAGCTGTCTTACTACCTTGGCGTCTCATCAAGACAGCTGTCTTGCGCAAGGTTATTTTCAAGGGGGAGATTATTCAAAAAACTTTTATGACTGAAAGAACGTAGGTTACTTACGTAGCTTACGTAGCTAACTTACGTAGGCTAACGTACTGGTGCTAGAAAGTTGACTGACGCCTCGCAAATCACATCAACCACTATTGCTGGTTACAATAATGGTGTTATCGGATAGTGCAGTGTCTATTTCTCGGTAACTTTTGAAAAATCTAAACGCGAAAACGCTGAAAAATGTACATTTACATACAAAACAAAAACAAGCCGTAAGCAGAGTTTGGTCGGCGATCTCTGTTTACATTTTTCAGTTGCCGGGGGTCGTGGCGCACAGGTTTGTGGGTAATAGACAGCATCAAGACTACATCGGTGGTACCTTGAAAAATGACAGTTATGTGACGTATTTTAAGGAATCTTATAACCCAGAAGAAAATAGTTAAGCGAATTGGGACAGTCCTTCCTTCTCTTATTTAAGAGAGGAAGGTAGTAAGACAGCATTTTAAGACTATTGGACCTCAGCCCAGATGTCCTCGAGCTCACACTACTACATGCCGTCTGAGCCACCTGCTGCTTGTCAGCTCTGCCTCCTCACACACACTTTGGCACAACCTCAAGACCCGCCCCTTCTCTCACTCATGTCTCAAACCCCGCCCCTTTCGTGTTCCTTTTCTCCCTCACAGCTCAAGCCCCGCCCCCTCTCTTGGTTCTCTCATACTCACAGCTCAAGCTCCGCCCTTGTCCCTGCCCCTTTCTAACCCCTGGCTCCCCTCACTGGTTCAACACCTACAGTGGGCCTCTCTCTGGTGATGTGCGTGGCAACGCTGATGAGTCAGTTGTTGCGTGTGAGGTGGGTGGAATGAAATGTGTATACAATATAAATACTGTTTTTGCACTATATTGACTGGTGCTGATTGGTAAATGACTGCTGTGCAGAGGAACTCTTCCTTGTAGGCTTTGAGGCCTTTCATGTTGTGTGAGTCAGCCTGTTATGATTACTCCCCTTCAGGTGATAAATAGAACCCAGTGAGACAGCTTTGCACAGGCTTGGCTAGACCGCATGTGGGTGTTCAGTGATGAGGCGAAACCCAGACACAGATGTTTGTGAGCATGAATGTGCAGACACGCATGGACACACACACATACATACACACACGCACACACACACACACATACATACGGTACACACACACAAACACACACGTACACACACAATCCTCCTCCCAGGTGACCATCATCCTTGACCTTCCATGGTTTAAGTGATTGCTCATGGCTATTGGCCCTGGTGCCACCCCATGGGTCTGTGTCAGCCAGTATGAGACGTGCATCCTGCCAGGGGTGAGGGCATGGAGACCCAGAGGTCAGGAGGTCAGGCTAATACTCGCAGCACAGAGCGGTTCAGCGTATCTCTCAAAACCAGCATAGCTGTAACCAATCTAGTGTCTGCACTGCTGGATTAGAAACACTGAGGGCCCTGGGGTTACACCTATTCACAGGGCCCCCTCAAAAAGATCACTCAATATATCCAAGCTGTTTAGGAAATACCTATGTGCAACAATAATGAACATGTTACATCCTGACCATCCCACCCTAAACACTACAAAACAAACTGTGAACAGTGAGACAAGGTGAACTAGAGTCAAAAACTTAACCCTGGATAATCCTTTAATCTGAGCTGACTACACTGCAATATTATGGAAGCTGTGTATGATTAGTAGCCAGGCTTGGCTAAACTACATTGTTTTAACAATTATTTTCAAACCTGAGACAAGGACAAAAACAAGGCTATATGAACAGAAACCAACAGCTTAACTGTCACATAATGAAGGCTACATGATTATACGACACACATTCTCTACAGAAAACCTCAGACATAAGTTTTGGGACAGTAGCCTGGATGTCTTATAGTAACCTATATCGAAACACTCCTAGACTGCCGGCATCTGTTGTGCATTACTTTCCTTCCAGATCGACGGGCGGCTTTGCCAAAGAAGATTTGACAGTTCCGTAATTTGACGGACACATTGGATAGTAAAACAATAGGTAGCTAATTTTAGCCCATTTTTCAGCCAGTTGATCCAGACTGAGAGAATTCTCTATTCTGAAATACTGTTTGGTTGCTACCTGACCATAGTGGTTACTTTTTCTGACACCAAGTACGAGCACAGAGATATCCCTGCTGACAAAAACATCTCAAACTAGCATATGCTGCCAGTCTGTGGCCCCGGGCCTTAAACCCCCCTTAGTCCCACTGTTAAGCCAACCCTGAGCATCTGCCTGTGCAATACTGCTGGTGAAGAGACATTCTGTGCAGGTGTTTTCATCCTCGAAGAATAAATAACATGGAGTACAGATGGGTATAGATGCAGCACATGAAAAAA
>NC_137921.1:49513770-49523770 GCF_963457725.1 Sprattus sprattus | reverse complement strand
TCTAGTCTATTCTGTTTTGTCTCTGTTTTAATTCAATTGAAGTGAATTTTGATGTCTTCACAGAGGGAAAGGTCACTATTCAGTAGGTGAAGGCAGTGTGAGGTAGTTAACTTAAGTGTTCTTCACTAAGAGTCTATGATCATGCCATCCTCCGACACCAGAGACATGGACATGACTTCAGTCTTCCCAGACATCCCCTGGACCAGGGCCAGAAGTGGGCAAGGGCATCTTCTAACAGTGACGGCTTGTGGATGACAGTATCTGCGTTTCAATATCATGCCAAAGGTGGGCGAGCTAGTGCGTGTCAAGGCCAGTTGTGTTTCCATTTTTACTTCCGGGGCTTGATCATGCCTCCTCAGGGCTTGATCGTACCTCCTCTGGGCTTCCCTGAGGCTAGTGGCCAGGGGCTTTTAGTCCACCGATTACCCTAAGGACCAAGCAGGGCTAACTGGTGCTTTTTTCTGTCAATGAGAATGGTGGGGATCACGGAGTCAGATGAGAGATCTCGTCACTATGAATAACCCACAGGCTACCAAATAACCTTGACAGATCATTAGAATAGTTAGTGAATGTGAAATCAGAGCTGTGCATACTGTAGTATGTGGGCTGATAGAGATGTGCATTGCTTGGTCAAGTAGGGGAGCAAAACCAACATGATTGTAATACTTCTGATAGGTGTCTGGTTGATGGGCATACAAGCCAAGAAATCTGTCTATGATATGAAGGATATACTTTATTTGAGTGTCAACATTCAACCCAGCAAAGATCCAAAACAGCAAACTTCAGTTTCCATTATATTTCTTCTCTTCACTTATTTCTGCTGAAGGTCGTGGGTGCCTGACATCTAGACTTCATCCCATGATGCCTCAACTTGAACTTCCCACTCGCTCGTAATATGGGCATGATGGGTGATGTTTACTCTGAGGTGGCATGTTATGGGTGGGTTTTAGGGTAGTTCTGCAGGGCTATTGGCTTTACAGTAGAAACGCAAAAGGTTTTTGTTCTCGCAGCTGGAGGCCCCAGGTCATTAGCCCCGGCTGCCCTGAAGAGATCCCTAGTTCACACGGGCCCGATAGTGGAAACACGGCTATTGTGGTGTCTGACCTACAACAACAAAAATTCAAAGGTTTGGCTCTCTCTGTCTCTCTCCCCCCCTCTCTCTGTCTCTTTCTTTCTCTCTCTCTCTCTCTCTCTCTCTCTCTCTCTCTCTCTCTGTTCATGACCACAACAGATCTTTACAAAACAATATAACTGCACAAGAACAACAACAACAAGGGCAAGTGTTTTTCTGCTACATGTTTACTGGTGAAAAAAAAAAGATTTTCTAGAAAAGAATTAATGCAAGGGCCTATGATTATACATTTTTTATGTCTGGCAGCGCCCCAATGCCCCAGCTTTGTGTTCATATCTAATGTGTTTATATCCTAATGTGTTTATATCTAATTTGTTCCTATCATAATATGTTCATATCGATATGTGTTGATATCTAATGTGTTCATACCTAATGTGTTCCTTTCCTATCGTAATATGTTCATATCCTTATGTGTTTCTATCATAATGTGTTCATATCTAATGTGTTCATACAGTATCTAATGTGTTTATATCCTAATGTGTTCATATCTAATGTGTTCATATCTAATGTGTTTATATCCTAATGTGTTCATATCTAATGTGTTCATATCTATTGTTTTTCTATCATAATGTGTTCCTATCATAATGTGTTCATATCTAATGTGTTTATATCCTAATGTGTTTTATCTAATGTGTTCATATCTATTGTGTTTCTATCATCATGTGTTCCTATCATAATGTATTCATATCTAATGTGTTCATATCTAATGTGTTCATATCTTTTGTGTTCCTATCATAATGTGTTCATATCTAATGTGTTTGTATCCTAACGTGTTTTATCTAATGTGTTCATATCTAATGTGTTCATATCTAATGTGTTCATATCCTTATGTGTTTCTATCATAATGTGTTCCTATCATAATGTGTTCCTATCATAATGTGTTCATATCTAATGTGTTTATATCCTAATGTGTTCATATCTAATGCATCATATCTATTGTGTTTATATCATAATGTGTTCATATCTAATGTGTTCCTATCATAATGTGTTTATATCCTGATGTGTTCATATCTAATGGGTTCATATCTAATGTGTTTATATCCTTATGTGTTTATATCAAATGTGTTCATATCTAATGTGCTTATATCCTAATGTGTTCATATCCTTATGTGTTTATATCCTAATGTGTTCATATCTAATGTGTTTTAGCTCATGTGTTCATATCTAATGTGTTTTAACTCATGTGCTCATATCTAATGTGTTCATATCTAATACGTTCATATCTAATCTGCTCATATCTAATGTGCTCATATCCTAATGTGTTCATATCTGATGTGTTCATGTCTTATGTGTTCATATCTGATGTGTTCATATCCTTATGTGTTCATATCTAATGTGGTTATACCCTCATGTTTCTTTTGATGGGTTTATTTCTATGTTAATGGGTAGGAAACTATTCACTGTTGGATAATCATTCAAAAGACATCACTTCTATTATGGTAAAGATGGAATATAATGGCCTGATATTATGGTAATCCAGTTGGTCGAACGACCGAAAGTCATTCAAAAATAAGCCTATTACGTGAAAATAACCTCCGTGAAATGAGGATCATAACAAATATGCCTAACATTAACCCCAATCACACCTAAACGGGTCTTTGGGTTGCATTAGTGTGAATTAATGAGAGATTGCGGTAAATAATTACTTCTGGTGTCTAGACTTTAAAGGACAAAAGAAACTTCCAGATGTTAGTGTAAATATTCTCAAGCAAGGTGACACCTTTTATCAGTCAGCACAGACAGTCACTGAAGACATGTTACAGTTATGCTGTCTGTTGAGTTGTGTGTGCATTCTTTTATGACTGGCAGTGAGGTTCAGCTGGGTGTGTGTGTGTGTGTGTGTGTGTGTGTGTGTGCTTTAATGACTGACAGTGTGGTTCAGCAGGGTGCGTGTGTGTTTTATCAGCCAGCACAGACAGCTCTGAAGACATGTAAGAGTTATTCTGTCTGTTGAGTTCAAATGCTTTCTGATTTCCTCATGACAATAAATACCTTTCTGACAACTGAAACCTGCAGGATGTGGGAATTACGCTGTCATTTTAAAAATGGGACATCTGAAACTGAAACAGCTTTACTGTATTTTACCAAAAGCGCTCGTAGCAGGCACTTCTGGGTTCTGTGGTAATTTTTTTTTAGCCCTGTGTTATTGCCTGGATGCCAGGGTAGGAAAGACAGGAACAGAGATGCTCTAGTCCCCATTGACTACCACCACCTTATCAGAGAGTATTACTCCACATGTGAGCAACAAGAGCGCAATACTGACCAAGAGGGAGGATATGAATACATTGATTCCTTCCTTTACCAGATTGTAAACCAGCAGTTTAAGGATGTGGAGACGAAACACTCTCAATACCCTGTGAATCAAACACGAGTAACTCAGCTGAGCATTAGCAGCTAAATACACAGGTAGAGAGAGAGACATTGTTAGTAATGTCCGTCATACCTTGCATAACAGTTTAGTTGTGTGGTCACACATGTGTGGTCTCCAATTATTCCAAGGACTGATTGTGAGTGCAAAAGTCAGCGTCACTGCCAACTCGGCACAGTCTGTTGATAAGGCACAGTCAGTGAGTCTGGTAAAAGATTGGTGATATTTGAGCTCAACAGCCAATCAAATTACACCCCTGTCTTGGGATGATGGGCTAGAATTGTCTATGGCTCGGTCCGAGCCACTTCGTTTGTTTCCCTTTCACAGAGCCGGGCCTGTTTACAAACAAAAGAGTGCTTTTAAGTGCACACACACAACGGACAGCTAGAGGACAGTGAGGAGCACTTTGCTGAATTTGTCATTTGAAAGCGAATTGGATTACAATTGTGGGCCACACCATTCAGGGTTTGGCAGTCAGCTGTGATTGTGCGACTGACTGATAAACCCAGTCAAACCCTGCATGCAGATGTTCATTAGGCAGAGTATACAGGAAAGACAACCTGCGTCTGCAGAGAGATCAGGCCATGTGATGCCCTAACACCCTGTGTGCTGCCTGGTGTGGTCTGAGGCAAACGCCAGGCTAATTCTAATGCTAATGCTGCTGCTTCTGCTGCTGCTGTCACACACCCAGAGAGGAGGCTAATCACATGGAGAATACCATCTGATACTCACACCGAGGTGGGCTAAGCTCGATAAAGAAACTCTGCCAAGCACAGTCTCCCCTCCTCTCTTTCCCTCCCTCTCCGTGTCACTTATTTTCTCTCTTTTGAAAGGCAGATAGAGAGAGGGGGAGAGTCAGGCAGACAGACAGGACAGAGGGTCCATATGCATAAGCTGTGCTACTGTTGGTGATGGCCTCGGCAGGTGGGGCAGAGATAAGCCTCTCCCAGCAGGACTGGTGGGGGAGAAGGGGTGGGGGTGGGGGGGGGCTGAGAAGGCCACATTAGCCACCTGTAGAGAGCAAAACGGTGAATAAACACCAGAGAGGCGGAAGCAGCAGCTTCCTGTCACAGCCAATCTGCCCATACTCATAATCTCCAGTGTAAATTGACCACAAATAGGAGCTTCCCAGCCACACACAACCCCAGCACCCCTCCCACCCCACACTCACTCACACACACTTGCACCCACACACACATACACACATACACACATACAGCATCCTTCAGCACAACTCTGGTCAGGTGAAGACAGTTCTATTCTACTGTAATCAGGGAGTCTACAGAAACATGTAGCATAGTTCAAAACGCCTCATGAAACGCTTCAAAACGCTTCATGAATAAAGTATTATGTTTTCAGCGCGAAGCAATGTACTTATGGCTTTCTAAACAATTCCACAAAAGGACACAGATGTATCTGTTGATATCTGGATTTGGAGCTCAAGCTGAAGAACTGGAGCTCTAATGCTTGTGTCAGCTGAATTGGGCAACAACAAAGTCATTTTAAGCAGACAAAAGAGCAACCGCTGCAGAGCAGATGGGTTTATTTCTATCTCAAGTTTTTCTCCCTGAACTCTGAATGTCCAACACCACCACAGTGTACGTGCTGCAAGTGGTAACAAACAACACTGCCTGCAGCGTGAAAGCTATTGCCTCTATACTAGAAAGGGGCACCTGTGTATTCAGGACAATATCTTGTGAGGTATAATGCTGTTGGATAATTGGATAATTGAGTCTTTTTCTGCAATGAAGGAGGTCAAAGGGCATGCTTTACATTCGCTATGCGGTGAAGTCTAATCCTGACAGGACTCTAATGCCCAGTGTCCCCTGGGTCTTCCACTGGTAAAGCCAATCAGACTATTGAGCAGTTGGTAAATGCTCCCTTTGAATCAATTATGCAGAAACTCAGGGTCGCTATATAATTGGATAGAGGAATTAGGTTTGCATAAATCAATTCTTGTGAACTGAAATAAATCAAGCTCTTGTAGGTGTTGTCAATGAAATAAAAA
Organism: Sprattus sprattus; assembly: GCF_963457725.1. Lineage (NCBI taxonomy): Eukaryota > Metazoa > Chordata > Actinopteri > Clupeiformes > Clupeidae > Sprattus > Sprattus sprattus. The sequence continues at coordinate 49,518,262 of NC_137921.1, read as the reverse complement.
CAGCATTTTATTGTGTTTATAATTCTATCTGAGGTAATGGATCATGCTGTGTTTTAAATATGTGTCTTGCATCTTTAACAGAAAGGAAATTGCAACAGAAAAGTTCCCACTATGCATTGAACGCCAATTTTTTATATATTTTTAAAAACATTTATCTAAAATGTCCAACATTGTACATTTAACATCAAATACAACATATTGGTGGTAGCTGGGTACGATTGGGTAGAAAAAGAAATAGTTCTTCTCATCAAACTGGAATAATCGTGAGGCTAACAGAAACTCAGGATATGATAGGATATCCATATTTACCATTGTGTGTGTGTGTGTGTGTGTGTGTGTGTGTGTGTGTGTGTGTGTGTGTGTTGAAATATTGCTCTGGTCATACCTCTTTGTGACCATATTCTCATTGGATTCAAAACATAGCGGGTAAACACTCAGGGGGGTTGGGGGTGGATCTCCCAGTACAGATGGGTGTGGGGGGAAGGAGGGGGGGGGGGGGGGGAGAGGTCCTCTGTACCACTGTGTGCCCTCTCCCCACCCACCTCCTGCCTCTTCTCTCTCATGCAGGAGTGTAGGGGCGGCCATTAGCCTTAAGCCTATTAATCGCAACAGCACACCAAGAACACAGACCGCTAATCTGGTCTTTGTTTACCCACAAAAACATAGCCCCAACACCAGCACCACCATCCCCGCCTTCAAGCATGATTCCCATCGGCCTCCCATTCTCATTCATCTAGCTGCTGGTTGTTTCCCTCTGTCCAATCCTAATCCTGGTTAGCACACTGCAGACACTGCTGAATGGGCTTTAGCACTCCTCCCCTGGTCTGGAGCCTCTGTCTCTGCTCTTTTGTCTGTTGCAAAGAGAGAGAAAGAGAGAGAGATAGGGAGGGATGTGTTCTCTCCTCTCCTCTCCTCTCCTCTCCTCTCCTCTCCTCTCCTCTCCTCTTTTCTCCTTTCCTCTGCTCTGCTCTCCTCTCTTCTCCTCTACTCTTCTCTGCTCTTTTGTCTGCTGCAGAGAGAGAGAAAGAGGTAGGTAGGGATGTGTTCTATCCTCTCCTCTCCTCTCCTCTCCTCTCCTCTCCTCTCCTCTCGTCTCCTCTCGTCTCCTCTCCTCTCCTCTCCTCTCCTCTCCTCTCGTCTCGTCTCGTCTCGTCTCGTCTCGTCTCCTCTCCTATCTTCTGCTGTGCTGTGTAGGGTGAAGAGGCAGTGGGTGTTTGGGGAAAGTGCTGGTCACTTGGTGCAGAGGGAATGCAGGAAATAGCTCTGACATTTTCAAGTTCCCTGGTTACTGGTGAACACTCTTCCTCAGTCCCTCTCTCCTCCCTGTCTTTGTCTCTATCTGTAAATCCCTGCCTCTCCCTTCTTGTGTCTCCCCCTCTTTCTCTTTCACCCTCCTCTTTCTCTCTTTCTATACCTCTCTCTCCCCTTTCTCTCTTTCTATCTCTCTCTCTCCTTTCTCTCTTTCTATCCCTCTGCCCCTCCCTCCCTCCCTCCTTGCCTTTTTCTCCCCTGATTCTCTATGTCTCCTTCTGCCCCATCTCTCTTTCCCTCCTTCTCTAACTCTCTTTCTCCCCTCATTCTCCGTCTAAACTCTTCTCCTCCGACCAGCTGCCTGTTCCATCTACCCAGTGTGGAAACCAGAAGGCCAGGCTGTCTCGGAACATCTGCAGTGGATTCCCCCAGCTCCTGCTCGGAGCATCACAGGGATAAACCAGCCTTGGCTGGATCACTGAATCCTGTGTGTATGTTTGCCTCTGCGCCCATCCTTTTTGTTTCCCATATCAAAGGCATTTTTCAGCATTCCAGATGACACATCGCTATTTATGTTGATGTGAATTACTGAATAACCTACAAAGGACGGGCTAGACTGAGAGTCTGTGACCGCCTTTCACTGCTTGTGAAAGGACATTGTTCCGTCTGTTTGTGGTGCTCCGTTTGCGTTTGACGTTGAAGCCATGAAGATTACAAATGATGAAAGAACGTACTTAACTTGTTTTGTTTCTTTTTATCTGTCCTCTATGAATCCATCGTTTACATCATTACATCAGTGCAATGCTCCCATTTTGAGCTTTGTATGAGATCCAAGCAAAGACAAACTATGCTTCAAATATAGAAAAAACCACCCGGGTTTAATGGGTTTAATGTGTTTGTTGTTTTGTCGTTGTGACATTGTTCGGTAATCTCTGTCGTACCACATTGGTACACTATCTGGATGATGTATTAGAGAGGGTGACATAGACAGCATCATCACCTAATGCTTCAGAGAATAAATGATTGTCGGACTTTACTCAACAAAGTCAATGGACTGCAGGTATATAGCTCTTTTTCTACTCATAGAACACTTTAAACGCTTTACAGATCAATGCCTCAGACATCTATCCATTCACACAATGAGGGCGTAGGCTACTATCTATCGGGAACAGTTGGGGGTTTGGTGTCTTGCTCAAGGACAAATTGACGCCTGGTGAGGAGGAGTCGAGATCAAACTAGTGACTTTTCGATTGCTGAATGTTTCCTTTACCTCCTGAACCACTATTGCGCTACAAAAACCTTGTCATGTTAGAACTAATTCAACCGAAACATAGCCCTAACACCAATTTTGTGTACATTCAAAGAATTAGTGTATTATAACTCTTTGCTTCCTGTTATAGTAAACTGCACCCATTAGCTAAGCAACACTGTAACTAAGCAACACTGAGTTATATAAAATTAGGTAGTGGCATATACAAAAGATTACCAAATTCACTGTGTGAATCTTTGTGGTTAAGCTCATTTCATTGTTTTGCAGAGGGCGAAGAAGTAAGGGGAACTCTGCCTCATTCCCCTCGAAAGGCACTCTTGGGATTTGGCTGTTGACCTTTAACGTTATGACTTGAGTGTCATTAGTGGACATAACCACGGTTTGTGGCATTATCCATCTGAAATGTCATCCTGTCCACTGCGCCACTTAGGCAGATGTCCTCAGCTCACCTTTACTGACTGCTCTGTAACCCTTCCATCTTTTTATTCGGAACACAATGTCCTCCTTACGCTGTTGGAAATGATACCCGAGAAAGTGTTTTTGTATCTGCGTTTCTGCCTGGCACTTCGTCTACCCGCATGCTGGTTTTCCCTCCATCACTGCCCTTATGGAATCCTTGACATCCCAAGTGGCTCCACATGGCAAGGTTTTTGCCACCCAAACTCTTCTAAATTATTCCACACTGCAGCTCCTGTAAGTCTCCCTCCTCAAAGCCAAAAGCGGTTTTCTGCAGAGTGTCTGGGTACGGGGCCTGCCCAGCGACAGAAGCTCTACTTCACTACAAAGCCTTGTCATTGGGATATTCACAACATGGGATTATATGGCACACACATTTGATAATCAAGCAATTGTCTTGAATCTTCATCATGTGGAATCATTTAGTCATTGTTTGCTTCTTAACTGCATATGTCAGTCAGTTGTATGTCTGGCAAACTGCGTTGGATGAATTTGAGGAGGATTGTTACCACATGCATATGGTCTAGTCCATGCTAAATTAAAATGCTGCAACGCATAGAAGTAAATATGGCTATTATCAAACACAGCTGTTGAACAGCCTTCTGAGAACATTCTAGAATGCAACCTTCTAGAGCATTCTAGATTATGTTCTAGATTACTTTGGTTCCCTGAGACTAATCTATGTGTATCCTGTCATGGTGTGAAAGCTCCCTGTCTGACTGAAGTGTGTCCATGGAGCGGAGCGATGCGTTGGGGGTTGCCGCGGTGATCCGCACCAGCAGGGAGGGGGCCGCTGGCGTGAGAAGAACATGGCTTCCTGCGGGGAAGAAACAGCCCTCAAATGGACACATCTCCACGGGGGTCAGGGATCTGTGCTCTGGGGCTGACCCTGCAAGCGTCCTGCTGCTCAAGGCTCAGAGCACCAGCTCGCTCTCCAGCCAGGCTTGAGGAGGGCCATTCTGACTGGGGCTGGAGAGGGGCGACTAACTCTACTATCCTAACTAATACTTATCAGTATTAGGCAAATTAACTAAAGTGTTGTTTGAAATACATGAAAAGTGGTGTCTAACTATACTGTACTAACTTAGTATTAGTATTAGGGAAATGTACTAAAGTCTTGTATGAAATAAATGAAATTCCTAATTGTGAAGCACTTTGAGCTGCACTGAATGTCTGAAGGATGCTCAATGATTTTCTTACATATGAGATCTTTCAGATGAGGGGGCAGTGACACTGTGTATCAGGACAGTCGGCAGACTTTAATATAAAATAATGAATTTGGATAATTTTGACTCAAGACTTGACTTTCAAGGTAATTTGCTCCATCCTCTTACCATTTGTATTACTCACACACATACATGTAAATATTTGAAGATTTCAGGGATATTTAATAATAGAGTCCAAGTAGTAATTCCAAGACATAATTAATTTAGCATTAAAATTGTTATCTCTACTCTACTCTTAACTTTACTTCTATTTATAAGTAAAAACGGTTGAAACCCCATGATTCAAGGT
>NC_137921.1:49401270-49508770 GCF_963457725.1 Sprattus sprattus | reverse complement strand
GACGAGGATGCGAACGATGGCCCAATTTTCAAGATTATTTCCTTCGTTGGCTCCCTTTTGTTGGCGTGGTAGTGTGCTGATCTCCAGCTGAGATTGTTCATTTTCAGAGCGGTTCTTCTGTGGCGAAACATTGTTTCCGTGCCAGTCGTCCACCCTTTCTCCATGTTTTCAGGTCACTGAGGGTAAAGAAAGGTGAAGCGAGAGGCGTAATGAGCTGACACTTTGGTGAACGGCAAACACCTCCCCCCTCCTCTAATTCACACTGATTTTTAGGCACACTGGGGTTTAGGCGTGTCACACACAACCCATAGCACCATGCCGACATCGCCTTTGTTCTGACAGTCTGAGGCCTCAGTCATCTCCTCTCTCTTTCCCCTGAGAGGGAGGTAGGGAACATCTGGTTTAAGGCAATAATCTTGAACACAAAAACTGAAGTAGTCGCTGACCGTTTCAATTTTCTGTGTGACAATTAAATGGGCTCTAATTTAGATCTTTCTGCCAAAGATTTCTACAAGATCTTTGTCAAAAAGTCAAAAATTGAAGGAAACTAAATTTGCAGTTTAGTCAGACTAAACCCTCCTGGTCAATAGTTGCTATACCTGTATGTTCATAATCTCTTGGCTTTGGGTGCTCCTCGAACCATAAACACGGGGAACACATCCTTACATAAGCCATACCATGCTGTGCAAACATGTGATCATCTCCTTACATTGTGCCCCTCACATATGCCATACCATGCTGCCTGTATATTTGATCATCTCCCTACGGTGTGCCACTCACATATGCCATCCCATGCTGCTCATACATTTGATCATCTCCTAAGAGTATAGCGCAAAGAAGCTCAAGGTATGTGAGCCAATTTGTTAATTACAGAAATAATCTGCAACCTCGCATCTGTAGAAATGACCTGATGTCCGACATGGCGGCTTAGTGTATACGTTCTGACGTAGAATTAAATAGATTAGAGCTGGGATTTCCTTAAGGAGCTCATTTGGAATCTGTCCTCCTTCTCTTAATTAATACTTTACTGATCATATACGTTGTAAACCGGTTCAGACAGCCAGGGATTCATCTTCACCACACACAATTAGATAAGATAAGAGTAGGGACAGGATATTTCTGTTTCGATTTGCTGTCACATTTTGTCCAGTGAGTGTCTATCGGGCTCCATAGTTCATTTAAAATAGTCTGAACCGACAGAGAGAAGCCTGCAGTCAATTCTCACTAACTTTCCAAACGCTTGGTGAATCTCTTTTCCACCACTTCCTCAATTCTCTTTGATTTAATTCGATTCCATAACAGTCAGGAGAAAGGAATTAATCTCCATTCTGATAAGGCATACATGTTGTGTCAGCATAGAATGTCCAATACCAGCAACAATCCTATTTGAGCACTGTAATCGAAAGAGACAATCTTTTATGGCCTCTCTCCAGACACAGATGTGTATCTTGTTGTAGGGAACAGGATGGTACACTTCTGGAATGTAATGAACAGAGCCTCTCTTTTCTACAAACCGGAGGTGTGTTTGTCGCTCAAACATGGAGCTGTACCTTCAGTGGGCAGACGAGGAGGCGTAGGCTACCTCGAGTCTTGTGTGAGCAGTGCAGAGGGTGATCCATCAGAGAGGATCGGCACAGCTGCACCCAAACTCCCCAACAATGGCCTGTCTGTTCTGATCAGAAGTATGGTGTGCATGTGGGGGAGATGTGGGGAGGGGTTGGGGGTTGGAAAAAACAGTCGGGTTCCATTTTTTTTTTTTTTTATGTGTTATTTTTCACAAGGCTGTTTGAATAGATCTATTAATCCAGCACACTTGCGCTCTCTCTTTCTCTCTCTCCCTCTCATGCCACATGTAAACATACACCCACACAAACACCAGACTTAGTTTAGAAGTTGCAACCAATTAGTGAGATTGTGAAGAGGCCGAGGCATTTATTAATGCTCCCAGTACATTGTGGCTGTCTGCACTCAGCTAAGCCTGAGACAGGTCCGATGCTAAACGCCTCGCTGTTTGTTCAACAATTATCCCAGGTCCCCGTGTCACACTGCAGACGTGACCAATTAGCCAACCCGAGCCCGCCGGGGATTAGAGCTTTGGGGATTGGATCGGACCGGAGCGGAGTGAGAGGAAAACGGTGGGGAGGAGATTGGAGGAGAGGAGAGGGGTCTCTGGTCTCTGGAGAATAAAGGAGAGGATAGATGGAGACGCTTTGTCCGAGCAGGCAAACAGGCTGCGTTTGTTGCATCTACCCCCAAGTTGTGCTTTATTTACTGATTTGCTCCAATGTCATTGATTTTCTTCAAAATATCTGTATGTAGACAAGAGTAACGCAATTACCACCAGAGAGTTATAGAACTTTCATTAGCAGTTCACACAAGCACATTTCACAGGAAGTGTGTTGACTGAACTTTATGGAATTGATGTGGAAACATACAGAACGATAGCAACAGCGCCATGCTAAGTGTTGTGTGTGTTTGTGTCTGTGTGGTGTGTGTGTTACGTCTCCATATGATGCTTCTGTACAAGACCACACTGTTTACAGCTTTCAAGTAGAAGACGCAGATGACATATGGGGCCTCACATCGCCTGTCCTCTCCGGTGGCTATTCACACTTTCACAATGGCTCTTGGATCTGCACTAGCCACTGCAATGTCATGGTCAACACAGACAACACTGACAGCCGCTGGTTACACTTGCAAATGAAGAGGCAGTTCACAATGCCGCTGTGAAAGGAGACGTGCGCACACACACACAAACACACGTACACACACACACACACACACACACACACACACACACACACACACACACACACACACACACACACACACACACACATACAGCATTGCCCTAATTATTCCTTCTGCATAAGATATGTCAGGTCCTGCTTGAGCAAAGCTGTCATCTCTACCAACCAGAACAGGATTCGGCCGTCTTCATTTGAGATTAAATGTTTCCCCAAGGCTGGAACTCTTCTCTAATCGTCTGTTGGGGCTCCTCCAATCAAGTATAGATGGACCGCATACACAGTAGTGTAGTGATTGCATTGTATTGCAGTACATAAAATGATGTCATTCAGTATTTTATTGAGTGGCTTTATGGCTTCGTTTCAATTCTATAATACTGCCAACTCTTACATCTGCATCTTTGGACTGCAATGTTCTTGTTCCTGGATAAACTAATAACACACTTAATAGCCTCCATCTGGTACCCAGTATTGTAGCTTGATCACTAACAAAAACAAGAGTTAAAACATTTTATCATCTCCTAAAAAACGACTTCTCTCACTTGACCTGTATGATCAAGAATCTATAACTCTCCCATATGTGGCATCTAGTTGTCTCTACTGTTCACACCTCTCTGGTGGGGGTGTATGGATGTGGAGATTTCCCAGTATCACTGACTTCACTTGGACCTCACCACTGATGTCTCCAGGCAGAGGAACAGAGAGGAGCAGCACAATGGCAACGGGGCATCACACACACACACACACACACACACACACACACACACACACACACGCACACACACACACACACACACACACACACCCACCTTCAGCTCATTACATCATCCTGTACTGTAATACACCTTGCCCTTTTTCAGAATGACTAATTTTCAACGTGTGGTTGTAACGTATTAAATGCACCAGATGTAATGGTGAACAAGCATGTATTGTGAAATTGAAACAGTAATGTCTATTCACAGTTCTGCCCTCCTGCCCACCGGTTCTCTTTTTGAAAGTGAAAGCTAGATCTGGGTCAGTCAGGGTCAGAACTGTCCCACAATCAGCCTCTCTCCATTGGGTTCACTTCTCCTTCTCCTTCCATGCAAGACCCATGATTTCGACAAGTATCTGTCCCCTGTGACATGCGTGCACTGATATCTCAGCTCAATTCCCTCAGCTTAAGACACCAACGGCTTAAAATCCAAATCCGTTCTCTTCACTCATAATGTTTCCAGGGAAAAGCTCATCAACCAGGAATCTCATCCAAGTCACGGGGCGAGAAAAGTTTGTTTTTCTGTCTTGATGTCTCTACAGAGGTGCTGAGATAATCTGGCTGCTGTCGCAAAGCTTTTCTGCTGATTATCATGAAACATTATGAACAAAAGTGAAAGTATGCAAATGGTGTTTGCATCCATTATTTACAGATGAATTAGAATGTGAAATTGAAAATGTAATCAAATAGTTCCTAATTTGATGCAAATATGAGACTGAGCATTATAAACACTGATTGTATCAAACATGTCACTGACCAGAATGCCAATGAAGATGTCCTGAGAAGACCAGAAAGAACTCAGACATACACAAGCAGGATATTTCTTAAATAATTTAATTGCAAAAGGGTCTTTTAAAAATATTTCTACAAGAATGCATCATTTCATTATTGTTGGTTTGTCAACACCATTAAATACACCTCAATGCATCAAAAAAAGAAAAAAAAGTAAAGAAAAACTTGCATGTTGAAATGCGTCCTCTCTATATAAGTACAGCCTACCTCTCAGGTCCGCTCTGTAGTGGGTGGAAAAGTGACAAGAAAGGCAGGTCATTAAATGTGCTTGGAGGAAAAATCATGTTTTGTATAAAACAATGATAGAGGAGAGACTGCACTGGAGGGAACTATGAGAGGAGAATGGGAGGTGGATGAGGAAGAGGAGGAAGAGTTACTGTAAGGACCTTAAGGGGTAGAACAGGGACACCTTAGACCTTGTGAAGTCCACAGACGGGGAGATCATTGGCACGAAGATATGTGTAACTTTGCGGATGTTCTGCCTCAGAGGGCTGGTTCGTTATGCCAGTGCTGATGCTAGCACCTTTTAGCACCCTCTCTCAGGCTCAGCTCAGTCACGGGGACGCACAGAGCCGCCATTCAATATTTAGAAGGAAGAGAATGGATTTCCTGTTTTACACTGGGTCTGAAGTGTCGGGGGAAGGTGCTTCTGTGTGTGTGTGTCGGAATGTCGTACAAATGGGGTGTTTCTGACGGACTTTGACCTCGGCTGAGTAAATCCACTTCAGATGTTTCTTTTTTCCTCAGCAGCGAGAGAACAGATCCCTTAGAGGAGGCAGCACTCTCAGCCACTTCCTGGAATGTCAGCGGTCCTGCATTCTCTTAGCTGGAGGTCTATGGGCATGAAGACTTGTCTGAACAACATGGCCGGGTTCAGTGGGTTCAACGTAATCATAATCATTATTTATATGTGCTCCGGGCTGTATTCCCTAAAATAATGTGTGAGCATCATCCTGTCACACACACACAGGCTCCTGTCCGCTATTTTGCCACCACTTCAGTGTGCTTATTTGATTTGGATAATATTGTTTGTTTGTTTTTTCTCCTTTAAAAAAAGCTAAGTGAGTGGTGAGCTGAAGTAGGATATCATTGTTTTTTGTGAAGGCTAGGGTTAGGCAGAGGAATGAAAATGAGATGCTGTGCTATGCAGCCAACCGCATTCTGGCTAATACTGAGACATTTACTGACTAAAGTGTCATTCAGTTATGATAACACATGTGTGCTGCTTCCCAGTGTAAAAATGGAGGAGAATCTAATTGTGTTGCTCTGCATTTTCACTGGATCCATGTTGGTTGATGTCCAATCTGGGTGAGGATTTAAGAGGGGCTGTGTGGGTGACGATAATCTAACAATGACTCTGTGCATAGCAGATATCCTCCTGACTGCCCGGGAAATTGAGCTCACACATTATTTGCTATTTCCTTTCAAGCCTGACCATCTAGCTCTGGCATGATCACCGTATCTCTGGCTACAAAATGTGTTCATACTTTTGAGCTCATGCATATATTATATATATTTTTTCCCTCTCTCTCTCTTTTCTGCAGGGTCTGTGTGATGCCCAGGCTGGGTCTCACTGGACTAATCAGCGCTGGGCAGAAAATTAGGCTTTGTGATGGCGACCTGCGAGAAGCAACAACAGATTATGATGGATGGGGGACGAGCCATCAGTCTCTGGCCAGGTTCTAAATAGGAGGACGGTCGCTGCATCAGGCCTATGAGGCTGGGAGCAAAGTGAGAGGGGGGCAGACACCTTTAACACCGTGGAGACCACAGAGGAGGAAAGGGGGATATGTTCACTAGTGGACCCTTGTCCTGCCATAGCACTGAATTTGGATGGAACACATCACTAGCCCTAGCCCTAGTTAATATGATGTGAAGGTGTATGTGTGAGTGTGTGTGTGAGTGAGTGAGTGCGTGTGTGTGTGAGTGAGTATGTGTGTGTTGGGAGAGAGAGAGCGCTTGTGTGAGCATATGTTTTAAAGCTTTTCGATGTGGAAGCTATGGAGGAGATTGGAGATGGCTCGTTAGCACGGTTAGCACTGGGTGCTCTGGGCACTGCTCATGGAAGACAATACCGGACAGCATTAGAAGGACTGCGTAGAGTGCACCAGAACAGCACGTGATTGTTTCAGATAAGGAACCAGTCGAACCGATCATAAAACACTCCGTGTCTTATGTCTTAGACACACCCCCACCCACCTACACACACACTGGGACACGCATACACTCGGAGGGCGTATTTCAGGGGTTAGACCATCATGAACAATATCTATGAGTAAGTTGGTACTACTCCCTGGGTGTGTTGTGTTGCCATGTTTTCATACTGGTGAGTGTAGCATAGAGATGTCTAAGGCTTTGGAGAAAAGGGGACGTTGCATCCTTTCTGCATGAGTGTTTTTCACAGGTCAGGATCCTCCTACTCAACACACAAGCGCCCGTACGCCATGAACACACCCTTCACACACCCTTCGGCCTTTCCGTTTCTTTTCTCAGGAGGTTTATGATTCTTTTGTTACAAAACATTTACAGGCTGTTTAGAACAACAACAAATACAATATCCAATTTAAAGTCCATGTCAATTTGTTGGCAGTTTCCTGCATTGTCTCTCCTCTTGGCTACAGTCCACAGCTCTCTTGGCCTTTTGTCCGGATGTGGAAAAATAAATACATTATGGAAGAAGGTTAAACCGAAATGATTATTTGTAAATCCATGTAAAAGTCAAAAAAGTTGTTTTGTGGTTATTCTTAGTCTCTGGATATATACATATATATCCGCTATCATTTTGACTTTGATTCAATAAAAAATGTTAACAATTGTCCACAGAATATAATTGTTTGAGATATAATTTCTCCTTTGAATTCAGTTCATGCGCTATATCTCCATAGTGACGCATAGCTGAAGCTATATTGTACAGTATTTGTGTGCAAATCCTTACACTCCTACCACAACTGTGTACACACACTCTTGCACGCTAATTCTTCTTGTCTCTCAGTCACAGACACACACACCCAAACACACACACACAAACACACACACACACACACACACATTTACATGAACTTGCATGCACTGACGCAGACACACGGACTAAAGAAGGTCAGTCTGTCTGTGTAGTTTAGCCATTGACCTGGTCTCGCCTCACTCCCACCCGGTTGCACTGAAGTTTCGACCAGCTGACTTTAAACACCAACATCAGCATATTCACAAATCAGAGAGCAGAACATAACATAACATGACGATCTGAACCACAAAACAATAAAAAAAGTAAGAGAAACTCAGCTGATTATCCTACCGTCCTAAAACTACGCAATCTCCTGAGCTCACCAAGTCCTCTGCTTTTGCCAGCTCAAAGCTTGGTGGACAACACCCTTCTTTAGCTCTTGCTCACTCTATCCATCACCTATAAGCTTTAACCTTTCAACTTTCAACTTTCACCTCAGCCTCTGCCCCCTCTGAGCCGTCCTAGGCGAGTGGCCTTTATGCATAACACCTTCAATATGAAGATGGGGAAATACACTCGCACACAAACATCCACATCCACATCCACACACACACACAGAAACAATTGCTAAAATGGGAGGGATTCTTCTGCTGTCCTCTTGGAACCTAAACCTTTGTTTTTGCTTTTTTTTTTTCTGCACACACACACCATGCTCACATTTCCCAAAGACAGTTCGTTTCTCCCTTCCCCAAAAGTCTCAAGTCTCCTGCGTCTGTCGTGTCCATCAGGAGTGTTTTCTGTCCGGCGAGAGGAGATGGGCTTTTCACATGGAAGCACTCGGCTTGGGGGGGAAACCGTGGAGGTCCTCGCCCATCCTCACACAACAAACACAAACCAAATAAGAAAGGGAACCACGCGAGCATGCAGCACGCACGGGATATGGGTTTCTCTTTTTGAAAAACAAAAAATACAAAATCATTCTCATAAATGTCTTTGTCAGGTGGAAAATGGAGTTAAATCAACAGAAATGGGGTGTGGTGGTGGTAGTGGTGGTGGTGGTGTTGGGGAGGGTGGAGGATTTGGGAGAAAAAGTCATCTGAGGCACTGCGAGCCAGTTTTTGTTATCTGATTGGCAGATGGTCAGGCAGCTGGGGTTTTCCATTGGCTCTCTATCTGGCACAGTCCCGCCCACTCCTGGCTCAGACTTGCACCGGCAGTGTTTGGTTCATCTGGAGTCTCATATCCTGAATGCTGCCCAGAATCTTCTTCTGGTGGCCGGCCAACGTCACGCCTATCCTCAGGAGGTCCCTGTCAGGGAGAGAGAGAGAGAGAGAGAGAGAGTGAGAGATAAGAATGTGAAAAACAATGAGTAAGCGACGAGCAGACACAATTCATCATGAGGGAGAATGAAAGAGCCAAAAAGCTCTAAAAAAAACAAAACAGAAAAAGAACAGTCCAAAGGCTTATCTATAAACAAAACAGGCTGGGCTTAGATAAACTAAACTCCAGAGAAAGTTCTAGATGTTCTCGCGAGGCATCCCAGCACAGAACGTTCCTCTCAGATGCTGTCTGAGAATGCGAAGGAAGGTCAGGTTGAAAGATGAATCATTAGCCAGAGAGCTCAGCTTCACAAGAACAGCTGCCGACTTTCACACCAGTAACTCCTGAGATAGTTCACTACTCCCCCCACATACATATCACTGCACCCGACCATACACAAGCTTTCATACGTGTGCCAAGAAAAGTTCCTTCTCAACAGACACTCTAAACAAAACTAACATTGCGAAAGTCACTCGTGACTGGCACTGAAGAGAAACAAAATGTCTCCACACTGCACGGTGTTGGCTGAGTCAACTACAAGGACACGGAGAAGACTTTCTGCTCTTTGGCTTGCTTGTGTACTGGCGCTGATAACCATTTAAGATAATGATTAGCAGTGTTACAGTGTCTGTGTTTGCACTTCCTCAGGTGTCTCTGTGTGTACACACACACAAACACACACACGCGCACGCACGCACACACACACACACACACACACACACACACACACACACACACACACACACACACACACACACACACACACACACACACACACACACACACACACACACACACACACACACACACACACACACACACACACACACACTTGCATGCTACCGCTGGTATTCCACAATTTGACATGCGTTTTTTTCCCAGGCCTCTGCAGCGCTGGCCTCATCACCGTGGTGACGGAGGATAAAATGATAATAAATGAAGGCCATTAGGAGAATTAGCCGCCATTACCAGCAGGAGAGGCCCACTGCCTGCTCCATCTGCCACACACCCAAATGGAAACAAATTAGCCCTACCTCTAGCCCCCGTTATCCGCCTAACGAGCTTGATATATTTATTATTATTATCCAGATTCATCTGTTTGATTGCAACTGCCCTTCTCCCATCCTCATTTCCTGGGTGGCCCAGACACAGGGGGAGAATTGCTGTCATTGACCAGGAAGGTTTATTGTCACCCAGTAATGAGAGGAGCATGATAATGTCAAATAGAAGGCTTTAGAATTGAACTCTTAATGAAGCTGGTGGTTTGGTAGCTATCTGCCTCTGCTGTATCTGCAGCTTCCTCAGTCTGAACCACCCTCTCAGGATGCGTTTGGAAAACTTGTTTAAGTTAAAATATTAAAGAGGCAATGCTTTGAAACAACGTTATCAGATGCCAACTGCTTAATCAAATCAAATCAAACTTTATTTATACGGCGCATTTCATACCAGGAGGTAACACAATGCGCCTGATTAAAGGCTGAGGCACTCACATCAAACTTAATTCTGAAACTACGCCTTATTTGTGACATCACTAAACCAAAGAAAACCCAACAGAGAGTCTTCAGACTCCAGTGAAAGCTGAGTTTAGAATAAAATAATTAAATACATACTATATATATTTTCGTCAGTTTTGACTTGCCCGGTACAACACACATCCTCTGGAACAGAGACCGATCTACTCAGAGCCACATCTGTTCAGGAGCTGGTGGCTATCTGTGTAACCTGCGTTTTCTGACGTACAGAATGTGGTTTAATCCTCCTGCCTGAAGCAGCCATTATAAACCTTCCCTAAATAGCCTCCCATTGAGTGGACTGTTTCATCTCCATAAGTGTGCTAAAGTAGTTGAAGTGGCTGAGTTCCTCCTCACCGTTTCCCTTGTCTTCCACTTACAGATCCAGAGCTTTGAAAGTGTTTGAAAGCTACAGCTTCTCCCCCGTCAGCATGCCAGCGTATTACAGTAAACACCATGCACGCGCTCGCAAACTCTTTTCAAACGCTTTCAAAAGCAGCAGCATATATTTGTGCTTATTTGGTGTTATTTTTGTCAAACGCTTCAGTGTAGATATTCTCTCCTCCCTCATCATTACACACATGCTGTCAGCAACTTCACTCAAACACCCACACACACACATGTAGACACACACACACACACACACTTACTCGGCCGTCATTTGCGCGACAAGGTCGAAGGAGGCGAAGCCAGCGTTGAGGAAGTTGTCACAGTATCGGCTCATCTTGATGGCGTCCAGCCAGTCGCCCACAGTAGTGAAAGTTGTGTAGTCGGGCACACAGCGGTCGAGGAGGGGCTGCGACGCCCTACGGGGGGAGGGAGAAAGACAGAGAGAGAGAGAGAGAGAGAGGGTTAGGCCACGCCCCTTCTCCACTTGCCGAAACCTCACCCCCAAACCCCCCCAACGCCACCTCTCCCGCCCCGTAGGGCCCCCCTCCCACCCTCCTCTGGCTACTGTAGGGGGACTGGCTGGAGACATGGCCGTGGCAACCGGACCCAAGCAGAACCTGGGTCTCATCGGGTGCTCGCAATGCACGCGATACTTGTACATGTACACAGTTCGACAGTGGGGCCAAGTGCTAAACACACACCCAAACACACACCAACACACACACACCTAAGAGAACTGAAGAAATTAGTTGAATGAATGTACGCACTGGTGCTCAGTAGAGATCACTGATCCAGGCCTTGGCAACATGTGTCAGTGAACAGCAGGAGAGGGGGAAGAAACGCTTGGAAGGAGGGAAAGGTTAGGCGATAGGACTGGACGCATAACAGAGGGCTGTGTCCGTGCTCCAAGCTCTGGTGATCGCTGTCGACTTCTGATGGCATTAGATTAATTAACAATTATGGGGGGGGGGGGGGGGGTAGAGGAGCAAGTGAAGGAGAGAGAAAAGAGAGAGAGAGGTAGGTGGGGGAAGAGAGAGAGCGAGGGTGAGTGAGCTAAAGAGAGAGAGAAGAGAAAGGCAAGTGAAGGAGAGAGAAAAGAGAGGGAGAGAGAGCAGGAGAGAAAGAGAGGGAGAATTAATAAGAGGGGCACAGTGGCCCCATTGAGGCGGGCCAGTGCAGATGGATGGATGGGAGAAGTGATTTTTAATAAGGCTGGTTCTCCTAGGAGAGGTAGGGGGTGAGGGGGGTGGGTGGGGGTCTGGTCGTCATGGACTCCTCAGACAGGCAGGCTCTCTTAATGGAGCATTGTTAGAGAATGCTGGGGGTGGGGCTACTGCAGGAATGTGGCCATGAGGGCAAGTCTGAGTTCCCCCCTCCTACCAATACTCACCCTGAGACTACACAGACCCCCATCAGGACCACAGCACCACAGCAGATAGCCAGCATGTGTGGGGGTGGGGTACTGGGGCCGTAATGGCTGGAGGCATCATCCAGGTGTGCACTACATGCTGCTGGTGGTGAGGCAGGTCTCAGTGTGCACACTGCTTCAGGTGCTGAGAGAACTGCAGTCTTGGTGTTCATTCATTCATTCATTCATTCATTTATACATCGTTACTCTTTTGACTGGAGGCTACAGCATTGGCTGCTCCCTTTAGTCAGTTGTGCTCTTAGGTATTCACAGAATGTGCGCACACACACACACAAACAGACCTATCGATAAGAGAGTGATGTGTGGTGACAGATGAAGTGATAGACATTTCCATCATGGTGCGTGACTTATCTCTTATTCTCCCTCCCACACATGCACACACACGTCACCACACGTCTCAGGTATGCACGCCACCACAATGGCATCTCAGCGAGGGCCAAACCACACCAGCCTCTCTTCCCCAACGCCTTCTTCATTAAGCCCTGTGGGTCTCCCCTCTCTCCTGGCCCGCTGTAAATCTCGTTAGCAGCTAATTAAAAGCATTCCCATCTTCACCGTGCTTTAGTCTATCTAATTACACCCCCCTCCTCCAGCCCCAACGCACCCTCTTAATCTCCTTAGTCGTCCGTGCAGCCACGGCACCTCCTCCTCCTTCTCCACTCTCTCGAGACCCAGCCTGTCTCCCGCTGCCCCTCAGGGCACCCCAGGCTCCCACACAGGGGGACTTAGAGCAGGGTCACCTCACACACCGCCTGCTCTGCTTAAGACCATGACCCGCCTCTCCTCACCAACGCCCTAGCCCCTCGCCTCCCTAAGACCTTTGCCTGGGAGCGACCCAGCTAGCATCAAACGGCTAAGCACACAGCTAGCATCAAGGAGCTCAACACTGATGCCCAGGGCACTGGTGCTCCTGCTGGTATGCCATCACACTGTTAAGAATAAAGACATCTTTGATCAGTAAAAGGACCTTTTGAGGATTAGTGGTAGGTCTACTGTGGTTAAGATGTTGATCTGTTTCCAAAGGTGTTTAAGGTCTTTGGAGGTTTAGTTTCTTATCTTGTAGCTGGAGGAGTCAGAGCTGCCAGTGTGGACGCGTACGCCGAGGTGCCATATCTCGAGCGGCCAATTCTTTAGATTAATTAATGATCAATTGAATCATTGATTAAGGACGAACTCTGATAATGAGGCGTTGTTATTTGATTAGCGACAACCTTAGACCTGCGGCGGTAGTCACTTACCCCGAGCACTGTGTGCTGGTCACCACCTTAAGGCTGGCGGCATTGCGGATGAGCTTGTCCAGCGTGTTGACGATCTGGGCGAACTTGGGCCGCAGATTCCTCTCCTTCACCCAGCAGTCCAGCATGAGCTGGTGCAGGGCCGTGGGGCAGTCCATGGGCGGGGGCAGCCGGTAGTCCTGCTCCACAGCGTTAATCACCTGGGGAGGAGGTTGGAGGTCACTCCGGGGCAGCGGACACTTACACTTAATTCACTCATAGGTTATGAGTTCAGAAATGTACATTTCAGGGTTTAAAAGCATGTGTCATGCATTCTCTTGCAGTGTAGGTAGGGTTAACACTTTAAAAGTGTATGTGTAAAGCTATGATGTTGTTAGCATGTGCTGCTAGCACATTGGTATATCAGGTGAGCAGCAGCACAGTAGCTGTCATCATAACATAGAGGTGAGCAGAATGTGAAAAAGAGGAGGTGTTGGGGGGAGGAGGAGGTGTTGGGGAAAGGGGGTGGTGTCAGCATGAGGAGGAGGTGTTGGGGGGGAAGAGATGGTGTTGGGGTGAGGAGGAGGGGTTGGGGGGAGGAAGAGGTGTTGGGGAGAGGGGAGAGGAGGTGTTGGGGGGAGAAAGAGAAACCTACTCACATCCTGGTTACTCATGTCCCAGTATGGACGTTCACCGTATGACATTACTTCCCACATGACGATGCCGTAGCTCCACACGTCGCTGGCTGAGGTGAACTTCCTGTAGGCAATAGCCTCAGGGGCCGTCCATCGGATCGGAATCTTGCCTCCCTGGCAAAGGGAAAGGAGGTGAAAAACAAAAGTCATGAATCATGTTAAGACCAGACTGGCCCAATGGTACAGTAAAAGCTGAGCAAGCCATTGCCAACTCAGCAGGTAGTCATAGAGAACAATTTGGAATGAAGTAGTTAGAATACTGACCAGTGAACTTGTGTAGGTAGGGTCGTTGGGATCATCCTCTAAGAACCGTGACAACCCAAAGTCGGACACCTTGCACACCAGGTTGCTGTTGACCAGGATGTTGCGGGCAGCGAGGTCGCGGTGAACGTAGTTCATGTCCGACAGGTACTTCATGCCAGCTGCGATGCCTCTCAGCATTCCCACCAGCTGTATGACCGTGAACTGCCCATCGTTGAGCTGAGGGGAGACCAGAGAGGATGGGTTGGTCAGGAACTTTCTGTCAGGAACTTTGGCTAAATTCTTTTTTTGTCTGTCTTCCGGAAAGGCAGCTGTTAAATATTTCTCCAAGGGAATGATTCATCAGCAGATGATTCCTCTCAAAATGGCACACGCAAGCAGAACTGTTATATTTGTCTTAGATGAGTGGCTAAGACTTTCTACTCTGTAATGCATGTTTTTACTGGAAAAGATAACTGGATATTAAGGCCTACTTGCGCTTGCAGCTACACTGAACTTTAGCTGAGATTAGGTGACTAATATTGACTCTATTGAATTTAACACTATCAGTTTTCCAGCTTTATCATCTACTCCTTAGGGAGCGGATGTCAAACAAAGATAGTCTGCTTTCAAACAGCGCCTGACTGACCACGGAAGCATGACTGGGCAGATTGGAGTCTTACCCTTAGGAAAGAATCAAGGGCGCCGTTCTCCATGAACTCCGTGACGATCATGACGGGCCGGCTCTTGGTGACTACGCCCTCCAGGCGAATGATGTTGGGGTGGTCGAACTGGCCCATGATGCTGGCCTCGGACAGGAAGTCCCGCCTCTGGCGCTCGGTGTAGCCCACCTTCAGAGTCTTGATGGCCACGATGATCTCCCTCCGACCGGGCAGCTTGAGACGGCCGCGGCACACCTCCCCAAACTCTCCTGTGAGAGCAGGGTTTCAGGAGGAGACGAGCCAGAGAGCGACAGACAGAGAGAGACAGACAGAGACAAACAGATAGAGAGAAAGAGAGAGAGAGAGAGAGAGAGAGAGATGGGGCAGGGTTCAAAGGTCAGGGAAAGAGTGGAGGAGAGTGGGGGAGAGAGGAGAGGGGAGAGGGACAGTAACTGGTTAGAACTGAGGAGCCAGGGGAGGGTGGGGGGCTGTGACAGAAGCAAGGGCTGAGGCAGCAGAGGCCCAGACGGCCACCAACTACGGACCGGACCCGGCCCAGATATGCCACTGGTCCAGCTGACCAGCACCAGGTCCAGCTGACCAATGCCAGGCCCGGCTGACTGGTGCCGGGTACATCTGGCATATATCAGGTCCGGCTGACTGGTGCTGGGTCCGTCTGACCGGCGCCATGTCTGGGTCAGGTCCGATCCAGAGTGGTGCTATCTGGAGGCTGGTGCCGGGGGGAGCACAGTAGGCCATACCAGGGCTGAGGGGTCTCGGGCAAAGCACAGGAGCGAGTGTGTGTGTGGGACAGGAGAGGAAAGGAGAGGGCGGGAAGGGGTGAGGAGAGGAGAGGCAGAGGGGTTAGGCTTCAGAGGGGGAGAGGGCAGGGGAGGAGGACAGCGGAGGAGAAAGGAACTTGGGAATAGTGGATGGCTTGCGTCGGGGGCCTGAGTGTGTGAGAGAGAGAGTGTGTGTGTGTGGTGGAGACACGTGAGAGAGAGTGTGTGTGTGTGGTGGAGACACGTGAGAGAGAGTTGCAGCGTGACCAGGCAAAGAGGAAGTGGTTGGGGGAGGGGGTGGGTGGAGAGTGTGGAGGAGGTGGGGGGAGAGGAGGAAGAAGGGGATGAGGGAGGAAGGGAGGGAGAGGGAGAGGAAGAGGAGGAGGAGGACAGGGGATATGTCACTTCAGGCGGAGGCTGGGTAGCAATGGGTTCCACGAGTAGAAGCAGCAGCTGTTTAGCAGAGGCGTCATTGTAGAGCAGAGGAGGATCTTCGTCAGAGCTGGTGCCACTAAACGGGGATGGATCTCCTGCTCTACGCTTCTCTTCTCCTCCCCTCTCCTCTCCTCTCCACGGCTCCTAGCGAGCCGCAAGCCTGACGCCTGACATTACGTTTCGTAATTTACTTTCCATGACTACATCCCTGCAACACACTACCAACCACAAAGAATAAGCAACAAGGATGGTCATCACATAGAGGAGGGGGAGGTGGGGGGGAAGAACGAATCAGGTGAGCAAGAAAGGAGGTGGGGGGGGGGGGGGGGGGCACTGACAACAACGTCAATCACGATGATGACACTAAGACAGGAAAAAGAGGCTGGGCCCTATCGGATCTAAAGACACAAGGGTTTGTGTTGGCATGGAGACTGAGACGTGACATATGATTGGTTCTTACGGAGGCTCCCTAGAGAGGGCCGGCCCTCCGGAGCGTTGCTCGTGAGTGAAGCAGATAGTTAGGCGGTCAGTGACAGAGAGCTGTGGAGAAGTAGGGGGGGGGAGAGACAGAAGGGTTTGGGGTGGGGGGGGGGGTCGCGGGGATGAAGTGATTGAAGTACCGCTTGCTGTGAAGTCCTCTAACGGTATGGCCTGGTTGGTATGCCTAGCTGTCCTCCCCCTGTTGCTCAGCAGCTTGTGCTGTTGGTTACCTGCGCCGATGACCTCCTCGATCTTCACGCAAGAGATGTCAATTTCTTTGGCAAACTCCCGCACCGCTTCGTTGGGGTCCTCGTAGGTGAAGGGGTCAATATAAACCTTGGTTCCCGGGGTTACTATAGGGGATTCAATAACAAGAATAGGACTATTAACTAAAAGTAGTCACACAGCTGTATCCAGAATAGATTTCTGTGAGTTCACTTGAATTCAGAGGTGCAAAATATGGAGAGGCTTACTGTACTGCTGCAGTTTCTCAGTGTATTCTGACTCAGAGCCAGTCCGCTGTTTCCTGCAAAGACACAAAAAACACACACCGTTGGTCCAACCCTCCTTCTGTCTAACAACAACACAACAAAACATGGCCAAACAAGCAAAACAAAAGGGCTTTGCCAACAGACAATAATAATAAAAAAAAAATGTGCAGTCCAATTTTTAATATTACTTCAAATGTTTTTAAGCAGTTGGCGTAAGAGTAAAACAGAGAAATGAATAAAAAAGAAAGAGAGAGGACTAACCCTTAAAAACAGCAGACACAATACTGGTCTCTGCTCCATCCCAATACATTCCTCTCTCTCTGTCTTTCTCTCTCCATTTCTCTCTCTCTTTCTCCCTCCCTTTCTCTCTCTCTCCCTCCCTCTCTCTCTCCCTTTAGCTCTCTCTCCCTCTCTGTCTCTCTCTCTCTCCCTCTCATTGCCCCGTTTATACAGCAGCCCTGCTTATGGGATGTTCAGGGGTTTGGGTTGTTGAAATTACATGTTAATGTTCTTCCTTTGTTGTCTAACCAGTAACCGGGGCAATAATACCCGCTGGTGATTTGCATCTCATTTCCAATTCAAATGCAGTTCCGGAATATGCCAAGGCCTTTTTTTTCTCTTTTTTTTTTTTTCACTAGACGTGCTAAGACACAAAGAAACAAAGTAGCAATGAAATTTGAAAAAAAAAGTGTGAGCGATTATTCATTTTCCCAACCACGAGACGGACTCTGTTATTCTCTAGCTGTTGGTGTGGCGTAGAAAGAGAGAAAGGAGAGAAAAAACAACACAGGAGATGACAGAGCTACAATAGCTCAGCTGCTAATGCCCCCCACCTCCAACACACTCACACACACGCACACACACACACACACACACACACACACTCACACACGCACACACACTCACAATACTCCTAAGCCTATCATTCTGTATGAACCTCTTTTGCGCAGGATGTGCCTGGTAGAAGCCAGGGTTGTGCTATATGCAAGAAACAAATGAGGTGCCTGACTTGCTATGAGCTAGAACCCTGTGTGATGCCTTTACAATAAGCTAGAACCATGTGTGATGCATTGTTTGCTATGAACTAGAACCCTGTGTGATGCCTTTTTTCGATATGAGCTCGAACCCTGTGTGGTGCCTTGTCTGCTATGAGCTAGAACCCTGTGTGATGCATTGTTTGCTATGAGCTAGAACCCTGTGTGATGCATTGTCTGCTATGAGCTAGAACCCTGTGTGATGCATTGTTTGCTATGAGCTAGAACCCTGTGTGATGCCTTGTTTGCTATGAGCTAGCACCCTGTGTGATGCCTTATTTGCTCCAGGCAAAACACTGGCGACTAAGCTCTAAGCCTAACGGAAGTCTTACTTGAGGCAGACGATAGCGATGACCACCACGGCGATGATGAGGACCAGGCCTGCTGTTGCCGAGCCGATGATGAGTGGCAGCTGCTGCAGAGACTTCTCTGGGTCACCTGTGTGTGTGTGTGTGTGTGTGTGTGTGTGTGTGTGTGTGTGTGTGTGTGTGTGTGTGTGTGTGTGTGTGTGTGTGTGTGTGTGTGTGTGTGTGTGTGTGTGAGCAAGACAGAAGAGGACAGGGGATGACTTCTCTACACAGACACATTCATGGATCTGTCCACAGTATTTCTATTTATAGCCTGGCATTATTTACTTCTCTTTACTGTTTAAAGGTTTGGCTTGAATCTACACTTTGAAAGGTTTATATCTCCATCTAAATGGCATGCAGTGAAATGTGTCTGGGGTGAACCAAGGTGAGTGAGATTCCATCCATCCAGAAAATGTTCCTTATGTGCTTAACTGTAACCCGTAACTGCAGACCCTTGTGTACCACAGACCTTAACCCAGTGAAAGCTGATCACCTTACACTTGAGCTGTTGTGTACTTCCAGGTCACTAGACACTCCTAAAGGCCTGTTTCACTCGCAGGCACGGAGCATGTGTAAAGCCATTACAACAGTGTGGGGGAAGCAGAGGCTTTGCACGTTGGTCATGCCAAAGGTTTTAGTCATCTGAGCCTGATGATGGGACGGATGGAGCAAACAAGAGCTGTGCGCGTTTGTGTGTGTGTGTGTGTGTGTGTGTGTGTGTGTGTGTGTGGTGGGGGTTGGCGTACCCTGCATGTTGGTGCTGAAGTCAGTGGGGCTGCTGTATCGTCCGTAGCCGGCCACAGTGCGGGCGCGCACCTGCACCACGTAGGGCGTCCCGGGCTTCAGGCCCTCGATGCGTGCCGAGCTGCGCTGGGCCGTCATGGTGTGGGCGATGGCCTCGCCCTGGTCCTGTGAGATAAGAGACACAAGAGGGAGAGAGAGACTGTCAGCTCTGGCACCTAGTGATGGGACTCACAGCTCCACTCATTTAAAGCATCAGCATGACACAATAGAGAAACAGGGAGAGAGAGAGGGATAGAGAGAGAAAGGGACAGAGAGAGAGAGAGAGAGAGAGAGAGAGAGAGAGAGGGGGAGAGAAGTGGAGGGGGAGCCTTTTGTTCTTCGGCAGGCAAAGCCTCTTTGGGCCCGGGGTGAGCTTTGTGTGCTGTTGTATTGTATTGTAACAGTGGTTCACAATTTAGGGAGGAGAGGAGGAGGGGAGTTGTGTGTGTGTGTGTGTGTGTGTGTGTGTGAGTGTGTGTGTGTGTGTGTGTGTGTGTGAATACTCTTTTGGGGGTGTAAGGACATGATGAGTAAAGAGAACTAGAGAATCACCTCTGGCTATATGACCCATTACGTAAGGAATATAAATATGCAGGACTGAAACCGACTGAAATGAGTGTCCCTGCTTTCCACTGGCGTTTACCTTCTCATGGTACTTAATCTCGTAATCCAGAATGATGCCATTGGGCTTCTCCGGGGGCAACCAGGACAGGCTCATGGTGGTGGAGGACGCCGCCATCAGGTGGACAGTGGGTACTGCACTGGGGGCTGTAGGGGACAGAGGGAGAGAAAGAAGGAGTGAACGAGAGAAGGAACGAGTGAATGACATGAACGCGTGAATGACATGAACGAGTGAATGAATGAATGAACGAATGAGTGAGTGAGTGAACAGATGAATGAATGAATGCATCCTTCCCTCCTCGTCCTGTCAGTTTTGTCGAGGTAGATTTCCGCTGGGCAGCAAACGGAGCAGATTGAGTTGGGTTGGCATGCAGCTGTGAGTATTTAAGTGACTGATCCACATGGCCTCTGCAGACCTCAGGGCACATCTGCACACACCACTGCTCACCAAAGAGCTTTATAACACACACACACACACACTCACGGTGCGTAGTCTCCATGCTCTTTTAACCTTTTAAAATTCTTCGTATCTGGTTTGGGTTTGTACCTAACAGGAAATGTCCTCCCCCCCCTCTTCTTCCTGCTCAAGCTGAGACATGCAGCAAGGTCCAGCCTGAGTCACAGAGAGACAGATACATCCTAAAGCCCTGATGAACGCTTGGGCCTGAGCCCCTGAGAGACAGATACATCTCTGCCTACTTCATGCACTGATGGATGTTCCGGCCTGAGTCATGGAGAGACTAATACCTCCTCATGCACTGATGGACGCTCCGGCCTGAGTCACAGAGAGACTACTGCTCTACTCCGCCTGCCTGCTTACCTCAGCGCATTCCTCTAACCTGGTTTCTATCATCACCCCTGCCTTTGATACTTTATCAAAACATTACTCAATACTGTCCCACTCTCTCCCCCCTTTTGCTCTCTCTATCTCTCAACTCTATCCCTCTCTCTCCTGTCTCTCATTCTCTCTTCTTCTTTCGCCTACAGTTTCATCCCCAACCTTATTTCCATCTCTTAATTTCTTACCTCACCCTTCACATCAAACTTAGCTCCCCCTTCTCTTTCTCCCTTCCTCCCTCCTTCTCCGAGGGGCTTTGTAAACGGGATTTTAATCCCCAGGTTCAGTCCTTTGATCCGTTCCCTTGTAACTCTTCATTGTGCTGCCTTCTCCCCCATTGTCTCTGCCTCTACCTCCTTCTTCACCCCCCCCCCCCCCCCCCCCCCAGCACAACCATCCCTGGGCAGATTCCTCGCTCAGTCCAGCATCCCGGGATTAAGGGGCCTCCACCCAGCTGTGGCGCTGCAGGAGTGTAACCATGGTGACCCCTCCGCAGTTAACCGCACCCCGTATTTATTTTGGGTCTTAAAAGGTAATTGAATATTCAGGGCTGCCGTGGGAGAATCTCCACATTAATCTGATCACGCGGGCCATCCTTCTGCCGTTCCTGACCCCCGGCCTGTGTGTGTGTGTGTGTGTGTGTGTGGTAGGGGGGTATCTGTGTGTCACCCTGTCACTGACCTGCCCATTGCCATGTGTGCCTACAGAGGCAGGGAGGCCTGCTTGCTAAGAGCACACAGGGTTTCAGACGGATGGAGGGGGAAGAGGCTTTATGCGGCAAACAGAAGGGCGGTCAAGGTGCTAATCCTGAGCGCTCACAAGAGCCCTCACAAGAGGTCAACACAAACAACACACCAGCTCCAGCCCTGTGTGGAGAGGCAGCCAGGCCAGCTGTGGGCGCCCGTGGATGGGGCCCATCAAGAGAGAGGCAGTCCGTATACTTCTGTGGCCCAGCAAGAGAGATGCAGTCAGTATACTTCTGTGGCCCAGATGGATGCTGTGGGCTGGACCCTGTGGGCTGTAGAGTCGCGTGGGTTTTCAAAATGGATCAGGATAAGAGCTGTGCTGCCTCTGCCTCTGCTCGCTGCTCAGCGGCCGAGTGGGCGGCAGAAAAGGCCCTCGCTCAAACCCAGCCACATCCACATGCCCTCTTTTCACACGGAGGAGATAGAGGATAGATGGGGGAGCTCAGCTCTGGGGAGAGCAGCATCTCTCTTGTCACAGCATCTTTTACCACAGTATTCAGTACTTCCATATACATATCAAAAGCCCTTATGTCTCTAATTGAATAAGGTTTCAATAGCACAGGCATAAACAGTTATCAGAGCTGCAGCTTTGGTATCCAGAGACACTAAAAAAATAACCATAAACAAACACACACACACACACAGTAGCCTATGGTTGAACATAGTCGTGTGTTCATCTTTCCCCTTCTTGATTTATTTAAACTGTCCTGGCACCGTACCCCTCATCCAAACCTCACACAGATGTGAGCTGCAACACTTTAAACTGCAAATGTAAATTGAGCTGAGTAGTCCTTGGAAGAGAAGAGGGTGACACTGCCCAGACTTAGTAAACAGTCACAGACTGAGAGAGCATTGCATGCAAGTGTGTGATAGGCCTTGCATACTCTCATTACACATGTGAGTGTGTGTGCATGTGTGTGTGTGTGTGTGTGTGTGTGATAGGCCTTGCATACTCTCATTTCACATAAAAGCAGGCCCCACCTTTATGACCTACACTTAACAAGCTGACTAAAATGATCTGCAAATGTAAGTAAAGTGAGGTGTGAGTGAAAGTGGTTTGCTCCCGCCTTTCATTAATTGATAAGCAAAGAGACACACTGTACAGGCTCACTGCCTTGTGTGCTTCACGTAGACATAGTACAGTGCCCTTCATCTGAATAAACCTTTCACTTTGCAGTTCCTCACCGCGCACACCAAGCACAATAGATCAATTCACCAACTTACACACTGAAAAGAAATAAGTAAAATGCTCTCAATTAGGCATGACAGTGGAGCCAGAGCATTTCCTTGAGCAAGCGGAAGATAAATAATAAAGGCGTGTGTATTAAAAGGAGGACTTAACAGGTGACTGACCTGCTTGGTTGGTGGTTATGTTGACGGCTGAGGACTGTGGTGCGTAAGGGCTCTTGGTGGTGACGCCGTTGGCCGCCTGGATCTCGAAGCTGTACTGCGTGTGCGCCTGCAGGTTGCGGACGGTGACGCGGCGCTGCGTCAGGCCAAGGTAGTGCGGGGTGATGTCCACGTTGTTGTCGCAGCGGGAGCAGCTGCCACGCTCCGGGTGGCACTTTTTACAGATGACGTTATAGAACACGTCGTCACGGCCACCCGAGTCCCGGGGCTCGCTCCACTCCAGAATCAGCGAGGTCTCGTTCACACTCGAGATGACGCTCCGCGGGGACGATGGAACCGCTGCGGAGGAACACACACAGACGATGAGTGAGCGAGTGAGTGAGTGAGTGAGTGAGTGAGTGAGTGAGTGAGTGAGTGAGTGGGTGAGTGATGATTTCCATAGGGAGGATCTGAGTTCAGATCGCTGTTGTTCCACTCATGACACATAATTGCAAAATTCACAAACATCAACCAGAGTTTCTATGAGACAGGAAGGCTGTTTACACACACTGGCCTCCATAGTCTGCCACATATTCCCCTACAACAACAGCTGGTGTATGAGTGGCTCAGCCATCTGATAGCTGCTCTCCTCTGGAAGGCTTGGCCACATATTGGCTAATAACATCTCTCCTATGCCAACCCAAACACACTCATCTGCTTTCCTGGCCTTGGGATAAAACAGTACAAAGGATTTACAATCTGAATAGGGAAGTTATAAGTGCATACGTGTGTGTGTGTGTGTGTGTGTGTGTGTGTGTGTGCTAGTGAAAGTGCCCGTGCGCGCGCGTGTGTATGTCCGCATGTGTGTAACTCTGTGTGTGAACACTGCGGTGCAGAGGAGGGCTGAGAGACCATTGACAGCTGTGCTGCAGTTCTTATCCAATTACAGTCCTTATCTGTGGCCACACTGTGGGAGAATCAAACAAAACTACAGAAAACAAAACAAAGCCCAAGCCAAGACCCAGCGCCCCCTCCCTCCCCCTACTCCCTCGTCCTCCGGCAGAGAACAAGGATTAGCTCCAATGCCACCTCAGTGTCACCCAACGTCCCGCACGAACATTCTTCAACCCGTACGCCAGAGCCACAGTCCACTATCTCCACGCTGGAGAAAGACACATGTTGGGAAATGGCACTGATAACATTTTCATACCTGACCCCATTTTCTCTCTCTCAGACACACACAAACACACACTATCTCTCTCTCTCTCTCACACACACACACATACACTATATCTCTGTCTCTCTCTCTCTCTTACACCCACACACTCTCACTCTCCCTCTCTTTCCCCCCTTTTCTGTTTCTTTTTTGCATGTGCTTGGCGATGGTAGCAAGGGCACCCAGGGCAGAATAATGAAGCCCAAGATCCAGGCCAGGGTTCAGCCTTCCCCCTCTGTTCTGGCCTGTCCACTGCCACCTCCACTGGGTTCCTGGACTGGTCTGTACACCCAGTGAGAAGAAACTCCTGGCAAAGCTGAGCTCTCTCTCTCTGTCTTTCCCTCCCTCTCTCTCTCACTCTCATGTGCCTCTTTTTGAGCATGGGGAGGCCAGATACCACATGTACCGAAGGATAAATAATAAACAAAGCCAGTTCAACGGCAGCTGTTGGCTAAAATGAATAACTTGACCTATATTCTGCTTTCTGTTTGCTCCACAGCAAACAATCAACATAACAAACAATATAGGATAGGTCAGTCATATCGATGTGTGTTTATATGTTTGTTTATATGTTTGGACATAGGATAGGTCAGTCATATTAATGCTTCATTGTTTGTCTAGACGTTTGCGGCCCCTCTGTGTGTGAGCTGTGCGGTGGGTTCTTACTTGTGCAGGCGGTTTCTGGAAAGTCGCTGTCACCACGGTAATAGCCGTTGCGGCAGGAGCACACGCTGGCGGCCGTGGAGCTGGTCAGGCTGTTTGGGGGGCATGGCGAGCAGAAGCCCTCCCCCTGCTTGGACTTGAACGTACCTGGGCTGCAGGCTGAGGAGAGAGAGAGAGAGAGAGAGAGAGAGTCAGTTCAACAGTCAGTGAAAAACAACATTAAACCGATGCAGAGATGGCCTGGTTTGGAGGCGTCCTGGTTTGTGTAAAAGTCCTGCCCTGTGCAGTATGCTATGTGGCTTCAGGATTGGAGTCAGAGATCAGAGGATGGACCTTGTGTCTGCGTTCACATGTGTTTGTTTTCCCTCTCTGTTTTCCTCCAGCAAACATCCCCCACCGAGGGGAGATAATTTATTTTACTTTTCTTGTTTCTTTTTATAAAATGCATCCAGCTGAGTGAAGGCCAACGACAAATGTTTACAGTCACTGTCTGTTATGGACAAACACTTCCCAGGAAGGACACACACACGTCAACACTACACACGCCTGCACACTGGCACTGACAAATACACACACATAAATGTATTCAAACACACACACACACACACACACACACACACACGTCTATTCAACTTGAATTAATAGTACAAATTCAAAGCCCATTGCAACTCCATTTGTATCTTGTGTGCAGCTAGTTCTGTGCTATAACCTTGTCTTTTTGTAGCTTCAATTGCAGCAGCAGAGGAGTCCGCATAAGAGTAAGGTTTTCTAGATAAACGATGATAGTGCTGTTAGCCAAAGGTCGTGGACATTAGTTCGCTCCCAACACCATTTTGAGAGGCTGTTTACAAGTTTCGAAACCCGTGTGATCGGCACTGTGATCTCTGTAGTTTTTACAGGCGCATATCTCTCACTAAACTGTCCTGTTAAATGATCAAGGACACCGCTGCTGGCGGCATTAGCGTTGGGAGAAAATGGGTGAGCCAAAGTTTACAAGGGCGACTGATTAAAAAGGTCCTGTTATCGCTATACACAGACAGGTAAATAGCACACAGGCATTAACGATCTAAAAAAAAAAATGGTTCGACACACTGGAACAAGAACTCTATGTAACGTCTCGTTGAAATGTGTACACTAAAGAAAATGCATGAATGAAACGGCCCAACGGCCGTGTTTAGCTGCTTAGGTCAACCCTTTTTGTACTGAACTCCTCTCTGAATGTTCAATATTGGCACAGGCCTCCATTTCGACCCTGAGTGATGTGCATTAACGCACCTTTTGTTTGCGCTGTAGCCGGCTATCTGAGGTATTAATAGCAAGGAGCACTTTGTTCGGTAAACAACGGATGCACTGGAGAGGACGCTCATAGACTGTGCAGCATAGGTTCAAGTTTACTAGGCTATCTTCATGGACTGGCTACTAGGTGAGGAAGAAAGCTTATTTTATGGCAGAGATAACTGGCTGTTTGATTGCCTCGATCCTATTAAGAGCTGTGAGAGACGACTTCATACAAGTTTTTTTTTTCTTTGTTCTTTTTTTAAGGCTGTAAAGTGCTGATTTATCGCTTCCTGGAAGGTAAGAAGTCAGCCTTTCCCTTTCATCCTCCTTTCTCTTCTAACACTGCTCCTGACAGAGCACAAATGTGAGGAAGGGGTAGATAGCGACAGAATGAGGGAAAGAGAGAGAGAGAGAGAGAGAGAGAGAGTGAGAGAGGGAGCAGGGCGGATGAGAAGAAGGCAGAGAAAATGCAAATCCTGCCGGCTTTTTCTGGCAGATTTGCCCGCTCTCTCCCTCTCTATTTCTTATGCCGTGCGGGGGGCTTAAAGAACTGATTAGAATATGTGCTGAAATTGGAAGTGAGGGTGAGAGCGGAGGGGTAAGAAATGCGGGGTGTGAAATACTAAAAAAAAAGGTCTCATTGATTAATATTCATGTGAATGTCCTTTCTGAGCTCTGGCTGAGCATTAATGAGACCAATGGCCTTCAGATTGATAGAGGGAGGAAGAGAGAGAAAGATAAAGAGAGAGAGGGAGGGAGAGCATACGAGAGAGGGAGAGGAAGAGGAGAGCGAGAGAAAGAGCGGGAGGGAAAGATTAATTCCAACCCCCACTATTCCAAATACAGTTTCCGGCCGGCTTGATTAGAAAGTTTTTTTTTGTATTGGTGTTCATTCATGTTCATGCCAGGGCTTTAACCTTGAGTTACCAAGAGCAAACAAGAGGACTGCTAACCAAACAGAGCGTGGGAGGGCGACCGGTGCAGGCCTGCTGCTGTCTGCAGGTCAGCATGTGTGCAGCTCTCCCCTTTTAAGCAGCAGTCCTTCTCTCTCTAAGATCTGGGGGGAGGTCCACAGCCCTCACACTCTTCCTCTGCCCGGGCTGGTCTGTCTGTTTTCATTAGCTATTCCGTTTGGCTTTTGAGGGGAGCCTGTCAGATGCCGTACAGCCCAAACGCCCTGCACACACACTCCTCCATTTCGTGCGCTTCATTAATGTTTCACTGTGGCCTACGGCATCGTCTCCGCTGATCGATTCCTCTGACAGTCTCTGCATTTCTCTCTCTCTCTCCCTCTCTGTGACTCTCTCTCTCCCTCTTTCCCTCTCTGTGACTCTTTCTTTCTCTCCGTCTGCCCTTCGCTCTCGTCTGTCCGGCCGCTCGGCCCAGTTAGTCTGTTCTGTCACAGAGAAAGGGGCTCCAGCTGAGAGGCCTGCTGTTCTAACTCACCTCTGTATCCTCTACTCTCTCTCTCTTCCTCTCTCCCTCTCTCTCTCTCTCCCTCAGACTGCTCACCGACAGGTCACGCACTCCTTTACTTATTTATTCGCTGCCTCGCGCTGTGTAAATTGGGGTCAAATGAAGTTCTGTGGAAAGGTGCACGCTCGTGTGTATGTGTGTGTGGGTGTCTGTGTGCATAGTGAAAGTGGCTAACTTATCTAAGCTTAATTAACAGGATTAGCGATGTTAGCGTCGGGGCTTGGCACACCGTGATGGAGGTGACTCTCACCTTGGCACTGGGTATCTTTCATGGCGGGTTCGAAGCCGGAGGCACAGGTGCAGGAGCCGACCGGAACCATCCACTCGCCGTCCCCGTTGCAGTAGAGCTTGAGAGGGACGGACACTTCCACGGCGTTGGGCACACAGTTGCCCGGGGCGATGACCAGCGAGGTAGCCTCAGCACCCGTGGCCGTCTCAGGGAAAACGGCGAAGTTGGCAATGGTGGTGGAGCACTTTTTGTAGAATACTCGGACAGAGATGAGAGACATGCAAGCACCCAGGTCCTGGAAGGCCAGGTAGAAGCCGGCCTTGGACAGTGGACCGAAGCTGCGGACCTTTGTGTTGACCTTGCCTAAGTCCAGCTTTGAGAAGCTCTCGTCCGGCGCGATGGTGTCAACCTTCACGTAAGGGTTCTCCATCCAGAAGGGACTGGTGGCGGTGGCCGAGTCAGAGTCAGCCTCGTAGTAGAAGAGGTTGAAGGTCTCTTTGCAGGAGCCGGGAATGTTTGGGATGCTGTTGCAGTCTCGCACGGTGAACTTCATCTCCACGTAGGTGCGCAACACGTCTTTGCGCGGGATGAAGTCGCTCCGTAGCCAGTTGTTCTGGTTCAGTTCACGCACGTTGCACACCTGGTACGTCCGGATCGGGTTCATGGCGTCGTCATAGCCACTCACCTCCTCCCACTGCAAGCAGAGAAAAAGATGAACATGGTCAGACACAGTCACACACACACACACACACAGTCACACACACACACACACACACACTCACAGTCACACACACACACACACAGTCACACACACACGCGATTCGTCTGCTGTGGGCTAATGCTAGCACAGGCTCAAACCTGTTCTAGAATCAGCAACAGACGGTGACGATTGTTATCAAAATTTGAGGACATGAAGATAGGTTTGCTTCAGGCTTCTGTCTCATAACATAATATTATGAGAAAGAGACAGAGAGAGAGGGAAAAAGGGAAGGGAGGGACAGGGTGAGAGAGAGATGCAAAGAGGGCAATAGAACGCTTTGTGGTGAGGGGAAGGAGAAATCAAATTTGTTTTAAAGCTGTTTGGTTTGCTACATTTCAATTACAGCATCAGTGAGAGTCATTAAGATACACGCTGATTCCCCCTCTCGTTACACGTCCTTTCATCTCCCGGCAACGCGCCGTTGAGTCAGCGTGAGCGGCGGCGAATTCATCACAATTACCGCCGTGTGTCAGCGCCGAGCGCCCACGTCCCGCCAAACAGGAGTGGATGTTTACCTCGCAGTGGGTTCACAGTGCGCACCGCACCTCTTCACAGCCCATTATCATTCAATTACACAGCAATGATTACACTGCAGTGATTACACTGTCCTCTGCTGCCTTCACACAGCCCAGAGTAAAGAGTGAGAGGCGACATCTAGTCCGCTCAAACCATTTATTCATTTCTGATTGGACTAGAGGCCTTCCATGGGTGAGGACATTCTGGAACACCCTCACTCTGACTCTTCCCCGCTAGTAATCACGCTGCGTTTTATATATTTCAACCGGTGCAAATTGTAGGATGTCTGCATTTGATTCATTCAAAAGGAGAGAGCAGAAATTGTTAAATTTGACCGTGATCGAAAGTGGAAAGGGGATAAATGAGGATATCCTTTACTAACCCCACTCTCACTCCTGTCATATTGCTTGAGTGGGTTTTTCTCAACTCTATCTGTTGCAATTAATACAACACTTTATTGGAAAAGTGGATAAGGCATTGATTTCTAGTAGAATTTGTGATGGAAATTCTCCCAGTTCAAGTGCTTCCTGCCCAGTCCCACAGGAAGAGGAATATGGAATGTCGATGGGAGCGGCTTAGTTTGATCGGCACAGTCCTGTCAGGACACTTGTTCTAATTGCTGCCTTTACTGAGTCCAGTTCGCTTATTGTAATTACATCAGCCGAGCTGAAGCAAAACAACAACACTGCCAGACGCACAGAGCAACATAAACATCACAGCATTTGAGAGAGGGTGAAAGAGGGAGGGACAGAGAGAAATGGAAGGAGAGAGAGGAGAAGAAAGAGGAATAACAGAAGAAGATGGACGGATGAAGAGGAGAGGAAAGGGGATAGGAGGAATGGATTATGAAGGGGAGAGAAAGAGACAGGAGCGGCGAGAAGAGAAGAGAAGAGGGGAGAATAAGCGAGTAACAGGAACTTGTTCAGATGTAGCCTAGTCCTTTCAGGGGGGTCTGTGGACCCTTAATTAACATAGAGGTATGGACGTGCGGGAGACAGGTCATTCATCGCGCGGGCCCCCGGGGGCCACTGCAGACGGTCTCTAACAGTAGCTGTGGCTGCGGAGGCGGCATTAATACCGGGCTCTGTCTGAGAGAGCGGGCCAGGTATCGATCATCGCCAGCCAGGTCTATGAGAAGGGGGGAATGCATGAAGTGTCAATGGGTATTTAGTTGAGTGTAATAAATAGCCCAGCAGGAGAGAGCGCTAGAGAGAGAGAGGTGGGTGGGTGGGCGGGGGGGGCATCTGACAGGAGGTCAGCTACTCGAGGGACTGCCGGAGCTCCAATATGCGGCCTCAGATGCTTCGCTTTGTCAAACACAGGCATTAAATAGGGCTGGGTAAGGAAAGGGGGCCAAGTCCCTGCTCATCGATTTCACTCTGACAGTCTGAATACTTAGATGTGCTTCTTTTCTCTCTCTTACTCCCTCTCTCTCCCTCGCTCTCTTTCTCTCTCTCTGTACCCTCCCCCTCCCTACGAACCAACCCTTTAAACTTGTGTTTGTGTCCTCTGCAGTCAAAGGCGCTGATTTTACTTTCCGATGCACAGAGAACGTCAGCATTAGGAGACGCAGGATGGCGGAGGAGAGCGAAAACGTCAGCATTAAGAGGCGCAGGATAGCGGAGGTCAGAGAGAACATCATCATCAGGAGGCGCAGGATAGCAGAGGTGAGGGAGACGTGTTCTAAAGGAGGCACAGGATAGCAGAGGTGAGAGAGATGTGCTCTAAAGGAGGCACAGGATGGCGGAGGTGAGACAAAACGTGTTCTAGATGAACCCACTATAACATCTGAGTGCTCAGAGAGATTCTTCAGCTGAAGGTGTCTGTTCCCTGTATGATTGAGTGTGTGATATTTAAGGTTAACTAAAATATTGGTAAAAATTGACCCAGTCCTGTTGTAGATCAGTACAGTGTCAACATCAGAACCTCATCACTGCATATGGACCGTCCATAACTCGTCAGTGAGCCTCTGTTACAGATGTGGAGTGAGGAGAAGTGATGGGCCGGAAGTCTGGGATCTATTTTGTGTTTTTTATTCTTCTCTCACTGCTTTTCATTTTTTTTTTCAGATTCTCCCTCCCTCTCTCTGTGTCTTTAGGGGCAACACCATGCTTGCTGCCCTCTCTCTGTGTCTTTAGGGGCAACACCATGCTTGCTTCCCTCTCACATGTCTGCATAAACAACATCAAAAACACAATATGGTTCAGGGTGGGACTTGCCATCACTTCAACCAAATGGATATTTCTGCCCTGCGGCAACCAGGCACCCAGAAAGCTGCAGGCCGATCTGGTATGGATTTTGCCCGGATTCGGCCCAGACCCGTGCCTGACCTGAGCCAAACCCAGACAGAGCCCATGCCGGACTTGAGCCAGACCTGAGCCAGACCCTGCAGCGCTGTGGTGGTGGTGAGAGAGGGGATTACTGAGGGGATTTCTCTGTTGTCTGGGCACATTCCTTCCCTGCTCCGCACAAAAAGAGGCGCAATTAAAGCCGAACAAAAGCACTATATACGGCCATGCGGACACCATGTTTCTCTCCGATAAAATATGGGCCAGCCGTATGCCTCTCGAAAAGAAGCATCTGCTTATGTGGGGTAAGAACACGGACCATCAATTTTCCTCTTTCTCTCCCTCAGGAGTGAAGCTGTGTGTTTGGCATCTCAGACTCGAGGGGGACTTAAGAGGAGAGAGGAGGCGGGGAGGGAGGTGACTGGATTCCTGTGGGTTGTTGTGGCCGGGGTCAATGGCGTGTCTGTGTTTTCTGCCTAAGTGCTAAGTTGGTCGGAAGTAAAGGCCGACAGGAGGAGTGGCTGGGAACAGCTGTGGAGGTATGGCGTTTGGGGCGGCGAGGGCAGGGAGAGGTTCCATCCACACCCCGAAACGCACAAAACAAGCGCCGAGAGGGCCCGGGTGGGAGGAGAGGGGCCTCTTTGAAGTTCGAGGATTGACGTCGAGGAGCTTTTGTTGGAGAGACTTGGGAAAGGGGATGCGGGGGTGAGATGTCAGTGGCTGTATGGGATGCAGGGAGATTTGTGGTGTGCAGCGTCTGGTGGTGGGGTCTTTTCTGCGGGTGCTTTATGAGGTTGTATTTCAGCACGTTTATTTCCCTTTGCCTCCGGAGATTAGAGAAAAGACGCTTTTGGAACAACGGGAGAGGGGGAAATTCAATATGTGTGCGCTGCTCGTGTAAGCAAACGCAGCGCATCTCAGAAAGGATGTGGAAATTAAAAAGCCGCAGACATACACACACACACACCGACACGTACTCACATTCACATGTACCCACATAGAACTGACTAGAACAGATCTGTTCCAGGCTTGTGCCTGATCCTTCCTAGAATAATCCTCCGTGGTAGAGCTGAAAGATGCTTACCCCAGTCTCCGGGTGTGAGGTCCAGGCCAGCTCCGTGGTGGCCCACTTGGTGTCCATCAGAGTCTCTGTACGCAAGCAAACAAAAGCAAAAACAACAACAAT
The DNA here is from genome assembly GCF_963457725.1 of Sprattus sprattus. Lineage (NCBI taxonomy): Eukaryota > Metazoa > Chordata > Actinopteri > Clupeiformes > Clupeidae > Sprattus > Sprattus sprattus. Next base: position 49,476,574 of record NC_137921.1, on the reverse strand, counting down.
TAGACTAATCTGCATTATTATCAGCTATTTGATACAATAACACCACACGGAAACAAAAAGGCTCAGGGACACACTGGGAGACAAACCAAACTATTAGGATAATTTAGATATGTCCCCACTAAAGTGAGAAGAAAAAAAAACTATTGAACACAAGCTGTTGTGGGTCCATCTCGTGAATATTTACGATGGTGTGGAAAGGAAAAGGACCCGACTATGTGGGGGATCCACACAGCATTGTTGTGGATTTATTGCGTGCTTGGCCTAATGAGACTTAATTTGGCGTGCTATTTTATGGGTGGAAACCAATCTTGAGTGCTTTTGAGAGGGCAAACCGCCTCTTGTCCCACACTCCTAGAGACCCAAGCGCCCACTCACACCCCAAAGCTGGTGGCCGTAAAACCCAAGAAGATATATAACACAACAGAAGGCCTATAGGGATGGGAGAGGGGCAATAAAAGTCTTCCTAACAAAACGCGACCCAGGGCCACTTCACTGTTCAATCTGTTACAGTTAACCTTTCTCTCTCTTTGAAGGGTTTTAAAGCAGAGCTTTCACTATCTAGCACAATTGTCATGGTGAATAAAAAATAATAATAAGAAAAAGACACGTAGCGCTGAAAACACGTAGCATGATTTCCGTGACGACTTGACACACAAGCCTATTTTTAGTAGCGGCAGTCATTAGCAGGCTGGTACGCTCTCCCTGAGTCTGATTAAGACAATCGCACAGGCAGCACGAGCGCGGAGCGGAGCAGAACGGAACGGAACGGCTGGCTCACAGAGGCCACGCACGCAAATACTGTCAGCACATTCAAAAATGGCAGTCCCACTCGATTCCCCTCACATCCCGTTTTTCCACTGTAGTTCTATTTTAGTGCGTTCTTTTTCTCCTTGCGTTCTTCCATCTCTCTCCCTTTCTCTATTTCTCTCTCTCTCCCTCTGTTCGTTCTATGTTGCTGTGCTGACAGGATGTGTGACATGAAAAAGGTGTAGACAGTAAATATTCCCCCTCTCCTGGGACTGTGTGCAGGCATGCTAATGCTGACAAAGGTATGTGGCCTTAAAGGGAGACGTTCCCTACGTTCCCAGTATCTGCGTGTTTTCTGTCCTGGCGGAATTTCCCACTGATTTCCAGAAGCTCCGACATCAACCAGCGGCGTCCCTGTCTGTGTTGTCACGCCGCTGTATCTTTGGTACATCACCTTTTTTTCTTCCTTTGCACCACTTCAAGTGAGTGACAGCGAATCCCAAAGGGGGATGTAGGGTAAAAAATCAATGCTTTCAGACTTTTGCCACACACAGGGGCCTTTTCCCATAGCTACTAAGCATGCCTCACCACTCCTGAAATGATGTGATGTCAGATACCACACTGGTTATTTAACAAGATCAAATGATCTTCATCACAAATTAATTCCTTCAGGTACTGAAAGTAAGGAACTGTTTAGTCATAAAACAGATACAAAATGGTACCACTACTACTACTGATATTATAAATAATTATTCAAAAAATCTGTTAGAAAACGCAATGGTACCACTCTTACTACTGATATTAAAAAATGATTATTCTAAAAATCTGGATGTTGGAATGCAATAACGCACAACTCAACTCATCGCATAACTACACCAAACAACTGCTGGTACAGTTCACAAACTCCTGTACGCAGCTCATACACACACTCACACACATTTACACTCACACTCTCTCTCTCTCTTTTTCCAGCGTTCACAGAAGGCCTGAGTCAGGAGAACGGCATGGAAGGTTCAGGATAGTGTGTGTGCGCGTGAGTTCTGTGCTTTTCGGCTTTGTTTGCCCTCTATGCTAGCGATGAAAAACAGCAAAGCCCTGCATTGTGAGCCTGGTCAAGCCTTTTAGATGATAGGGCAGTCCTGACTCAGTATGACAAAACACAGCACTGGGTGACCTGTCCCATCCTGCATACACACACACACACACACACACACACACACACACACACACACACACACACACACACACACACACACACACACACACACACACGCACACACATATAGCCAAATTGTCTATGTGTGTTAATGTGGGGGGTAGTTCACATACGTTCTCAGAGGCAGGATTCATACTGTGTGGGGTTGTATTGCCTCTGCAATCAGTCACACAGGTAGTCAATTATTGACCTCTGAAACAGTGAAACAGTGGCCGTTTTGAACTCATGCACAATCCCTGCTTTGTCCAAAGCTGGAGTGTGGCTGACAACCTGTCTCTGCTCTGTTTTCATTCTGTGTTTTTCTATTTTTCTGTCTGATTTTTTTCTCTCTTTTATTTTTCTCCTTTTCTTTCTCTCTCTCTCTCTCTCTCGCTCTCTGTCTTGTGTCTGTCCTCTCATTACAAATTGCGCTGGCTTTTCAGAGGGTTACTCTGAGGAACCTGACAGACAGGTCTACAGACTTCTCTCCAAAGGCAGCCTTCCTCTCTGCATTCCAGGGCTATGTCAGACTTTTTCAGTTTCCCCTGGAGGCGCAAGAGGCCGGTGATGGAGCAGATAGCAGACAGAGGCTCCCTCACCACTGAGAGTTAAACAGGCTAAAGCATATTTTACACAGACATGGGTGGGAACGTAGTTGCTTTCGTTATGCTGTGAGCTCAAATACATGCAAATAAGTGACGGAGGGGTGTATAGTCTTTTTATAGTGTCCCTCTCTCTTTCTCTCTCTCTGTCTGTCTATCTATCTCATTCTCTCACCTGATGACCTGTGTCATCACTCTTGTGTGAAGCGATGGATATTCGGGTTGGCAGTCAATATTTGCCACCTGCGAATGAGTATATGTGCACAGGACTGGGCGGGGCAGCTCAGTTCACTGTCAATGTTTAACCCTCATGCTGTGTTCTGGAATTATCATTTGTCATTATCATTCTAAAACTCTTAGGTCTTTAATTTAAAAAAAAACTTTTCTTTCATCTTAAACTTACGAGGATGCAAGTCATCCTTCACCCTACCTTTGTGAATGGATGAAAGAATTTTCATCTTTTTTTTCCAAATCATTTAACAAAGTTACATTTGTTGTGAGCACCCTTATACATGTGTATAGTCTCTGGTAAAAAAAATATATAAGACTGTAATACTTAGTTTTATGAGTGAAAATAAATGGTTGGCAACTTTAGACTGGTGTTAATATGAATAGGTGTGCATTTTCTTGATAAATCACTCCTATCATTTTTACTGAATACTTATTTAACTGAAGACACACATGTTATTATGTTGTAAAATGGTATAAAATTATTTAAAGTACACTTAAAAACTAGAAATGTTATATAATTGTTAAGACATTGGTTATAAAGACAATTACTTGGTTTATAGTGTTTAGTTCAAAATGAAATGTTTACAAAAAGCCTTATTGACATTTATGTCAGGCTGGTTAATTCTGACCGGAAGAGCATCAAGTGTAGCCATGTTGTGAACACGACATGAGGGCAGGAGGTGCTGGGTGATTGGTGGAGGTGCGACGGAGAGCACCGAGTTCACAGAGGTGTGTGGGACAAGAGACTGCACTGAGAATGACACATATATGAGTCATGTGCCAGGAGTCAGGAAACCACAGCTGGCTGCCAACCTACATCAAAAGGCACGCAGACGCACGCAAATACAACAAAGCCACACACACACACACACAATCTCTCTCTCACACACACAGACACACACACACAGACACACACACACACACACACGTATGCAACCACTATCCAACAAGGCCAGCCCCTAGCATCCTAATCCTGTAATGATAGGGCACAGCTAATAACAGGGAGAGCCTGGAACTCACTCGTCCTCTGTGTGTCCGAAAAGACTCTCTCTCACACACACATGCACACACAGATATGCACTTAGTGCCCAGGGTTGCAAGCCTCTTAAAATATGCCTTTGTTCAAACAACCAGTCTTCTAAAAGAGGAGTGGGGGTAGTTTTTTTTTTTTAAACCACCATTATTGACACAGAGGAATGTGCATGTTAGTGTTTGTGTGAGTGTGTGTGTGTGTGTGTGTGTACACTGCTTCAGACTCCCTAGCTATCCACAGCAGACAGGTGAGGGATCATGCTGGATTGCACTTTGACACTTTGCTTTTTTACTTTTAGAGTTTTATTTAGGGGCAGGCACTGGAGGCTAGTCCTCCACGGCAACACACACACACACACACACACACACACACAGAGGGTTGTGAGGAAAGGATACACCTAGCGGAGCGCTACAGTAAATTTGGAACAAAGAGCTCTGGCTCTGACAGACGAGGGCCATTTCAGGACGCCATTTTGTTTTGGGAAGGCGCCCTAGCTGTGCGCTCGCTTGGTTGTGAGTCTGAGATATGCTAACAACAACATAAACAACTTTAAATAGTGCAGTATTTCATAAAAGATTATGCTCTCCCTCTCTCTCTCTTTCTGTCTTCTTGCCAAATAAACCTGCTGCGGTGAATTGTCTTTGTTAGTTACAGAGCCACAGTATCTCATCAGTTCAGTGCAGCGTTTTATGAAACATAAAACTAGTTGTGTTTATGAGGCTGTGGTTGTTTCGTCTTTAAGAGTGAGGATGCATCTGCTGAACTGAGAGACACACTTGAGGCCTCTGAGACTTCCTCAGTTCTTCTGTTAATTGATTTTTCCCCTCCTCCTTCGGTCTCTCTATCTTTGTTGTGACACTATAAAGAGGGACAAACACATCATGGCAGCTCAGTGTGACAGAGTTTGAGTGAGTGTGTGTGAGAGTTTGAGTGAGTGTGTGTGAGAGTGGAGGGGGTTGGGTGGTGAACCTCTCTCTCTTCCTGACTCCACCAACACTACAGCTGTGTTTGGCCACAAACCCCCTATGAGATGTGTCAGTGGTGGGTGGTACAGGCAAACACTGCATTAGGCGCATTAAACTATTAGTCTGATTGGTTTGCATTGGCTTCTATTGCCAGTGTGATTAGCCCAGTGCAGAGGCAGGCAGGCAGAACAAGGCCGGTGCAGGCGAAAGCACAGCGGGGGGTTTGGGGGGGGGCTCCATTTAAATTTAAATTGGAAGAGCAGCCCTCTTCTTTTGTGCTGCCGTGGAGTGAGGTGATTAGGAGAATGGATGTTTTTGAAGGACTAGCCCTCCTCTGCCTCCCAGCAATCACACAGGCACACACACACACACAGACAAACTAACACACATTAACACTATAACAAATGCCAGTAGATACATAGACACACACACATACACTCTCTCACACATGCAGAAGGCAGTGCATTGATTTGTGGAGGGTTGGTGATAAAGGTAGAATTGCCCCTCAAGACTCCCCTGAAAGGCCCCCCCGGCGAGCCTGCACTCGCTGTCAGTCAGCTCACAATGCCTGTCACTGGGGCAACTCACTGCTAATAATGTGAGACACTCTCTCTTACCCTCTTCGTATCTCTCTCTCTCTCCCTCTCTCTTGCTCTCTCTCTCTCTTTCTCTGTATATGAGGCCCACAGACAGACATATGTAAAAATGAGTGTGTGTTAGAGAATAAAGTTTGTAGGTTTGTTCATCTGAGAACCAGAGAGGTTTGGTTGACTGCTCCAGTTCCTGCCTGCTCTGAGAAGAGAGCCTCTCACCCCCCCCCCCCCCCACCTCCTTCCTTTAATTACAGAGCACTGTGGATCTGACAAACAGGTAGCCCCCAGGACACCTGTCTGTAGACCAGGTGTGCCAGATGTGTGTGAGTGTGTGTGTGTGTGTGTGTGTGGGAGAGAGAATAAGTTACAGTATAATGTGTGTGTGCATGTCTGTACTTCCCTCTGTCCATAACCATTGAGCTGGATCAAAAGGAAAGGGGGGCTGTTTGGGTCATCTGCCCCCTCACCCCACCCCAGGCTCTCATTCTCTAGCCCCTCTCTCTCTCTCTCACGTCTCTTCCTCTCCCCCCTCCTCCTTCGCTCTCTTTTGTCAATGGGTTTGTGCAAATGTGTCACACGTGACATCACTCTAGTTGTGTGTCTCCTGCGGGACAGGTGGTGAGATATGTTCAGTACTTCCTGTGTGACAGGATGTGAAAGAAACCTTTACCATGGTCGAAACACTTGCCTCTCTCTCTATCCCTCTTAAATCAGGAGATTTGAATGGGCCACGGAATGAGTGTTTCTTAAGTAGTGAGTATGAATGCACAACTGCTCAGGTTTCTCTGTCGTAACATCCATCATTCCAAAGCTGAAAATGGGTTAGGACGTTCCGTATGCAATAATTTAACTAGGCTCCACAATGGACAGTTCCAGTTTCCAGAGACAACTTCTATTCTCGCCCCAACCTTTCCCGTCATTGCATTGCTTCAAATGTTTTTGTTTTGTTTTGTTTTTTTAATATTTGCGCTGAACATCAAAGCTGGTGTTGTGGATCTGGTTATTTTAATGACAGTGTTTAGGGGGTGGGCCTGGAGGAGCAGACCTGGCTTTATGAGCATGAGTCTCACCGGATAACGTGACGGCTCTCTGTCTGACTAAACACCGAAACCATCTCCTGTCCTCCTGTGCTGCCATCAGCCCTCCCTAAGCATTAGTTCATGACTGCAGGCATGCCATTTAAAACAGAGACTCATTACACCTCAAGGTAACACACACACACACACACATACACAGGGCTAGAGGATGAAAATTAGAGCATTTTCAGCAAGGAGACAAACACTTGCCTTTGACTTATATTTAAAAGAACACCATGCCAAAAGACTGCAATCAATAACCCAGCTGAAAGCGTTGGTTCTTTGAGGGATGTCAAAAATCGCCTATATGGTGCTGAAAGGTTAGGCAGGGAACCATTACAGTATATCATAATAGGAGATATTTTGATTAGATTACATGGCCATATTTTAATCACATTATGTGGATATGTTTTCAGAAAGCATATGTCATGGGGACGGTGAGGCAAGCCTTCCCACAGCTCAAGGATGGAAAAAACCCTGATCTAATTAAAACACTGTTTTCCCACAAAGTATGTTAGCGGTTTATTGTCAGTGAGATCTGATGTTGTGTGTAGTTTGTGTAAATCCATGACTCTAATAGCTCTCGTTGTGAACGGGCCAGACTGGGATGGGCATGGCGGGCCGGGTTTTGGCGGCGGTCCGCTTTGTGGGTTAAACTGACTCAGGCGCTGAGATGGGATTCTAAACGGGCTCCGCTGGGAGTGGGGGCTGTGGTGGACAGCGCTGGAGTGGATCGGTACGAGATGCAGGCCATGCCTGATCCAGAATTAGCCGGGCTGTCTGGGATCTCTCTCCCTCATCCCATCAATAAAGCGCTGTCAGTCAGGCCTAAAGCCCCTGTCAGCCCGTGGCATCACTCCGAGGTTTCTCTTCCCTCGTCTAGCCTTTCCGACGGCTCACACGCGGCTCGAGAGCAGACTCTGCCCAGATCTTTATGCCCTTCTCTGGCTCCTTCTCTCCAGCGCTTCCCGTCAGGAAGAGGCATGACTGACAGCCTGCCGCGTCCCTGCAAATTAGCCTTTATGCGGATGTGTCTGCTTTTCCCATTATAAATAGATGGAGATAGGAGGACTGGTATCTTTGAGGGGTTAGTGGAACTGTGTTATTTGTATGCCAGCTCTTACACAGCCTCTCGTAATATTACAGAATGTGCACGTGATGGGTTTGAAATACGGCATCAGCTCTCTATGGTTGCTAATGTTTGGCTCCAACGTTCATCTGGCCCAATGCTGTCAGGCTTGTGCTGGGTTAGGGCCAGGTCCGTCTGCGAGCGTCTGCGCAAGCTGAATGCAGTGCGCTGCGCGCATCAGTATTCTCTGTCTGTAGTGGCGCAGCAGTGCAGGGCTGCGCTGGTGGGAGTGGGGGAGGGGATGCGACTCTTTGATTTGTGTCTTTGTGTCTGGTGGAAACAGACGGGGAGCTGCTGCCGAAGCCTCTGTACATCTGACTAATGAGCAGGAGGCTGTTTGATTACAAGCCTGATAGCAGGGCCGTGAGGAGGTGTGGATGGGACGGGCATGTGGGAGTTTGAGAATGTGTGTGTGTGTGTGTGTGTCGGGTGGCTGCCAGGATGAGTGTTTGTGCGTCAGCTTAAATAACACACCAACGGAGAGGAGAAACTCCACCGTCTGCCATAGACTGAGAGAGAGAGAGAGAGAGAGGGGAGGGGGTGGAGGAGAGAGAGATACAGACAGACAGACAGACAGACAGACAGACAGACAAACAGACGTGGCCAGGATCACACATTAACATGTTTTCAGTCACTCCTTTTTTCTTTCTTTCTTTCTGCCTGGTCTAGCTGGATACCTGCAGTGTACGGTTCACACTGTGAGGTGTTTATAGAGAGCTCACTGCAGGAAGATTGCCACTCGTGTTTGACTGACACCAAACCCCGGCTGAGCCGTACCCAGACTGCACCACGAGCACCAGAATAAATCACAGGAGGAGGAGGAGCGTCAGGCGAACAAGGAGGAGGAATGTGATTGAAGAAGTGCTTTGATTTTTGCATTTCTGATGCAAGTCTGGTGTGTGTGTGTGTGTTCCCGGTTTTTTATGATTATTTTTCTAGTTTTAAGTCGAGTCTAGTGTGTGTGTGTATTTGTGTTTCATCTGTGGCATTTTTTCCCGTTCTCTTTTTTTTTCTGCTCATTATGGTTGGTGATGGCATGTGTGGCACAGTAGTCTTGCCTGTCAGTGTTGTGGGGGCCCTGTGGTAGAGCTGTCTCCTCAAGCAGCCACCCAGAGACCCATCTCTCCCTCTCCCTCTCTCTCTCACCCCGTTTCACATTTTATTCTCAGAGGCTTTCTCTCTCTGCCTTTCTTTCTTTCTTTCTCTCTCTCTCTCTCTCCTTTTCTGTTTACATGCTGGAGAAGCCCTTCGAGTGACACATTTATTATGCTGAGGCTTTGGACAGCCTGGCTAACACAGAGACAAAATGGGGGAAACTGTGATCTGCGCTGTGCTCAGTCTCCTTAGGGAAGTGTGTGTGTTTGTGTGTGTGTGTGTGTGTGTCTGTGTGAGCGTGTGTGCAGCACCGATAGACCTCTCCAGAACACACACACACACTGTTTCACATACTGTATAATCACCCCCATGCATACACACCTCCTTCTATTTGTGTACCCTCTACCTTAGATGATGCGTGCTATCCTAATGCCAGCACCGTGGGGGATAAACTGGATTTATGTACACACTTCCACAGAGAGGCTGCGCATTAAAAAATCATGCCTGCATACAAGCACCCACACACGGGCACGCTTCATTCTGGTGATGAAATACACCACAGAATACCCAGGAGGCGGAGAGAGGCTTTGGGCTTCCTGCCTTCTGTTCCGGAGGTATTCAGTCTGTGTTTGGAGACGTTGGGAGAGCGCCCTGTGATACAGTCATCATCTAAACATATTGTATGGCCATACCACATTCCTGTACAATGCAATGTACTGGTTGCGTTGAGTATAACTAGAGATTTCTGCTTTACATTTAAAGAGCAGCTGTTTGTCTAAAGCAACTGGTCTGATGTGGCACACACACACACACACAAACTGACATTTTCAGCATGCCAGTGGGTTTCAATTACTTTATAATGTTTCACATCCACCACTGAAAGCAGCCCTTGAGGTTCGTATGTTTTCCTTTTCCAACGGGGAGAACAACAGAAATAGACCAAATGGTAAAGTTATGCTCATTTCGTTCTCCTCTTTGCAGCTGATTCAGCTCCAGTGCACCTTCTCCTTCTCAGTTGAACAGTCAGAGAATTCCCCAAAAACCTAATTTACACCAAAATTACAACTCTCAACCGTTCATTTTTACAGGTTTGTTACGGTTTACGGGTAAAATAAATAAGACTCAAGCTAATACCTTTGGCTGGAGTGCAGCGAGCGCTCACAGTAATTACCCTGCTCTGTATGTGTGTGTGTGTGTGCTTGTCAGGGCTAAGAGGCTGCAGGTGACGCAGGGGTAGCCCCAGGGCAGGAGGAGCCTGGGCTTTGACTGCTAGCTCTCACGTTAGCTCATTAGGCTGGGAGAGGAGCTTGTTAATGTTTACCTGCCCACTCATTACACATGTGGGCCAGGAGCGCCACAACAAAAGGAGGTTAGGTTAGGCGCGCACACACACACTAACACACACACAGGAATGTGGAAGGGCAGGGCCTCTGCCTCTGCACCCGCTCCCACTGCTCAGGTTCACACGCTCACACACACATGCACACACTTACGCACGCACATACACATATGAGCACACACACTCATACACACAGACACACACACACACACACACAGTATCATGGTGCCCGTCCTAAACATGCTGGAATAGAACATCACTGCCTTTCATGCCCAATGCCCATGCCAACTTTCCCAGAGTGAGGTTAACACCCCGAGGCTGTGTGTGTGTGAGAGAGAGAGTGAATAAACCTGTGTGTGTGTGAGTGAATTAACCTGTGTGTGTATGTGTGTGTGTGAGACAGTGTGAGTCTGTCTGTGTATGAGAGTGAGTGAGTGAGTTTGTGTGTGTGTGTGTGTGTGTGTTTGTGCGCGCGTTTTACCATGGGCGACTAGAGAGCCAGTGAAGGGCACCTCTGCTGTGCCCCCTGCCTGTGCCCTGTTGCCCCATTGCCCTGGTTACACCTTCCCGACCTGTTTCCACGGAGATAGCTGGCACTCCACTCCACTCCGCTCTGCTTTCTCACCGTGAAGGACTCTAATGGTCCATGATGACTAACAGCTGTGGGCTAATGATTTGTATTTATATATTTCTTTTCTCTTTTTTTTGGATCAGTTTGGGTGAGGGTGGTGGGGGGATATGGGTGGGCTGTTGGCAGACAAATGTGTTTATTTGCTATTTGGCGTCATTAACTTTGAGGGGGGAAGATCATTATTATTTATGGTTCTTTTTTTTTCTCCAGTTCCCTCCCAAATGACTGTGCGAGATGAATCACTCAGATTTGTTCTCCCGCCACGGCTCCCCGCACGCACACACACACTTCCAGGAGAGCTTGTCGGCTGCATTCTTAATCGCCACTCAGTTAATTAATCTCACACTTGGCTGCCGTAATAACTTGACTTGTTAGACCTTTCTAAATGGGTTTTCCCCTCTTTAACACGCAGAGGAGACTGAGGAAGGGACGAGCGGCTGTGATTTATCTGGTTCGAGCTGGAGCGGCGAGAGAACGCCGTCCCATCCAAACTGGCACAGTGGTGCTGCGTCACGAACAGCCTATCTTCTTCAATCACTTTGGAACACAGTGCTTTAATGCTCACCGGTTCTCATTAGGTCCTGAGGAAGATTCACAGAGAATCAAATGCTGCAAATTAAAAGCGTTTGCGTGGACACTCTCTAAGAAAGAGGGAAAAGGCTGCTCTCTCCTCTCTCCTTCCCCACCTCCTCTTCCTCTCCTCCACACACACACACACACACACACACACTCATCCTCTCAGCATTGATATGCTGGCTGCAGCATGCCCTCTGTGTCAAAGGGCTTCCAGAGAGAAAGGTCTCTGAGGGTGTAAAGGATAGTGTCCCTGTGCTGGATTGACACCTTTGGCTGTTGGTGTCCATATGGTCAGGGGTTCAGATGTCTCCAAGCGCTTACATAAAACCCTTAGGAGCACTGAGGTGTCAGAGAGGGCCTTAACTGCTAAAGATCTGTACAATAGACACATGACCAGCACAGGGTCTCTGCCTGCAGGAGGGTTTCCTAACTAGAGTCATAATTCACACCATCCTATGCATATTTCAAGGAGTTCATGCTGTTTGTATCACAGCTAGAGCATAAATATTCAGTGTTTGTGCGTGTCCCAGTGTTTGTGTGTGTGTGTGTGTGTGTGTGTGTGCGCGCGCTGTAAGAAGGGCAGAATGAATAATAGAGCAGGCGACCAGCGGTTAGCCTCCAGAGTGCATTAACAGGACAGCTGCCGCAGAGAGGAGGACCTTTGGTCGCTATGGTCCACAGGAGTTGGAGGGGGTGACAGGAAGAATGTTTGTGAGAAGGTGTGTGTGTGTGCCTCTGTGTGAGAGTGTGCGCGTGTAGAGACATCTGTGTGTGTGTATGAGAGAGAGAGAGGGTTGGTGTACGTGTGTGTTTGTGTGTGTAAGAGAGGGAGAGTGGGTGTACATCTGTGTGTGTTTGAGGAAGAGGGGGGGGGGAGTGTGTGTGGAAAGCGATACTGAGGGGCTATGTGGATAATGTATTATTCACTTTTCATTGATGTGTAACTAAAACCAGTGATCAGGGAGAGCAGTCACCAGGCCACCGTACCCCCCACCAGAGACCCTGGGCCCCGCCAGGCAGTGCTGGCCAGATTGATTTATCTGCCTCCAGAGATAGAGTAAGAGAGAGGGGGAGAGAGAGAGAGAAAGACTGAAAAGGGGAGAGAAATAAAAGAGAAGGGCGGAAAGCGAGAGAGCGAGAGAGAGAGAGGGAGAGAGGGGGTGAGTAAATTGGAAAGATTTTAATATAGAGGTGAGAGAAAGAGAAAGAGAGAAGGAGCGAAAAAGGGAGTGAACGAGAGAGGAAGGGAGATAGAGAGAGAGAGAGGGATTGTGTGTGTGTGTGTGTTTGTGTGTGTTTGTGTGTGTGTGTGTGTGTGTGTGTGTGTGTGTGGGTGTGAGTGTGTATGTGCATGTGTCTGTGTGTGTGTGTGTGTGTGGGGGGGGGGGGGGGGGGGGGTCGGAGTGAGGGATTCCCATGGCCACAGCAGTGTGTGGTGGTGATGATAGGACTTCTGCCAACAGCGCCCATATGGCCAGCAGCGGAGGAGAAGTCCCAGCCAGCCTCCGCCTCAGCCTCAGCCACCAACCGTCTGAGGCAGCTCAATCATTACCTAATAAATTGGCTCCTACAGTTTCAGTAGTGGGTGTTGAGTTAGGGAAATGAAGCCATTACTGATTTCACCCTGGATAAAGCAGTGATTGTGAAATAATGTTTGTCTTGCTTTTCTTTCCAGTGGAATGTTTTACACGCTTCAAACATGCGAGTACTGACAGATGGATTCAACCTGGTTGGACAAGGAGAGACCTTTTTCTCTCATTCACTCCCTTACACACACACACACACACACACACAGAAAAATCCAGTTGGATGGCTAAAGCCCTAATTGCAGGCGTGTTGACCACACCCTGCGAGCTTAGTTACTGAGGTTGAATCTCAAGTTGGAGACGCTTCTTCTCAGCTGACTGCACTGACAAACGCAACGCCAACAAATCTAAATTTTAGACTAAATATTATTGATCCCTAGTTCTGATACAAGGCAGACTAGCTAAGTCATGTGGGTTTCCATGACCGCAGGATATGGATCGGGCCGAGAGAGAGAGTCCCAGATATCCAACAGCCCAGAATCGGGTCTGGCCCAGATCTGGGCCACATTTGGCCCAGCTGTCAGCAGCTTTCTGGGGTGGTTCCCCGGGTTCTTCCCCAGGGGCCTGTTGTGTCTGGGCCAAAGGTCGGCTTTCATAAATCTGCAGCTCCACTGGTGAGAGCCACATGGCTGCTCTCCTCCTCTCCTCACCATGATGGTGTCCGAGGACTGACAGTGCTGTCCCTAGAGTGGCAATCTCATCACCTCGGAATTACCTGCGGACGGATTAATGGCACAACAGATTGCTGTGTGTGTGTCTGTGTGTGTGTGTGTGCCTGTGTGTGTGTGTGTGCCTGTGCGCGTATGTGTGTGTGTACTAGAGGGAGTGCATGATGCATTTTTATCTGATCCACTGAGCTGCTGATTTTGCGCTGAGGAAAAACACTTCTGTGCTACCTGAACAGTATTTAGTTTATTTTAGTGATTACATCACGTGTGTGTGTGTGTGTGTGTGTGTGTGTGTGTGTGTGTGTGTGTGTGACACAGCCATCAAGGCTCTCACCTATAGATTGTCCAGACTACCTAATGGGCCAGCCATAAGTGCTAGTATAATTAGGCTGACGTTTCCTACCAAGTGGTGTTCGATCGGCACACACACACACACATCTTCATAAATAAGTAAGGAGGGAGGCAGTTGGCTGCCTAATTAACAGAAAAAAGAGCGATTTCCCCCGTGGTGCTGTGAGGAGGTGTGTGAAGGGCAGGCGGGGGTGTGAGTGTGAGTGTGAGTGTGTGTGTGAGGGGAGGGGGCGGGGGTGCAGGACACACACACAAACAACACTTGGTGACAATCTTCTTCTCTCCTCTCCCCTGCTCTGCTCTGGGCATTGATTGATGGCAAGCTAAATTGAATCCCTAATCATCGGCAGCCTTTTAGCCCTAAGTCCCAAAGGAGCCAGCTGGGGAAGAGTGGCTTTGGGGGCCGATGCTTTCCTGTCACATTCCCCCCAGCTCTGACATAAATGCCTTACCCTCTGAACAAACACACACACACACCCTGTACTCTTTCTTAACACAAACACACACAAATACAAACACTTTCTATATACCAACCCCCCCATCCCCCACCCGACAAACACACAGAGACACACACACATATACAGACATTCATACACACACACAGACACACACACACACACACATATATACAGGCATTCATACACACACACACACACACACACTCATCCAAATACACACACACACAGATACTCATTCACACTCTCTGTCTCCCCCACCCATCTTGGTGTATGTGCCCATCTGCCCCTGGTTGATCACACTCTGTGTCTGTGTCTCTTTCAAGTCTGACGTGTCCACCCTCACACCCCTTCCTTCCTCCAGATCCTCATTCACTTCCTCCTCAGCACCAGCAGCCAGGGAGCGCATTAGACACCAAACTCCCAGCGCTAACCCCTTTGATGCATCTATTAGCACTCTCCTTTGTCCTCCTCTGGTGTCGCCCCACCAAACAGCCAGGAATGCGTTCTCATGTGTTACGAAGAGCCGTAGGCAAAGCAGTTCTTAAGAAGAGCACGCGTCCAACCTGTCGTGTAGGTGTCACAGGCACGTCTCCTTTGCATACAGTCAGAGCGTGAGTGAGACAGACAGCACATCTCGTCGTCTCTCTCTCAACTGCCAGCCAGGCGGTGTGTGTGTGTGTGTGTGTGTGTGTACCCATGGAGAGGGATGTTTCTTGGCCCTGTCAAATCTTATCAACAAGTGGCCACAACAAGGCCCCTGTGTGCAGTAAACACAGGCCTGTCTCACAGCGACCTGTCTCACAGCAGCCTGTCTCACAGCGGCTGTCTGCCACAAGAGCCTTGTATCACATGAGGGGCGCAGATAACGAGGAGAGAGAATGCTGCAGTTAGGAGCTAGCCCTGATAAGTCACCAACACTGGAGAGAGATAGAGAGAAGAAAGAGAGAGAGAGGGAGGAAGAGAAGGAAAGTGAGGAAGAGAGAGACACAATGGAAAGAAGAGACAGGGAGGAGGTACAGAGACAGAAACAGAGAGATGAAAGGGACCTGCAGAAGTGTGAGACGGGCTGAAGTGTTGGTATGCAGTACAGTGGGGTGGGAGACAGTAAATGAGTGTGAGAGCCATTGAAGGAGTGGGAAAGATAAACAGCTCAGACAAGGCAACACTGTATTCCTCTGGTTCCCTTAAAGCCCACCTGTGTTTGCAGACATGTAGACATACGATGCATAGTCTCCACTTCTGTGACAATCTGTTTCCACCCACTATCTACCACACACACACACACACACACACAAGGTGTTACAGTGTGCTTCTCCTACCTATACACTCTGTGTTCGTCTTTATGAAAGGGCTATCGGTATTATGAACAGATCGGATGCAAACAAACTAGACTTCGTGTGCACGACGCTTAGTGATAGGGGAACAGATTAGGGAGTCTCCGCCACCTAGTCCATTATTTTCCCAGACTGGGATACCTCGAAGACTGTTATGCTGCATAAATGAGCTTTTTCAGGCACCGTGGTATATACTAATAATTCGTCACTTGCAGAGCAACATGACTAGTTTCAGACTCCATCCTTTCACACACACACACACACACACACACACACACACACACACACACACACACACAGACACACACTTTAAAGCCTCTTTGGTTCTCATTGCTTGTCCTTCACCACACCCTGGACCTTGTGGTCTTAAACACAGGCCATATTCACAGTGAGCTGCTGTTGATGGTGCGCTTCATTATAGAGCTCTGGCACAGGGTTGCCTTCCTGCTCGCATCAAAGCCATAACTTGTCTCCTCAGACAGCTGGGTGGAGGGGGAGCAGTCATGCATCTTTCTTCCCAGGGACTGCTGGGGCGAAGCTGCTCCAATTGAAGATGTAGAGATAGATGTATGGCAGCAATCCAAGACTAGATTAAAATCCGCCCGCACCCCCGACACTGCGCCCCCCTTCCCGCACACACACATACACACACACACACACACACACACACACACACACACACACACACACTCTCCCTCAGCTCATTTTCCTATGCCCCCCTGGTCTCGTCAGGTCAGTCTGTTCACATTGTCAGTGATCTCAACACTCTTTCAGATGGCCCGGCGGGGCTGGTACCGGCCCAAGTGGATATTTGAAAGCGAGACCCCTGCGCCGCCTGCTCCCTTTTGTTCCTGCTGCGGCGCTGAGCCACCAGCCGACCCGTTTGGGTTCAGGGAACCTTAATAACAGATAAGCCTTCATTATGCTTCACTGTGGCTGCGGAGCACCCGACCCTAACTGACAATCATACTTCTATCACCTGGCAGGGCTTAGGGACGGGGATCGGGGCTCCGGAGGGGTTGGAGGGGGGGCTGTGGGGTTCGGACTGTAGGCATGTGGGAGGTTCCTCTGTAAAAGGGCAGCCCTGGATCTCTCCTCAGAAATGTGTCACTTTATTGGCAGGAGCCCTCCCTTTTCCACCCTCATTATTTTAGCCTGGCCCTGTGCCAAGTGACTACAAGGTCAGGACTTGAGCTCAGTTTTCTGCTAATAAAGTCTCAATGTTTGCCTCGTCCCTTTTTCTCTTAAGATCTAAATGCTGATGCCAGTTGACATATAAATATTTATGGGCTGATCATCACAGGTCCCTCATCCAGGCTGATCATCACAGGTCCCACTAGGATCACATTGATTCTTTTGAGCTGGTCAATTGGTGATTATGTGCTGTGTGTGTGTGTGAGAGAGAGGCTGCTATTTGCTAGAGGTTAAAGTGTAGACCTTTACAAGCAATTTCAACATGACAATGGGCTCCATGCTGCTTACCCATGCTCACGTCATCTGACAGTAACTGCGTGTGTGTGACATCAATTACTGATAACGTCCTAAGGGTCAAAGGGAAGAGTGGCCTACATGGGGACCGATCCACAGATGTGCACTGGCCAGTGAGCGTGAGTGGGTGTCTGTGAGCCGTGGGCTGTGCAGCTGGGTCATGGGTCATGAACACAGGTCCTCCAGTGGGTGCCAAATGGAGCTGAGGAACCAGAGAGGCTGCTCTTCCTGCTCTAAAAAACACCCCAGATTTCACACATTCACACATCCCCCCCCCCCTGTCTCTGAGATACCCCTGCCACGCCAAATGGACAAGTGCTGCAGCGTGAGGACAGTAAAAGTTCGAAAAAAAACAAAGATTAAATAAAATCGGCACGGACACATTTGGTGTGGCGGCTGGCGAGAGGAATGCCTGTCTGTCTCGCTCATTTCTGACAAAGAACATGAAACTACACTTCTGTGGGTTTTTTTTCCACACAGCACACACACACACACACACACACACAGTCACGGACAGCAAATTATAAAGCTATTCCTCCAGCGTCCTCTGCTTGGGCTATAATTTGCAAAGGGCAATCAAAGGATGAGCAGCTTTGCACCGAGTGTAAAAAGGTCAAATATTTTAACAGTTGCAGCAGGAAATGACTGCAAATGCAATTTGTAAGTGGAGAGGGGCTTGTGGAAGTGTGTCTGGATATATATACTCTATGGCTTTTGATGGGTTGGAGCCGCTCATGAGACCCCGGGTCCTGGAGAGAGGTAGCGGGAGAAAATGGCTGTATTTAGGGGACTCTCTGAGCCTCTTGAGATCTGTTTGATGTGCAGATTAAATGCAGGTGTAGCTGAGCAGTGAGTGCTCGGAATTTAGTAGCCATTGTAAAACCCCCCCACCTCTACAACCCCCCCTCCCGCTCAGGCTATTTACAGTGGCCCATGCCGCTAATCAAAGCAGACGTTTGCACCTAAAGCTGCGGCTTTGTCCATTTCCTGTGGGGCCCGAGGCAGTACTGAGCACTGTGTCGCCCCTCTGCCAGATCAGGGCTGGGGTGGAGCAAGAGGTGCTGCTGGCCGTTAAACCTTCCCCCCACTGCTCACACTGCTCCCAACTCTAATCCAGCCCAATTTCACAATGATAAAATGCCATTTTCTTACTTTTTAAAATATGTTTTACAGCTGCTAGCCAGGTGATTGTACATTCTAATGGCTCTGCTTGAGGCCATGCATGCTCACAGGTAGCTGCTAACTGGAACAGATCTGGCTATAGTCTGGCTCTGTTCTGGTCCTGGTCTGGCTCGAGTCTGTTGGACTTAGGCCAAGTCCTTTGCAGATGAAACCCCCATCTTGGCTCTGACAGATGGACCTGCTTTTACATAAAAGCAAATATCAAAGATCCCTTTCTGCTCCATCGGCAAAATTTGTTACAAGTTACGAGTCTGTAGCCTGTAAAAAAAAAGTCCCCTGAAGTGGATCAAACCTCCACACACACACTCTCACACACACACACACACTGTATTTTCCCATTGGGGATCAATTAAGTAATCTATCTATCTATCTATTTATCCACAGACACACACACAGACACACGCATTAACACACAAACACACACACTCACACACACATCCCAGTGCAGTCTGGAGGCCGTTCCCTGTTGGCCCAGTGGCCCGCCTGACTGCGTTGTAATGGCTGAGGCATTCCCGTAAAGTGGTCTTAGTCATCCCCCATGAGTCCAACAGCGCAGGCCTCCACTAAATGGCACTCTGGGCTGGGTGCGCTCTCCTGTGATTTAGCACTGGCACTATCATGCACCACACATGGTGACGTGTTCCGACTTATGTGCATCTGTGGACTGTGTGTGTGTGTGTGTGTGTGCGTGTGTGTGTGTGTGTGTGTGTGTGTGTGTGTGTGTGTGTGTGTGTGTACATGTCTGTTTGTTTCTGTGTGTTCATGTCTCTGTGTGTGTGAGAGCATGTGTGTCTATTTGCCTGTGTGTGTGTGCATGTGTGTCTATTTGCCTCTGTATGTGTTAGTGTGTGTGTGTGTGTGTGTACTAGTTAATGACACACACAGAGAATAAATAAGCATGTTAAGGTTCAGATGTGCTCTCCTGCACAGATGCCTTAGTGTTGTGTTTTTACTGTTTTCTTGCCCTGTGTTTCCTGCAGACCAGCGGAGATTCCCTCTGGGCTTCATTGTATTTAAAAACATGACTGTTAAATCACAGGGCAACGGCTAAACACAGGGTAGCGGATAACAATGACGCTAGCGGCCCACACCTCAGCCAATCAAATCGCTCTGGCCTTCTCATAGTTTAAACTCTTTAGCATCTTTCCACACAGAGTCTTAAACAGTACATTCAAATGACTTCACCCATTCCTGGAAAGGGGGATATATATATATTAATGAAATCATTTTTATTATCGCAAACATCTGTTTGAGCATGCTCTGCTGTTTGGTTTTTCTTTTTTATTATGAGTTTTATTATTCCTTTAATCTCTGGTTCAATGGCGTGTTGTTTAGCCGGGAGATATGTATCAGCTGTGTCTGTGCCACCTACCTCGCCACCTCTTAAGTAAAGACCGAGGGCAAGCCCTAACTGCTCAATCCCTCCTCTCTCAGTCCCACACACACACACACACACACACAAACACACACACATACACACTGTTCGGTGCTCTCTCTGCCTCTCTCATTCCGCTCCAGTGGCTACAGACCACACCAATGGGCTTTTGGCAGTGGGCAGGCCAAGACTCATTCACTGCTTGGACTGGAGAGGGAGAGAGAGTGTGAGTGTGTGTCAAAGAGCTGCTGTTCTGTTCAGCTCTCCTCTCTCTATCCCACACACACACTGCTGTTCTGCTGAGCTCTCCATCAGGACCAGCCAGGACAGCCCTTTTGAGGAACAACTCAAACAGACCCACGTTGGGAATTCCTGCCTGCATCCAATGCACTTCTGAATCAATTAGCAGACCATTTGCCAACCATTGGTTGTCACTCCAGATCTCTGTTGCTTGTTTCTTGTTGGGCAAACATTGAGGCAGAGACACTCGAAAAGTGGAAATGGGGCGATTTCTGTGTGTGTGTGTGTGTGTGTGTGTGTGTGTGTGTGTGTGTGAGGCTACTCTATGGACACAGTGTCCTGTACCAGCACACAGCTGAGAGGAGCTCTCAAAGGTTTGAAGCAAACTGTCAGTATTATCACATGACTGTGGCGGCGTCTCATAGTATCTGTAAGCGTGTCAGCGGCGTCTAAGACTGAAAGCTCTCTGAGCTCCTTACTGAGGGGGGCAAAGGCACTGTACATCTGTTCAGCAAGCCCTCGCCTTACGGTGTGACCTTTCAACCAGCTAGGATCCTACAGCCATTGTACTGCAACACACACCTGATCCCTATTCTCATGTGTGTTTCAATAGTGTTTCTGTTCTTCATTTTAACGTTTTAATGTTTTTATTAATTTACTTACAGAATCAAATTACAGAATACATTGATCCAACAAACAAAAGAATTGCAGTGTGAAATAATTACTTCTTGACCACTCAGTTGTTCTTAAGTTGCTTAAATTGTTCATAAGTTGTTATTAAGACGCTTCTTTTAAACTTTCAATGTCATCATGAGAACTGGTTTGACTAGGGATGCAGAGGCTTTAACCCTGCTGCTTTGTTTGAGGTTTAGGGTTTGCCATGTAGACTTTCATGGAAGAATTACAAGAGTAGGTGAGTGAGAACGCAGGAAAGTACATTTTAGCTTTACTGCTCACACTGATGAAAATTGAGGTAGAAATATGCAGTTTATTTAATAGACTCAAATTTAATTTTACAACATCCTTCTGAGTGGACTGGCGTTTTCCATATTCCAAGCCGTTTGTGAATATTAAATGAACGTGGGGTAATTGCGCCCATAATCAAGTAGGCTCAGTTACACACAAAGCAGAGTGTGTAAGGAGCGTACGATTGATATTTCAGCGGCCTTGCGCTCATTCAGCAGCGGAAGACATGCTCTATTTACAGCCCCCGTAGTTTAGGCCACGGCTCCACAGATCCTCCCAGTAAACCCGGCGACAAACCAACACGTAGGATGTAGTCTGTTAGCATCTGGTCACTGCCACCTATATTCTTTCTAATTATGGTTCTTCAATGTATTTCCTGTTATTTTTTGTTAATAAAATAAGATGTAGACCTACAGGACACATTCAGTTTTTGGGCATCAGTTTTATGAAAGGACTATTCCATTTTCAAATCAGTGGACAATGTTCGCGTAGTCCTGAACAATGATTTATTATTTCAAATATACATGAAAATTGTGATTTTGTTTTGCTAATGTTTAAATTATATATATTTGCAGTATTTACATGCGCTAATGTCATTTATTGCGCAATGGGAAAAGACGAAAAAAGGTTTGATGGAAAACCACCGTTCTTTGTGTATAGAAATATTGCACCATGTATCCCATAGGTGTCTGAATAAAGTTGAATTGTTAGACAAGAAATCCCGCTTTCGTGCAAACTGCCCAATAAAGCCTGTTTTAAATTAAGGGGATGTCCTCGGGTCGGCCTCATCTACATGGAAATGGCAAACAGAAGGCATTCTTACACAAATTGCGAGTCTGCTTGCCTAATGGTTAAAGTCCGAATTAGTCCAGTGATCATTTCAGTTGCTAATGAAGTGGATAGAAGTACTAATCGTTTATTTCTCCCCTTTTGTCAGTTAACGTCAGGCCGTTATTTCTATAAACAAGACTGCTGACGAGTTATCCTTGAAACAAACCGCCATGCATGCAGCCCATTGAGGTTTCCTCTCCTTTCTGCGCTGTGCGGGAGGTCTCATCTGTTACAGTCTGCCCAGGGTAACAGTTACGGATGCGAATTTCAAGTTAGGCAAAAACAAAACGCATCGTTTTCAGACTTCCAAAAATGCAGTCCTCAAACTGGATCATTTGATATATTATTAAAAATACTAAAAAGAAGTCAGCAATAGCCCACATTTGTAACTCTAGATTCCCGAATGTCCAAAATGAACTCTCACTCTGGCACCGGGATGAGGTTTCCACACTTAACTCAGAACAAGTGTGAGGAACAAAATGGCCCCTGCTGCTCTGCTTTAGAGTGGGTAAAGCAGTAGCCTAAGAGTAATGAAGTGGGCGCGGAGTGCGGAGGATTAGAGCCATACGCGACACACAGGCAGGCCAGAGAGTGTGTTAGTAAGTGTCTCGAGTGAGTTTTTTTTGCTTCATGTACAACGCACGGAGAACACACAACTTTCTCTCTCTCTCTCTCTCTCTCTCTCTCTGTGACACGCACATATCGGTATGCATAAAGAGATCGACTGCTATTTCTGCACATAAATAGCTGCTTGAAATGTCCAAAAAATTAAAAGGAGTGCATTGGATCGAATCTCGAGTGTGTGTCACGTTAGCAATCTTCAGAGGGCATGTGCCCATCCACTGAACTCATTACAATAATCGACCAGTAGGCCACAGCCGATGTACAGGTTGACACTCAAATACGACAAGTCTATAGTCAGAACACAGATGAGACAGTTGAAAATCCTTCGTTTATTGAATATCGTATTGGTAAATAAACGTCTTATCATTCAGAGCATCCCAGCTGCAGTTGCACTGCTACTGAAGTAAACACTGATGCCGAGCCCGAGTGCCATGGGGAATAAAGAGATATGAGGGAAATATGCATATCCAATTCTAGCGCGTATATTTGACGCCCACTGGTCTTCGTTAATATAGATTGTGATTTATTTAACTTTAGAGCACCATATGTCGGGCATTATTTAATTTATTTTGAGTAAAAATATATATAATCTAGATGCTGTGCGATCCTGTAAATAAATGGACAATGTATAGCAATGTCCCGCTACCCCACGTTGATAGGCCTACTTTTGGATATTACCGAAAACAAATTTCTCTACGGATTATTATATTACGTTTATCTTAAAATGTTAAGGAGAATTGGCCTTTGTATATATTAACAGTAATTTATGAATAAAACATGAACACGTGTATGGTAAAGAGCGGTTTTTAGCTGGCCTTCACGCAGTTTTCGACAAAGTTTCCATTTGTACAAGCGTGAGAAGACATCGGCGACATCGGATAGACTGCCAGTGAGATTGGAACCGACCAACGGTGCCGTTCATCTCTCCGGGGAACAATCGGGTGTTTCACGGTAGGGCATAAATCAGATATGTATAAAGCTGAGGTTTGCTCCAGAAATTAATAATCAACCTATGTACATATTGCCTCGATTAAAGAGATAATGCTATAGGCCTATCTAAACGAAAAAAGGAAGTACATTTTCTCTTCAACTAGGCCTGTCTATATTGTGACAGTTAAGTAAATAGGCAACATTTGATGTTCCAAAATTATAGACCAAATAAAATAAAGTAAAATAAAGCATCCGTTTATTGACCACTTGTATTGCGCCTTATCACTTCTGCAAGATAATTGACCTGCCCAGCACAACAGATACGATGGAATAGCAGTTTGGCCTAGTCGAAGGGCAAGCTCCACTTTCCTTCCAAACACAGGCTGGAGCCGTCCATCTCTTATCTTTATACTTATATGAGGTGCTATAAAAACATTGACCAGGCAAAAGAATGAATGGAATAAAACGTAATCTAACAATTGCAATCTTTCATGCGTTTTTTTTAATTTGATTAAACACAAATGTAGGCTTCGGTTAACATTACAGAAAAAAACATCACCAGCTGCTTTGATAGTATTAACTTAAATTATTTCGCATCCAGTGTGACCTTTCTCAGACATAACTCTCAGGCTATTAATGCAAATAAATGGGCTTAGGCCTTTGGTTTTGGGCATGACAGACATGTCGAGCAATCATCTAACCTTGAACATTCATACTACACATCTGAACTTGCCTAATTGAACGTCGACATAAAATTCCCCAACAAAAGCGGTCAATAACAAGACTAGCGATTTTGTCTCATTATTCACTAGGAGGCATGCATGGCTGTTCAACTCAAACTAAACTCTTCGAAGAATGCAACTAAGATAAGTCCGCATGCCCCCGGAGTTTATAGACATAATAGGCAAATCAAAACTTTTCAAACTATTGTCTCTGACGTCATATTTTAAAGCACATTCTACGTAAGCCTTGTCCGGAGATTAATTGTTTAATTATAAAATAGCCAACATAGTCGTTGGGCCCAAGTAAACACAGTAGGAATGAAAAGTTGAGCGGGCTTGGTGACTTCAGTGTCAGGGAAGAAGGGTAGCATATCCCCCCACTAAAAGTAACAAGACTGCGCAGACGAGGCGACCGATGAGACTCCCTACTGCGCGACGAGGCTACGCTCATTTGCTCGGAACAACACCGAAAGGACCAGTATGTTTTGGAAATGAGCATCCAACCCGTAAACAACGGATACGTTAAAGGTACTGGCCAGTTCAATTAAAATGTGTATTGAGGTCCTCGAGGGTCCCAGGAGCCTTTTGTCTCTGTGCGCAACGCAGTTTAGCTCATGCTGGGTAAGGGCAATAGTACGAAATGTAAAGAACCTGGTGCACCCTTGATGAGTAATTTAATGTAATCGTAGCAATACGCGGTTAACTGGTGAAAATATGAAAGGGTAGGGCGTTCAATCTGTTCGTAATCATCCTTGGAGCATAGATGGCTGTATTGATGTGAGGCACATATGAGGTGCCATATTTCTGTGTGGTGCTGACAGACTGTAAACAAAATTTCACACAATATTAAAAAATCGGCTGTTAATGCTGATGTCCGTTCTTACCTTCAACAGCTGACGTCAGTGGCAGCAAGAGGCTGCATAAAAACAGCAAATAATCCATTGTCACACAGCAGACAACGTTGACATGAAAATGCGCCTAGAGAATAGAGAGTAATCCTGGAAGCTCCAACTCCCGTGGACCCCGTATAAGTCCCGCAACTTCAAAATCTCAGGATAGAGGTTATCTCCATATAACAAAACACTAAATGAGTGGAATGTATGAACCAGCACAAGTTAGCATGAAAAAAGACACGTATATCCAATTCCTCCTTCTTGGAGAGAATGGGCTTCGCACGGTTTCTTCTCCAGCAAAAAGGGGACGAACGAAAGTCGTTCACCCGTTAGGCTACTTCGCATTTGGCAACTGACGGAGTTCCACCCTAAACAGCGCCGTTTGCCCTATTCAAGTTTTATTCATATCTAATCTGTGAAAATAGAACGTGTCTGTGTAGTCCATTCCAACGGAATTCTCCAGAAAATGTCAAAAGTTTTAAGGAGAAATATTTAAGGATTCATATCTTCCGCATCTTCATTTAATCAGCTTTGCATTGTAGTCCGAAACGCACTTACATGCATTACAATTTGCATGTGTTGTCTCCTTGTAACACCGTCTTTGCTGAGACACCGTAATTCCCTGAGCGAATTGTCAGCACGACTGAAGAGACGCTGGTGCTCCGCTCTGCGCCCGCATTGGAATGAAATGCCGTTGAGGCGAGCCAACGAACGAGTGAAAGAGGGAGAAAGCGGGGCACAGAGGAGGAGTTAAAGCGTCAGTCTTTCTAGTGGTTACACCCCTGCAACTAGCTGTGAAAGCTGCTGGCCTTAACTCAATAGCCATACTCGGGAAAGTCAGATAGACACGGCTACTTTAGAGCTTTGAAAGACACATAGCGCCCCCTGCGGGAACTCAAGTTCTGGGATGCGGA
The DNA here is from genome assembly GCF_963457725.1 of Sprattus sprattus. Classification (NCBI taxonomy): domain Eukaryota; kingdom Metazoa; phylum Chordata; class Actinopteri; order Clupeiformes; family Clupeidae; genus Sprattus; species Sprattus sprattus. The sequence goes on along the minus strand of NC_137921.1, from coordinate 49,450,800 downwards.
TTTCTTTGATATAAAAGAGCCTATCGAGATACTTCCTTATCTTATTCTTTTTTTTATTCTGATAATTTCTATATAGCAGATTAATCCCATTTCACAGATAATACGCCTAACGTGTTGGATGCCGCTGTACTTTCCGTACTGAAAACGAGGATCTCACTCGCTGTTCTGTGAGTATAGAAACTTAATTAAAGTAGTTTAGGACGATATGTAAAAGTTTAGATCACTTAACCTACGTTCTGTTGCGTCGGGTAATTTAACAAATAGCCATGGATATATTGCCAGTTATTTATGCAACAGTTCCTGAATGCCTTACTTTAAATCTTAGAGTGGTATAAAATACTCAATTGTTTGTTTCTAATGGTAAGTGTCTTTGTTATTTTTTTTTTTGATAACGATACAACAAAAAGTAACAGCCCACACCAGTCTACTTTTTAAAAAATCCGGTTACCGGTTCGTTTTGAATTGTGTTAAATGTCCGCGGTTAATTGCCTTCTTGACCAAAGTAATTAAAAGTGCCTAAATGTTATTTCTTGTCTCTCTTTGTGAGACATGGTGGCATTGACACAAGTTCAATAAGGATATACTTGTCGACATGAAACCAGGTGGAAATGTGAGGCCAGTTTTATAGCACTGTTAATTTGTACGTGTTTGTGTGTGGAGATGTGCTTGAAATCATCTAACAATATTCTATATAACGTTTTTTTTGTTTTCTGTGAGGCAGTTCACAGTTTGGTGACCTACTGCATGGAATACTACATAATATACCTTTGGATTAAAATAAAAACACAAGCACAAGAGGTTATTTGTCCTTTACAATGTAATTTAGGTTTTCAAAGTTGCGTTGACACGCTTGCAGATGGCCTCTGTGCCTAGCAGGGCTATGCAGTCTATTGGCAGGCAATACCTGTGTGGTTTTATAGTTGTGTTGGAAATTTAAATCATTAACCTCACAACAGCCAATATACTGTCCATCACAGTTGTTGGTGTATCAGCATTTTACACCAATAGCACACACCATCGAGAACAGGCATGCACCCATTATTGTTGGAAAAGGTCATGCCAATATACACTGTGAATAAATGGAGCTGAATATACCTTGATTAATCTGAAAGTCTGAAATTGGGCAACTTTGTCCCAAGATGTATTATTCATTTATTTTATTGTCATTAACACTCACATAATTGAGGCGTATCTTACATTTTCAGGGTATTTAAACACTACAGTTAACTTATTTTTATATCCTCACAGAGTTGCACTAAAACGTGATATAAACACCACTGTATAATATACCAAATTCTTCGTTAGATAAATGTAAGTACTGCAGGTATTGGAGGTAAAGTATGTAGCTAAGTAAGGAAGGAAGGAAGTTCAACTATTGTAGGTATATTTAACTTGGCATAAGTATTGCAGATATATTTAACTTGGCATATTGCAGGTAGCTTATGCAAATGAGTGGAAGTGTCATCATGATTATATTGTGTTTGGACACTGGAGAACTCCCACACGTACCCTCTGTCTGACCGCCTGTATTTTCCCCAGAGGACGAGCTCCGGTCTGTGCCTTTAGCTGGCCATGTGCGTGTAGCAGGCCGTGTCCATTAACGGCCGTGTGTGTGTGTGTGTCTGTCACCCTAGTTTGACTTCAGACAAGCTGACCCTGAGTGCTAGTCATCAAGCCGTTAGCTTTGAACTAGTGAGTGGCCAACATGGCCGTCTGCGCTGAACATTGAAATTATGTGACCTTTATGCGTTCCTCTGTTGTGTTGTCCAAGCAGAAACCACAGCACAGGCTCATATGTGTGGATCACAGCACAGGCTCATATGTGTGGATCACAGTATGGTTTCCCGGGGTCCTCCAGGTGGACATAATCAATATAACTAACTGTCATCACCTTTCAAAATCATTTTAGCTCTAAAATCTCAGAGCATATAAGGTGACTGTACTTAGAGTGTTTCGGTCTGCATAGACAGGATCTGTACTATACTTCATTTCTTGGAGAGGCATTTTGCTGTTACCTGATATGTCTAACACAATACCATATTTACCACAGATAAATGCTTTACAAGTTGTTTACTGAAATGTCAATTCACTATTTTTAAACTCTTCTAAAATATATAATATAAGCAATTTAGGTATGACATAATTAAATGTATGTTATAACTTCATCCATTATTTCTGTCTTTAGTTATACATTTTATTCATTGACATTATGATTCTCTATTTGTGTTGTCCGTCCCTCACCCAAGCAAATGGGATTGCAGTTCATAAAATCCTCATATTTAGCTTATACACAAATTTGTAGAAATCTGAAAACAAAGTTGGGTAGAAATTTTATGTTTCTTACATCCTTAAACAAAGTGTTTCCACTCTCTCTGTACAAAACTAGTGTCTAAATCTTATCTGATATCCTGCATCTCCAATGTAATTTGATACAGAAACCTTGGATGTGTCAGGGTTAAATGTTGCGGCATCATTTCTTTTGTGTTCTATACAGTCAAACTATAAAGCAGATAAAAGTAAAGCAAAACGAGCTTCACAGTATTACGGTATGCCATGCTGGTTTTTATATGCAAACTTTTCTTTTTTTTAATGGACAGTTGAGCAGTTTTTGCATTTTCATTTTTTGTATTAACTGCTACATTATTTACAATGCAGAAATGAACAATACTGTTGTTGTTGAAATTAAATAACACACAAACTGTGAAGTACAGAGGGATTTGTATTTGAAAAAAACATTCTACACATTTCTACACTTGGACTGAACAACTTACATTTAGGAGAAAAAAACAGAAATGCAGAGTGAAGTGAAGAATATCACGCTAAAGGATTTATTAGTTTGACAAAAATGCTGTCTTCCTTAAAGTTTTGTTTTATAATGACTTAATGCCACAATCTAATTTATAAACACTCTATAACAAGTCAGAGTTGTAGTTGTATTTGTACTGAATTTGCCTGAGAGACTCCTAATGCCAACAGTTTAGTGCCGTATGCTTAAAACTCAACCAGGAGACCCAAATCAGATCCATCTTGCCCTGGTGACCTGATCTTAAAATATCTTTTTGCTGCATACATAGTCCATCACACCTTATCTTTGCTGCACAGTCAGACTGCTTCATCTAGGAGCTAAGCACTGTGGTGTGAGGTGACAGAGTCTCTCCCGCCATGGAACTCTACAAACTGTGTACACTCCCGTGCTGCCGTCAAGGAAGCCTTAGGAATAGCCGCCCCATGAAAACAGGGATTAGGCTTTTACTGAAGAACCTCTGTGCTTGAATGTTTGCTGAAGTAAAAATAAGCACGTTAGACCATAAATACAGGTTGGGTTAAAACCAGCATGCTTGAGTCCAGTGTGTGTGAATGGAAATTTCACTCTAATAAATTGGTTGGTTTTTGAGTATTCAAGTTTTGCATTGTTTAGCAAAACTTTTATTGCCTGCTATATTTTAATAGTACATGTTGTTATTTGTGTAAGATTTAAGATTTTTTTTCTCACCAGTGAACGGTAACAGTGAAACTCTATATTCTCCTCTGCGTTATATAGTCGTGTGTTTGACGGCCTGTTTTTCGTAAAGCACTGAGATTGTTGCCTCAAATGTTCCTTTTGTTGAGGCGGTGCATAGAGCTCCCCTGGAAAAAAAGAAAATGGACGCAGCACCTGGCGCGCATGAGAAACCCAATAAGTAAAGTGGCAGACATTTTATTGCCATATGGAAATTTCTCAGACTCTCTCCCCCCACCCCTGTGTGTACACCACAGCAGTGCAGCTCCAGCCATTGTACCTCCCTGCCCTCGTAGCCTCTCTTCAGCCCCCCACCCCCCCATACACACACACACACACACACACACACACCACAAATGCAACATGGACGTGAGCGTAGCGCTTTTATCAGGGGGACGAAGGAGGGCTGCCTGGGGTCGGGGTGGGGTGGGTTGCAGAGGGATTTGGAAAGGGGGGGGGGGGGGGGACAAGTGCTCTGGAGAATCTCAGAAGAGACTTTGAGTAGCATTCCCAGCTCAGGAGCGACGGTGCTCACAGACACACACACACACAACACACACACATACACACAAAGCTCAGGAGAGACAGTGCGGTTTTCAAAGTGTCTAATCCTCAGGTCTCCCCCTGCAACTGGGCACTTAAGGGAGATCACACACACACACACACACACATACACACACGAACACACACACACACACACACACACACACACACACACACACACACACACACACACACACACACACACACACACACACACACACACACACACACACACACACACCGATAGGCAGGAGAGCTGGTCCCGCCGGGGCCACAACCCTCTCTCCCAGTAAATCACAAGCTGTTTTAGAAAGGGTTACTACCATCAGCCTCTCACCATCAGCCTCAACCCCCCCCCCCCCCACTCCCCCTGTCTCATCTGGTTATCCTACACCAGGAAGAAAGGACATAGTCATACTCAAAACATAATACCCCCCCAAAGCACATACACTTGCTGTTGTGCTTTTCTCTCTCTTTCCCTTTGTTATGCTAACACTCTTACACACTATTACAGCAGTGACATTCCTCTCCAAACATTTACTGTTTTTCTCTCCATCTCTCAATTCAATTTTCTCTGTATACAACACAATCTGCACATTTATTCTAAATCACAGTGGTTGTAGAACATGTCTGTTTAGCTCCATTGTGACGTCTCCGCTATGGTGGCTCAACTAGGTAGGCCAAAACCACAGGCATCTATAGAAAGAGCAAAAGCAATGTGTGTGTGTGTGTGTGTGTGTGTGTGTGTGTGTGTGTGTGTGTGTGTGTGTGTGTGTGTGTGTGTGTATGTTTGTGTGTGTGTTTAAGAGCCCGAGCAATGTGTCTGAAGCAGCTGGTCATGCATGAAAGCTGTCATCCTTTCAAACTGTCAAGGAATTTTATGTGATAGTGGAGTGGACGTGTTGAATCTCCTGACATATTATTTATATCTGGGATTTTAATTGAATTTGGTGTCTCAAAACAACATATGCCTTCGAGCTTCTCATTATCGGAATGTTAATCAGACTACATTAACGGAATTATGAAATGAAACACCAAGACCTGTGTGACATCTTCAAAGTAGATTAAACACGGAGCCAAGCTGCCACATACTTTCATTTTGTCAGTGGTGCTCGGACTAGTAAACTGAAGACAACATGTCATGTGCCTTCTGTAAGAGGCAGGCAGTGGCATCTTGTTTACTGTTTACAAAGCTCAACACCTTCTACAGAAGCAAACAAACAAACATGGCTCGTGATGGTCTTGAGTTCCACAAAAAATGGAAACCTCTGTGTGTCTTTAAATACACAAGCATCACTTAATATAGACGGACTGTCTCAGGCAGCCTACAAATAGTAAATCATCTGTAAAGTTTCAGCTAATTGTCAACTAGTGCTAGCCATAAACTGACCCTAACACTAACCTCCCAGAGACTCAGACCCCAACTAGCTCCTTGTGCTAACCTTAACCCCAGAGTCAAAGGCTATTTGTATTTCCCTCTGTCAACGCAGTGTCAACAGATAGTCTGCTGACAGAAAAACCGACTTCCCAAATAAAGCGGGCCCGATACATCATAAGATCACTCAACATTAAACCGCTTCTATAGATAACTTAATAATCTGCATCAAGACAAAAATTCACAAAAGGTCATGAGATGATTTGTTAGACCTCCCACAGATTACCCCCTCATGTCACACACACCTGTCACTAGTCTTTCCGGGGTGGCTGATATAAATAGATGGACAGCGTATGTGAGGTTTAATGTAAGACTAACTCTGTCCATCAAGCCTGGTGCTACAGATAGATACACTAATGTAGCTAAATCTAAAAAAGATGGAAAAAACGGCTTTGGACACGTCCCAAGCCTCCACAAGCTTCCTGTTTGTGACGAAGCTAGGGAATTTTTGATTGCTTTGCTTTACAGTAATATCCTCTTGATCACTCCCTGTGTCCTGTCTGCCAGTTGTACACTTACAGTTGTAGTGGCCACTAGGGAAATATATATCCAATATTTGGAAAAGCACAAATAAAGCAATGGGAACAGATATTTCTTCTACTTAAAGATGCTCATTATTATTTTGAAACAAAAGTCAGTGCCATGATTGATATATCTGTGCATTAGTCATAGTGTTTCTTTAAATCCATTCATATCATTATGGATGGCCACGGGAAATAAATGCCCATTCTGTTTGCAACATAGGACTTTGATTTCACTAAGTAGTCATTTAATTTACAACACATTATTGAATAAGTGCACAGCAGTCAGCGGGCTGAGAGCTGACCGTTCCTGGCCATCACTCAGGGAAACTCTTGCGTTGAGGAGGAGGAGGAGGAGGAGGAGGAGGAGAAGGAGGCATCCTGTGCGGGAGCCAGTGAGACAAAAGCCTGGTGTGGCAGCTGGACGCTTGAAGCTTAGAACCTGTGGCTGTTTTTAGCTGTAACTGTCAAAATATGGAAAATAACCTTTAATTTCGGTCAATATTCATCCGTTTTAAGATGTAGCATGCTGTGTGCATCAGCCATAGGCTTCATGAAATTTTGAATTAGTGTCCACTAACAAGTATTTCATGGTTATTTAAACAGACAGAAACAAGTTCTAGTGACAGCAACAAGTTAGCTAGCAATGGACTCCGCAGCACCCCCAGCGACTGTTGCCCCCCCCCCAGAAAGGGTTAATCCACAGCAGCAACGAGCCTCCGTTAACTTTTGAAACGTTTATTTTTTTCAGCCTCTGATAGTTTAATGTCCCCCAGTTAAAGGGGTTGTGGTGGTGAGGTTCAGATAATTCAAAGAACTTAGTTTAGATAAAAAGTATATATTATATATACTGTATATATATATATATATATATATATAACTGATATTAAATGATTTGGTCACACTTTATTTGTTTGGTCCCCTATAGACTATCCACTGATTATAAGCAAATATAAGGTATAGGTTTAGGAGTTGGGTTTGGTTAAGGTGATGTTCAGTGAACAATTACAAAGACTGAACTTGAATTTCAACAAACCATCTGTAAAGTCTCTGCAGGCAGACTATCCAATAAAAAAGTGTTACCAATTAATTTGATGCTTTGAAGGCTCTACAACTGCATTGCCAATGAATATTAATACAAAATACAACATTTGCCTGGTTTAACGTGACTTCCAGTATAAACCACAACCACCTCCGCTCTCCTATCCGCATACAAACTCTATTGGTTGAACAGATTCAATTACAGATAATTCTATTGGTTGACCAGATACATTTACAGATAATTCTATTGGTTGAACAGATACAATTACAGATAATTCTATTGGTTAAACAGATACAGATAATGACACCTCTGTGCACCTCTATTGGCCACATGCCTTAGGCCTAGTTGGTCTATTGTATGGGGAGTGGAAAACAAGCATCCATGTTGGATTTACTCTTTCCCAGGGGCTGGTGCTGGTTTCTACCCAGTGTTTGACAACACACTTTCTCTGTCGGCAACAAGCTTACGTCACCCACGCCTAGGACGCAGAAGCGGTGGCCCGAGGGGCTGGATGTGTGTGGGAGGTTTGTGGGAGAGGTGACATGACTCGACGGTGGTCTCTGTGAGAAAGTGCGGTTATGGGCTACAGGCACAGACAGGAGGAATGAAGTCAAACTAGTGCTTTTTGTTTACATTTGTTTGTTCGTTTTTTTGCCCTCAATATACTTGCCACAACTGAATGTAATTGTCCTTTTCAACCCCAGCACACACACACAGCAGCCAATACTATCTAGCGACGGTCCGTTTTTCCAAGGGCAGCTGTAAAGTAGTTGCATTGCTCTCAATCTTTCGGCACGGGTCAAAGTCAACCCGGCTCAGAAGCTGCAGAGGGAAAAAAACTGGTGAATTCAATTTCATTGACTAACACATTTAAAGGGTGATCATTCCACTACTATGAAATTCAAAGTGACAAACAGGTCAGTGGGGTTGATAAGTCTATGCCTGAAATTGCATTTTGATGGGGAATCAAAGTCGCATTTGTCTTTGTCCTTTGAGTCAGTAATGTGTTGTTGGTCCTTTCTCTTTCTGTCCCTGCCTGATCAGTACAGTAGGCCCTGTCAGACAGGTGAGGGCATCTGGGATCAGTTTTTGGGGGCACCTTTCTGGCTCTCTGCGGTATTTACTGTACCCCCTCATAACCACACGTGCATCTGGTTCACATTTGGGCAGGCGGCTGAACCGCATCTTACACGAGCTCCCTACTGTTCTGCTCTGCTCCGCAGTGCTCTGCTGTGCCGCATGTCTTCCTGTCTAGCCCAGGAGAGGGTAATGGGAACTGCAGTCTTCCAGGCTGGATCACTACCCTCAGTGGACCCCCAGAGTTATCGTGCTGTTTAGTGTGGCTTTTAAGACGCACTACAAGAGGAAGGTTGATTCATACGTGTCGTAAGTTACACACTCTGGGGATATTTTCGTGTAAGCTTTGCTCATACAGCAATGAGGCTGGTGCTTTATATCAGGTTGTCAAGCGACTCAAAGTATTACGCCCTTTACTACTAAGGAATACTTCTACAGGAATACTCCTTTTTATAGGAGGGACGCTTGTGAAGTCTCTGTGGCAGGTCTTTCATAAAAGTCAATACCAAGCAGTTGCTATGGATACAATCAAAATAACCATACTGCAGAGGCCTCTAACATGACACAAAATGGAAACAGCAATCAATGAGGGTGCCATTTTGTGACTACTAAGGTAAATATTTGAGTCTTCCAGCCATCATAACACAAAATCTTGTGTTGCAATCCAAGGATTTGAGAGTGGAAACAATGGCTCTGTTCAGTGACAGAGAGTGGCCAGTATATCTCACTCAAGCATGTTTCAACACAGAACTCAAATACCCTAAACAGGGCAAGATTCTTTCAAGAGGAGGTAATCTATCTACACATACAAACACAGTCACGCAATACCCCCCACCCCCACCCCCGCCCACAACACAGGCACATCCACACACACATACAGGCACATGCTCACACACACACACACACACCACACACACACACACACACACACACACACACACACACACGCACACACGCACACACACACACACACACACTCACACACACACACACACACACACACACAGGCACATACATATACACATACACATACACACACACACACATATACACACACTCAAGTGCAGAAGCACAGTCACATGCAGGCACACACACACACACACATACACAAACATATATACGCACACTTACGCGCAGAAACACACAAACACACACACACACATATATACACACAGACATAATCACAGACTCACATGCAAAAACACACAAACACACACACACAAGGACAGAATGAAAAATAAGGTGTGCTGCAGTATGTACAGGACTGATTGGACAAACAGCAGCACCCAGAACCTCTCTGCCAAAACGGAATTGATGTATTGTTTTTAAGCAGCTGGGATCCTGCACACACACACTTTCTCTCTCTAAAACACACCCAGTCTCTCTCTCACACAAACACACACACACACACACACACACACACACATGAATATGGAGTAAGAGCAATGCAAGAGAGAGAGGGAGCAAGATAGTGATCCATTTATCACCACTAATGTACTGATTACAAATTGATATGAATCATAAAGTTGACAGGCAATGATGAAATTTGGCTATTGCATAAAAGACCTATAAATGTGTCAATGCCACAGTAACCCGTGAATAACTTTACGCAGCAGTAAGAGTGTCTTTGTTTCTACACATGAATCTGGGTCCTCTCTGAGCCTTGCGGCCTGAAGCTCAGTGGGCAGAGCGAGTCTGTCACCACTCCCTGGGAAAGGCATGTGTGGTCATTCTCATCAATGTTCTGGCAGGCTTCAGCGAGAAACGTCACCCCTGCGCTACAGAGCTTGGCGCCCCCCTGTAACCCCCCCCTGTCCCCTCCTATCCCCTGGTGACTGCCGAGGTGACGTAACTGATAGTCCAAACTTCAACTTTCTACAGGCCTTGGGGCTTCTGGACATTCTCTGGGCCCGTTTAAAAACACCCGACGCTTTCCGGCTTTCGCCAAACGAGCACCTGGTGTTTCTGGCCCTGTCAGTTAAAGCAGTTGAGTCGGACAGCATTACTAGCGTCTAAATCTCCTCCTTGACTTGCTTTCTTTTTTGTCACAGACCTGCTTGTTTAGACTTTGGGTTCTCTCTGAATGTTGTCTGTGTTTTCAGGATCTGCACCACGTAAAACGAGCCCCTGGTTATTAAACTGAAGCAGTCTGCACATGAGATAGCATGGTGAGTCCAACACCTTTAACGGCTTTTAATCTATAATTAGTCAATTAGTGGGCCCATGTGTGGAGAGTACATTTCAGGTTTAGAGATCCTAATAAAGATGAGCTGTCAGAGGCATGTTTTTGTTGAGCATACCGAAGAGTGTAGCGCTGTCATCCTGTAAGGTAGAGTTATTTCTGGGTGTGATTCATCATTCGATACTGCCTAATTTCATCAGCCTACATACCAGTGTCGACGCAGACAAGTAAACAGTCTATAAGCCTCAGCAGCGATGCCATGTTTTCTGCACCCCCAAAGCTAGCTGCTCCCACTTCAAATGAAGCATGCTCAACGCTAAACTTAACTCTAAACTTAACTAAAAACTCGAACTCTAAACTTGAACTCTAAACTCTTAACTCTAAACTCAAACTCTACTTCCCCTGACCCTTTAAATCAAGAAATGTACTGTACACATTTATGAGTACAAATTACCTATCAGAACAGGTTATACTCAGTTAAGAACAACTGAATTTCTGCTAAAATAGAGACTACATACTGACTAGTGCAGTATACTGTGTTTGTACTATGTTCAATATATAGTATAGGCTAAGAAAGGCCTTGGCATTTTAAATATGCTATTGCATATTAAAAAATAAAAACTGGTTAAGTGGAAACAGCTACCCCATGGCACTGTATGTCATAACACATTATGTTAGGTCAGTTTTAACTAAGTTTTATTAAGGGTAAAGAAACTTTTTTAAGTCACTGTTTAAAACTTTCACTTTCAAGTAATTAACACATAGGGCCCTAATTTATTAGATTAGTTCATAACGGGTCCTTACGCGCCACAGAGAAGGGCATCACGTAACGCTATTTTGATTACTTGGGCACATTCATCTGGTAATTTCATAACATGCACACAGACCTATCTCTAGGGCAGACTAGAGGGCAGGCCGAGACCGAGTTGGGTGTGTCGGATCAAAATGGTAGGCGTTTCATGGAAAATGTTTTGAGGAGGACATTCTGCCACTTTTCTCTTCCCCACTTTGAAATGTAACCTTGGTTTTCAATATCTGGCAGCTGCATCTTATCTAATCTCTACCAAATTTCGATGTATGCAAATACAATAACAATAAAGGCTTTGTCTTGGTTTATATGCTGTCTTTGCTGTTTTCTTAAAATTATTAAATTAGTCACTCCATTCAAAGAATTGTCCTTGTGGGATCAATAATTTCCTCTCGTTCTTCTGTTGGAGTGTGTCCAGTCATGTTGATCAATTAAACTGTGAATTACATTATTTAGCGAAAAAAATATTTGAAGCCATTTATATTGATTGCTATGCACATATACAGGCAGCAATGAACCCCCCCCCCCCCCCCCCAAGAAATTAGGCTACCCATTCCTACTGATCTCTTCATTTAACTATGCACTATTTTCTATATTTAAATAATTTCCCTTGTATCTCATGTTTGGTTGTTTAAACTGTGCTGGGCTTTTATCAATTCAACACCACATTTACTCATTCCACAATGACAATTTAACACTTTCAATATTTGCACAACATGTGATGATGTCTGTTTGACTTGAACTAAACTAATAATAAGTGGCTTGTCATCAAGGAATCACTGTTAAAATGATTGGCCCAAAAGACACAAATTTAACAGCACACTCGTCCCACAAAGGCTTTCCAAATTATTCTCCTCGCTTTGATGTTGCACCGTTTTTGGACTATCATGACGTCACATGCGTAATGCACAGCTCATTGCCCTTTCAAATTAGGGCCCAATGGGTTGAACGGGGAGACATAATTCATTAAAATGGCTAATCCTTTTTACTTTGTTGGCTTGCATTATTGCACGGCATATAAATTTGATTTTGTTTAAATGAACTGTATGCAGTAAAGCATTAGCATAACCCCACACAATTACTTTGGTTAGAGCACATTCCATTCCAGGTTTTGAAAATGTTAGACCATTAATTAATGTAAATTATAGATTGTTTTGAAAACAACGTCTAACCATGAATGCCCAAATATTAATTTACATTAGCTAAATACCCATAAGCCTTTTTGTCTGCGCACTTATTATTTCTGGAGCATGAAAAAAAAAAACACTTCTAGGGGAATTACCTGAGCAGCGGGTTTGATAAAACATAGAACATTCATAACAGATCATTTCTGTCATTAAGCCAGTGCAGTCTCCATATTAATCTGCACATACTGTAGATAACTATAATCAGTTCAATAAACTCAACCACTGACTCCAGTCAGACTAATATTGTAGTAATTTGGCCAATGCAGCCTCCATATTAACCTGCACATACTGTAGTAGATAAATTAAATCAGTTCAATAAACTCAACCACTGACTCCAGTCACACTCATATTGTAGTCTGTGAAACCATAGAGGGGTTCCAGAGCTGAGCATCACTCTGGTAGCTCGTCTGGCTAATCTTGGCAGTGATATCATGTGGAGTTCTCTGTGTCTCAGGGCGTCAACATCACGAACACGCATAGCAAGGTCACTAATCTCTTACCCACTTTCATTAAAGTTCCTACTGTGTGAGTCTCCTCCCTTTCGCTGGGGGCAAAGGTGTTTTATATTTTAAAGTTAAAATGTATAATAAGTTGCAAATTGAATTCACACTTGATGACACAAACAGATTCCTCGGCATGTGAATCCAGATAAACGAGATGCCCAGCTCCGGGCTAAGCGCTGTGCTGTCCCTCCCTGCAACACTCTGCCATGCAAACTAATTAATGAACTCTCCTCTAATAATCTGGAGGAAGGTTAGAGAGATGATGGAACAACCCCAGGCCTGGAGGGCAACGACTAATCCATCTCAGCCTTCATTTAGAGACCTGTCTCACTCCAGGAGCATGCGCAGCTCAACCTCACAGCTCACCCTTCATTTAGAGACCTGTCTCACTCAACCTCGCATCTCAGCCTTCATTTAGAGACCTGTCTCACTCAACCTCGCATCTCAGCCTTCATTTAGAGACCTGTCTCACTCGACCTCGAATCTCAGCCTTCATTTAGAGACCTGTCTCACTCGACCTCGAATCTCAGCCTCCATTTAGAGACTTGTCTCACTCGACTTCGAATCTCAGCCTTCATTTAGAGACCTGTCTCACTCAACCTCGCTGTCAAAAAATAGCTCCAGAGCTGTCTAACTCTCGTTGTTGTAAGGTAACTCTCAGTGCTGTAAGGTAACTCTCAGTGTAGTAAAACTCACTGGTTGTCATGGCAGTGGTAGGAAATGCTGTCTTTTCTCTCACATGGGGATATTTTGTGCTTTGTGTGCTGCCAGTGTGCCTGGTCCTGCTGACTGCAGAGGAAGAGACTACAACAGGCACACACGGCTTTGGCCAAGCTTCGCCACACACATCTCACACCACACACACGTCTCTGGCGGAGCTTTGCCACACACACACACACACATCTCACTGATGCCACGGCCTTCCAGGGAGAATTAGGGGGCCGTTGGGCATCGCTGCCCAGAGATAAACCACTGGCTGCTGGGCGGAGAGGGGTGCGGAGGGGGGTTAGGGGGGACACCCACATGGCCACTGTGGTCAGACAGACTGACGCGTCTCCAGCTATTAGCCAGATGGGGGCCCGTGTAGGAATTTCACACCCATTTCACAATGGCACTTCTGTCAGCTGCTTTTTCGCACCCATTGGCCCTTCTCTCCCCTCATTACCCCCCATACCCTCTCACAAAACACCGTGGCAGGGCTGAAGAGGAATAGCTGGTGACCGGATGACACGGTCCATCCCAGCATACTGAAGACACACAGCCATCTTGCACAGAGTGAGGACAGATTGGTGTATGTATGTGTGTGCGTGTGTGTGTGTGCGTGTGTGTGTGTGTGTGTGTGTGTGTGTGTGTGTGTGTGTGTGTGTGTGTGTGTGTGTGTGTGTGTGTGTGTGTGTCTGTGTGTGTATGTGTGTCTATGTGTGTGTGTGTGGAGGAGGGACTGGTGCCTCTCCCAGCACATTAATGAGGTCACCTTGGAAATGTGCGGAAGCACAGGGTCAGAGAGAACCTGAAGCGTGACTTTTGTAAACATTGTCGGCCATTTGATTTCCTGGGCTTGTGTATACACTTAGTGGATATTTATGCAGTTTGAAAAGTAAATAAATAAATAAATGTGTTTGATGAATAAGTAGGAGGTGTAAAGTAAAGTAAAAAAGATCTGTCTGATGAAAGATGTCCAATGTCTTTCCTCAGGTATGCAGGGAATGTGTTAACCATTTACCTGCCATACCAGTTACCTACCTGTTACCTACCTACATGTTCCCAATGATATAGAATATTTAAATGTGGAATTGTGTTGTGAACTTCCTGTGACAAATTACATTTTAAATAAACTTAAAATTTGACTCAAAATATATGTCAAAATCTCTGGCTTCACTGTTTTCAGCACTGAGGTTGGAGGCTCCTGCTGGTGATGCCAGTGTGAGATGTGTCAGAAGGGAGCAGCCCAGCTGTCCCTGGTCCTCCCTTTTCAAAACTCTGCCATGAGCTGTAGGAGCCAACATGTCACTTTTGTGACAGCCCAACCCCACCCCACCCCACCTAAAATGCTCAGGCAAATGGCACTTTTCATTTTGGAGATAGAATAACCGCCCCAGTAAGCTTGTAACAGACGTCTCCTGTCTCCGTGTCTACCTTGTGAGGTTGCCACGGCAGCAGCTCCTGGACCAAACTTGATTAGGGGTCGAGGGGAACGAGGGAAAGGGGAGATGTGGGACGGGGCGATATTGGTTAGAAGGGGCTGAGTTAATTAGCCTAATAAGATTGGGGGGAGTTAGGAGAAGCCGAGGGCATCCTGTGGTCGCCTCTCTCGCCAGTAAAAGAGCCGGGCGCTCGGCGTACTAATCTGCCAGAGTGAACGGAAGCAGCGAAGGAAGCACTAGGTTCAAGTGTCACACAAAAAAAATAAATGAAATTGAAAACGTTCAAACTCAACGGGCAGCTTGCTGTTGGGATTGATTATCTACCGAGCTACCGGACAGTGCAACACATTGTCGTTGAGAATGTGTTATGTGTCGATGGGCCTCATTTATAAAACGTTGCGTAGAAACCATCCTACATTTTGTCTAAGACATTTCCTGAAATTAGCGTAAGTGAGATCCACAGAAAACACATGTACACACAAAAAACACGTGTACGCCAATCCTTCGGTTATAAATCACAAATGGTCGTGAAATTGTGCGCAACTGAATCTCCGCCCTCAAAACGCCCCTATTTAATCGAATCAGCATATTATCAATGCACAAACAGAGCGCATCCTCAATGTACAAACTCTCTGTGACAGTGGCAAGCAAGAAAGAAACATGTAAACAGAAGAATTAAAGTGAGGCTGACATCGACTTTCTGCTGATGGAACAGCAGATGCGGGCCAAAACATCGTTAGAAAGCCTGTCTGGTGGCGTAATGGCAAAAGCAAAGTATTTCACATGTAGTAGACATGTCTCCGAAGCACCAGCACCTGCGGCACGAGCAGCAGAAGCCGCATCTGCGGCAGCAGCACCAAGGCTTTGGTGCGCTCCACTACCGACCTGTGCTGTATTGAAGTGGGCCTTCTAGGCTTTCTGAGTGTGCAAAATCTGGATGAGAATACATTGGGAACCCTGTTTTACGCAGGAAATCCTCTTTCACATTTTGCTGGGCACTGTATGGAAATCTAATAAATTGCGGGCATATGGGATAGTATACTGCGAAGAACATCGGGCAAAATTCTGCTTAATGATGACGGGGATTGCTCGTCTGGTCTCCAATTTCTTATCGGAACTTTCCTGTAGCCAGGAATCCAAGAACGGACAATACCTGAACGTGTATGGCCTGGTTGACTCTGGTGCGCCTCTCTAGACGAGAGGCCATTTAGGCACAACGCTCTCGGCAAGCGGTACCTGCTTATCAGACATACATCATCCTGTGTCAAAAAGTCTGCGCGATCACAAAAAAAACCCCTCTCTCTCCTTATTGCGCAGTTGGCAATATGCTCTAACAACGCCAATGCAGCCATATCTCCTACCGAAAACTAAGCCACTATTAGTCTTTGTATAGGCTATAAGTTTGAGCGAAATGTTTTACACTTGTGAAATTAAAACAGAATACCTATAAGATGTGAATCTCATTCATGTGTAAATTATTCTAATAGTTTATTTGATTTTATTGAGCGAAACATTAATTTGGCCTTTCACCATTAGCCCAAATGAAACTGCGTGTCGGCTGTCGGCGCTCGGAGAGTCCTGAATTCCTGCAGTACTCCAGTATTGCCGCAAGGAAATGTACTTACACAAACTGAAACCAGACGTAGAGATACGTCCTTTTCTACGTCTAAGACGGTTTTTATAAATCTGTACTTAGACGTGGATTTGATCGCACGCACAGTCTAAGATCAGTTCTGTGCGTAAGTACGTTTTATAAATGAGGCCCGATGAGTCGTGGTGTAATTGTTTGCTTGGTTTGGTTTGTGTGAATGAACATGAATGTTCTTTCACAGCAGTATTTCCCAAGTGCATTACACAAAACACAAAACATTTTGGCTCATTCAGGTATTGTAATTGATTCTTTTTTTTTGTATTCAGTCATGTCGCATCTCTGGCAGTGATTTACCAAAAGAATAACTGGAAAGATGCACTAAGGATCCTTACTGAATTTCTTACTTAATCTTACTAAATACCTACTGGCTTACTATAATACAACACAACAGACCATCTATTTCATATCTTACTAAATACCTACTGTCTTACTGTAATACAACTCAACAGACCATCTATTTCATATCTTACTAAATACCTACTACTTACTGTAATACAACACAACAGACCATCTATTTCATATCTTACTAAATACCTACTACTTACTGGAATACAACACAACAGACCATCTACTATTTCCTATCTTGATGACAAGATAAACCAAACTTGAATGAATGCTAGGTCCTATCTGAAGTAAATATGTTATCATCCCAGTGATGATAAGACTGACCAGCATAAGAAAGGAGTGAACCTGTGTGAACCTCTCCCGCAGACTGCCTTTACACCAACCCGTCATACTCCGCTCTGTCACAGAGTTATCATCAATAACTATCAAACCTTCCGTACTCCCAAGTGCGGGAGAAGAGATGCTTGGCTCATTCAGAGGGGCTGAATACATTTCCCTGTTCAGAAACATAGTCCTTTTTCAACTTAATGTTTTCTCCAAGGACACGTCCTCAGCTGAATATCTCTGATATGAAACTCAGTCGGGGCACCGAGGGAGAGAGGAGCTAGGGGTGTTTTTTACCCTTGTCTCAGCTCCTTTCAAATTAGCCACAATTACCCACCAGCTCCCAGAATTACATAATCTGTCTCATTGACAACAAAAGCCTCATTCAACCTGCTGCACATGCCCAAATTGAATTCTGGGATTAATTGAGAAGTGATGGATTGCCAGGCATCCTCCTAGGTAAGATGGATACGGACGAAGATGAGGAAAGACACGTCAGGGCCCGCCTACATCCACAGCGACCAGGACGTGTTATCAAAGAAAGGCAAGGCTTTTAACAGCAAGTGTGATTAATCAGGCTGACAGCGCGGAGTGGATGGGTGAAGCCATTACGCTCCAACACGCCTGTGTCACCCACGGACGGAGACGAATCACACCAAAGCTCTTTGTTGGCATCTCAACGCTGGCTTGATCCTTCCGAATCAGCTTCCGCGGAGCTCCAGCTGAAACAAGAAGAAGAGAAAAAACATTTGGATTTACTTCAGATCAAAGTCTGAGTCTTTACACGTCCAGGCCGCTAGTCATTTATTACCAAGAGCCGCAGACTAATTGGGGAGAACAATTGATCAATCAGTTTGCCCAACGACCCAAAGTGTTTAGAGAAAGGCTTTAAACAGAAGCGTTGTCGGTCATTGTCAGCATTGATGACATTGAAATGGGTTTCGGATGCAGATCTGCAGATGCGTGTCCACATGTGTCCTATTGTGTGTGTCTGATGACAGCACGGCACAGAGGTAAAAGAGAGTTTACTGAAATGACTAAAGAAAAGTAGGATTGCTTTGACTGGGGAGAGACGCCTGCGGTTGCCTTGTCCACTTCTGCCTCTCGGACTCATTGTCTGTGGCTTGTAATGATAGTTGTTAAGTGAACATCAAATCCAATAACAACCATTTTTATATAGTAATTATTCGCTGTGCATGCCAGGTCCCTTGGCTCTTTTCTCGGAGGGGATTGTTTTCCTTACTAAGTCCATTCACTAGTTCTAATGTTGCTGAAAAACCACCCAGCTGGAGTTTTTTACAGCAATAAAAGTTTTCAAATTCTTGCGACCAAACTTTCCTCAAAACTCTGCAAGCGGAGACAAAAAACACGGTCCCATCTAAGTGGATTATGATGTAATTTATCTAGCTGAACCGCAGAGCGCGCTGCCAGAGTCTACCCCACAAACAAGGGCCTGAAGAGTGGGCCAGAACTTCCATGGCACAAATCAAGTTTTCTACAGTTTACATTCCCTCGCAAGCCTGCATAAATAGCTATTCCTTTCTCATGCCTTTGTCTCGGGAAATGCATATAAATAATGCATTGAATGATTCAATAACGACCTGCATTCTGTGGTAAATTTGATGTAAACATGATAATAAACTCAACTGCCAAACGTCGACTCTTTGCTAATTTAGGAAAGTCCGTTAATGTTAATAGCCTGTCTGAATTGGATTTGATGTCCTCACAGACAGTGTCGCCCCCCCTGATGTGAAGTCCAGATGGGGAGAGAAATGTCTGGGTGCAGCCAGCTCTGCTTTCATGCAGTGCTAATGAGCGCTCAGTGGCATGTAAACTCATCTAGGCATCTTGTCACAGGAGGTTTTGGTTTGGAGCCCTAGTGCCAGGCTGAATTATTGATCATTGCGAGTACCAAACTCGTCACAACATTCAAGGTCTTTTTCCATCACACCCTGTTGACACGTTGTCGTTGTCGACACGTTTTTTTTCCCAGCTGTACCCGTTTTTAAATTTCACAACAAGTTATGTGTTACCCCCATATCTATCCTAATCATTCAACAGACCTGTTCATGAATGTATGTCACACCATTATTTGGCTCTGAGGATGGACCTGTTCACCTACCTCCTTCTTTCTGCCCCCTGCCTAATAGATCTCTAATGTTTGTTGACTTTTTCCTAATTAACAGCTATTTTCTTCCCTGGAGGTCAGTGTGTTTGTGAGGATACCTGAGACAGACTAATGGTTCAGAGTTGAGCATCAAGAGAGAGAGAGAGAGAGTCGCTGGAATGCAAATTTGGCTTAATATGACAATCCCAGTAAATGAAGCCGAGCTTGCCCAGTAAAACAGAGTATGCCCCGCTGAAAGTTGCCAGCTCTGGTCAGCGAGGAAATGAGAGGCTTTTCAGAAAGGATAAACAAGCGAATGAGTCCAGTGAGTGGAGGATGAGGGGGGGGGGGGGGGTACAGGAGTGTTGAAGAGCTCATTTCCTAACTAACAAATGAAGCAAATGGTCGAGGGTGAGTGGGTGATCACAGGTATCCGATGGGAAACAAGAGGCCTGGTGTCTTCAGCAGCCCAGAAAAAAGCTCCTTTGAACTGCTTTTCCACAGGATGCGTCAGGGTCCAACTGGCTTGTTAGCTTTTAGCCATCACTTCCTCCTTCATGCTTTGGAGGACTCCCCCCTCCCTCAACAAACCCCCCTCCTCATAGGTGAAGTGGATTTCACAGCTATTGGGGGGAAACATTTGGTCTCTCTCTCTCTCTCTCTCTCTCTCTCTCTCTCACTCACTCTCTTTATGTGTCAGCCACTACCACTAGCCAAGGCTGAATAAGCACCTAAATCACAGAATCAAAGCCTTGTTAACTGAGATGTGACAAAAGTGACACTTTCAGAAGATCCCCCTCTGGCTTGTCTAGACTATCTTTCACTGTTCAGTTGGAAGTTGTTGTCACCTCTGGTTTCTTATGGACTGTTGTGAATCCAAACAAATATCCTTTCTTTTTAAAATAATGATTTTTTTATTTCTCATACCACAAGAATGAAAAATCATACTGTCTTCAGTGTATATGTTTACTGTGTTTGTTAAGACCCTTGTTAATTCAAACCCAGTCTGATCTGTTTTGCTCTGCAGTGTCTGTATCATGTATTTAAATCAGTGGATGGCTTTGCGCATCACACAGGTGCTCAATTGTTAGTCTTAGTCAACAATACCTGCACACAAACACACATACTCACACACACACACACACACACACACACACACACACACACACACACACACACACACACACACACACACACACACACTCACACAAACACAAACACACATACTCACACACACACACACACACACACACACACTAAATGCATTGAGCTCCTCAGTGTGGGGTGCCTTTGACAGGGAGCCATGCTGATGGATCAGACATGTCTACAGATGTACTGCTGCACAAATGTATGACATCTACGTTATATTGATAGCAGTCCCATACAGAAACACTGCCATCACAGTACAGTGCAGCAGGTTACAGTAATATCAGATGAAGACGGCCGAGACGAAAACCTGCAGTCTGTCTCTCACTCCCAGGTTTGAAATCTAAGTAAGGGCGGGCAGACGGGTTATTATGTGATTTCTGTCAAACACACACTGCGCCCCTGAGAGTACCACGTCTGTGTTTTTCTCTGATTCGTTGTGTGTGCTCTGTAAACAGGCTACTCCCAGATAACTGTCTCAGGGTGGCATGAAGCAGCCCTGTCACAGGTAACCACATTAGTAATCACAACTGTACAGGGCCCAAAGTTCCCAGGCCACACCACAGCCCAAACAGTTCATGCTGACCTTCATGAGGTCATGCCACCCCACAGAGAGCAGTGGTGGGAATGTGAGGTGAACCTTGAGGCGAGAGATCTCACTGTAGTCTCAGCTGTGTCTCATTGAACTGAGCCACTCTTCATCTCAACAACAACCTGTGTAATCCCCCAGACTGGTCATTATAACTGCTTATCACACAACCTTTAATAAATAATAAAATACAAAAAAAGTTAAATACAAAATTCTTTATTCAGTGAAGTGTATGCAGGGAATGAGCTGTAGGCTAAATAATTGTTTATGTAGGTGTGTTGGTACTTCTAGCAAAGAGTCTGTCAATTTCTGTGAAGTGTATCATGCCTCTGAGAGGTAATTTGCCGTGAGGTGTTTCAGCAGGGCAGAGCTGAGGACGGAGCACATGCATATAGATGACAGACACCGTATATAGCAAAGCACCAGCCGTAAATCTCTGCACCCTGGGAATCACCTAACACGTCCGTGACACTTGATGTGCTCTTCACACTCCCTCTGTAGACACTTTCAGCATGCAACTCTCTAGTGCCTCCCACCCCCCAACATATGCACACCTATTAGCATAGACACACACACACACACACACTCACACATACCTATAACCACACACAACAATTCACAGAGAGACACAGACACAACCACACACATGCACACATTCAGTGCCCTATGCGTGTGTGTCAGGATGTGGTGTGTGTAAAAGTCAGGGTTATTATTCCAATAGGGCATACAGGAAGCTTGCTCTTTGGGTCAGTACAGTGTGTGTGTGTGTGTGTGTGTGTGTGTGTGTGTGTGTGTATGCGTGCGCACGCGCTGTGACAGGAAAGCTACAGCTCTCTCTATAGAATAATTTCACCACAATGAATGACCCCATAATTAATCAAACTAGAAAAAGTGAAATAAAAAAGTCTTGTCTAGTATGAAATAAATATTAGCAGACATAAAGACATAATACACTCCCCTTCATTGTTATGTCTGTACTAACAAACTCTCAGTTCAGGGCGTAAGGCTGATGAATACGTTTCTGTTGAGGAACGAGTAATAGATCATTAGTGATCTTCACCTGCAGGGGTCCAGGGTGGGTCTCTGACCCCCTTAGTACCACCCCCCACTCCCAATGCACCCACCCCCACCCCCACCGTCAGCCCCCCTCACTACCAAACTCCTCCTCAGCCCCCCCCCCCCCCCCGTCCTGTCTGTCCCTCTCCTGATCTTGCAGTCACAGTGCATGAGAGCCTTTAGTTGAGACTGACCTCTGGCACCCCATCAGGCACCAGTAGTGGCACACACACACGGATCATGGAGGACTCTGCTGTATGTGAGCTTTCACACCGTCTCCTCTCCTCTCTGACTCCAGCTCTGTGTTATGACACACACACACACACACACACACACACACACACACACACACACACACACACACACACACACACACACACACACACACACACACACACAAAAACACACAAACACACACAAAACACACACACACACACACACAAACACACGCACACACACACACACACACACACACACACACACACACACACACACACATTTAATCACATCATACTGCTGCTCAGCTGACCTGTGGGGGTCGAGGAGACGGCCAGGTAAAGGTCTCTCCTGTCATGTTCCCGTCTCTCCAGGTACAAGGGGCTTTCAGTGCATGAGTTATGGGAGACATTTGGAGCAAATTGTTGTTATTTTTTTTTGCATCGTTACAGTGGCAGGCTGGCAGCCATTGATCATTAGAATGGGATCATTGACTCTCACACACACCAGGCAGTATACACTTACATAAAGCACACACACCAGCCAGCCAGTGTGGACGTTTACCCAGTGAAACCTCCAGCTCTTGGCAGTCAGCAACAGAAACTTTCTTTTTTTAAAATGGATATGACATTTATTAACTTCAACTGGAGAGAAACTACAGACCCACAGATTGTGGAGTTCTACATGCTTGTCTAGAGCTCGCTTAGAGGGCATTGAGTCATTAGGCTCAGAAACATTCCCTCTCTGAAACAGGTTCAGCCCTCCACTCCACTAATGTAAATCAGTTCCGCAGCCAAATACATTTCCACCCAAATACCTTGCATATGCCTACTCAACAACGGCTTAACTACAAATGCTTACATATTGCTTCGGTCATAGTCTAGCTCAAGTGGATGATTTGGGACTCAAAACAAATAAATCAGTAAATGTTCATTTTTGGCAGACCCATAGCCAAGCACTGACAAGTCTAGTGCGGTGCCCAGTAGGGGGCGCTGTTCTGGGGAGCCTGCGTGTTTGTTTGTCGGTGCTGTTATTTGTTTATATTGGCGGGTCTGGGCCTCAGGGTTCCGGCGCGATGAGCCCTGCTGCTCGTGAGGGGAAGCGGAGAGCACGGCGTCCGATGAAATTATGCATGCGCTGGCAGGGTCAGTGGCACAGACATGTGCTCCAGGGTTTGTGAGGGGTTTAATTGGTCTCTGGTCCCCCCGTCAGACATGCAAGACATGGAGCGCTCACCACCCTACAGTGACATTTATTTGCTTCGTCTCAGGGGGTTAAAAGCGCCGTCCACCTTAGCAGTTGTTTATTTACTGTAAGAAATATGGAATGTCAAATGGATGAGAGGCTTTAGTCGGTGGCATTCTCCTCACACAACATTCTTTTGCCAAGTTATGCTTAGAGTTTACTGCGGCAATAACACACTAACACAGCCCTCTATTGCCGAGTCACTTTCAGAGTTTACCACGGCAATAACACACTAACACAGCCTTCTATTGCCGAGTCACTTTCAGAGTTCACTGTGGTAATAACACACAGAGTTTACCATGGCAATAACAAAGCCAATAAGATGGTCACTTAAGTTACTGTAATCCAGAAAATGGTCGACGTATAACAAATCCACAGATAGTGGATGCAACTGACATGCTAATTATGACTTGAAGTGACCATTTGAGTGATTCTTATAATGCACTGATATGAAGATACCTCTGCGGTCATGCAAAAGGCAATCCGGGCCGTGGGTCGGTTCTGCTGGTCTGGAGTATCCCTTCAGCTTGAGGAACCCCCTGCAGCTGAGCAACTGCTTACCTTGCTCCCGTCAAGCAGCCATTCCCACTGGACCACACTGGATCCACAAGAACCTGACAGGCCTGGAGTTTCTGTCCACATCCTGCTCTGTGGGGGCGCGGGAGGGGGAGGCAGTGGCAGGGATGAAGGAAGGGGAGTTATGCTGAATAAAAACTCAAGTCTATGAACACAGTGTTCAATTGGGTTTCATAGAAGTATAATATTCAAGAGAGTTCATGAAGTATTCACAAGGCTTCTTAAATGTTGATGTAAGTCTCCATAAAATTGTATCAATAACCATGATGTCATAGCAACATCTATGACAGAGGCAGCTTCATACACATTATGCTACTTTATGCCTTTATTACTTCATAGCACTATACATTATACATTAACATTATAACTTTACAGCTTTGTTTTAGTATTATAACACTTTAGGACTATAATTACGTCCGCTCTGATATCCAACCATATCATAGTAATATGCTATATATTATTATAAATATGTTTAAAATATGTTTAGATGCCTTCTGTAATGGAAATAAGCTGTAACATAAGGCAGGACTGTGTTGTATAGTATATGGTATGGTATAACATACAGCACCTGTCATGTCACAACCTCAGTGGCGGCTTGGGCAGATATTGACTCATTGGAACCAAAATGTGATGTCTTGTCAAGAGAAAACGTAGAACAGATTTGTCTGAGTTTGATTTTCCAGCCAGACTGGTCGGATCTTTCCGTCAACCCTCTGGAGGACCGGAGCAGAACACAAATTCACGCACAGCGGCAGAAAAGCCAGCAGAAATCCCAATGTTTAGATAAGCCCAGATCAATGTAAAAATCTTCTTCTCAACATTGGCTCAGAGACAAGACCACAGAGTAGTCTTTTTTCACCACATTTCCTGTCAGCCGATCTAAGCTGAGCTGTCACTAGGTTCTTTTATGGCCGTCTGAAGTCTGATAAAATATTTGTACTCACATATGGAGACAGAGAGAGACAGGGAGAGAGAGAGAGAGAGAGAGAGAGAGAGAGAGAGAGAGAGAGAAAGAGAAAATGCAGCAAGGCACTGAAAAAGAGAACATTGCTAGTTTGCACAGTGTGGGAGAGAGGGTGAATGTGATAGAAAGAGGAAGAGAGAATTCAGAAAGAGAGAGAGAGAGATAAAGAAAGAATGACAGAGAAAAGAGAAGTAGGTAGAGAAACAGCTGAAAAGAGAGAGGTAGAAAGAGACAGGGAGAGTAAGGTAAAACATTGGGAGAGAGGGAGAGAAAGATAGAGAGGTAGAAAGCAAGAGAGAATAGGGTAGAGCAGTGTGTGTGTGAGAGAGAGAGAGAGAGATAGAAAGAGAGGTAGAAAGAGGGAGAGCAAGATAGAAAGAAAGGTAGAAAGAGAGAGAGGGAGAGCGAGATATAAAAAGAGGTAGAAAGAGAGAGGGAGAGCGAGATATAAAAAGAGGTAGAAAGAGAGAGGGAGAGCGAGATAGAAAGAGAGGGAGAACTAATTCCCCAGGAGGGACTCAGGCTGGGCATTAATCTTCACCGTTTGACAGCTCCAAAAGTTTTTCAAGAAGCGGCGTTTCCTTGAGCCATTATAATGCTTCACTCAAGCAAAACCCAGAGCTGAATGGGGATGGGGGGGGGGGGGGGGTCTCCTGAGAGCCGAGAGAGAGAGAGAGAGAGAGAGAGAGAGAGGGGTGTGGGGTGTGGTGGGGAGTTGGAGCTCCTGTCTGATTCAACAATCCCTTCCCTCAGCAGTGGTTGTGAGGTGGACAGCAGGGAGGCAGGCAGCCTCACCTCTGTCACATTTCTAATGCGTGCTCTCCCTCTACTGTGTCCCTCTCCTCTCTCCCTCTCCTCTCTGCCTCTCCTCTCTCCCTCTCTCCCTCTCCTCTCTGCTTCTCCTCTCTCCCTCTCCTCTCTCCTCTCTCTCTCTCTCTCTCTCTCTCTCACTCTCTCTCCTCTCTCCCTCTCCTCTCTCCCTCTACCGTCTGTCTCTACTGTCTGCCTCTACTGTCTGCCTGTCCTGTCTGCCTCTATTGGCTGCCTCTATTGTCTGCTAGCCTCTGAGCGCGTGATAAACAGCCTCTCTCTCTCTCCCCAGCAGACATGAGGAACGCAATGTCAGATTTCTAAAGCAGCTACAAGCATTACTGTCTTACGCTAGACTCGTGTGATAAGGGGAAAGGACAACAGGCAGGGTGTTCTCATCTTCTTTGTAAGTGATGCATTAGCTGAAATTGAAGTTAATGCTTATCTAGAGCTAGAATAATCCCTTACTTATTATACAGCTCCTCAGAATGTTGTTCAAGTCTGAGGTGTCAAGTTCTATTGAATTGAATGGGCTAACCTAACGTTCAGAGGTCTGATATATTCCTTTGATTGAACGCTGCAAAAATTCACACCTTTCATATAATTTAGTAGTCCATTCTAGCCTGGATACCAGCCTGAACTCCGCCCACAAAATTTTTGGTCTGGGAGATTCGGTCTGGCTTTGAGCTACTTGGGAGAGAGTATCATCGGTCGGATAAAGCCGTACCAATCAAATTGTCAGGGCGGGCTTTATACGATGATGGACAGATGATCAAGCGGTAGATTCGAAATCCTCCCAAGATGGCGGCGTATAGGGAGCTTGTAAGTGGGACATATTTTATGTAAATTATACTATCTACACAACTTTATGTCTACATTGACTCGGTTAGTTGTATATGTGCAACACAAATGTTGCCGAGGATTGTATGTCTTAACTGAAGCGCTCTAGACCATTATTGTTAGGTCATTGCTAACGCTTACACCAAAAATCCATTGAAACACATAGTAGCTAGCTAGCCTTGCTGCTAATCAGTAACGTGAGCAGGCATATCTCAACAGATATTGACAGCGCATTCATTTTGAAAGAGTAACAGAGAAACGCAATCAAGGCATTTGTCGATGAAAAATATGTTTTTGCCGTCCTTCCTACGGGATCAGGTTAAAGTTTTAATGTATCAGATGGTCATACTACGTTTTCCCCCTGGTTCGTTGAAACACGCCCCATAATCACAGCCAAATGGTTCAGTATCAGACTCATATTCTGACTAGAATTATGAGTATGACATCGTCAGGCTAAGTCCATTCACTATTTATAACGGAAATTCAGTGTAACTTGAAGTCAGCAAGAAATGCGTTGCTATGCAAGACCAGAATCTTTAAAGTTGAATTTGAATGAGACACTATTTTTCTCAGCTATGGAACGGCAACAACATCACTTAAAAAGAGGTATTCTGGAGGAATGTCTTTTATCTTTTTCTGACAAGTAACCATAGACTTAGCGGGGTGATGTATAGCCCGCTGGTCACTGCTGCACATCAGGGTCCTTTTCATTCTGTTGGGATTCATTTTTTCGATAATGACCATACATATTGCTGTATTTGTGTGTGTGTGTGTGTGTGTGTTTGTGTGTGTGTTTTACTCTGTGAGTGAACAGTTGTGTGTGAATGTGGGTTTGTGTGGAGGTTGGGGGCTAACAGTTTATTTAGTGAACAGTTTCTTTTTCTATGAAAGGTTAGTCTCACTCTTTCTGACTTTGACACACACAAACACACACACACACACATACAAACACTCCCACACACATACACATGTTTTGTCTCCTCATGTGGCTTGCTTTGACAGGGCTGCCAGGGGATTTTGTTTGCAGTCAAGGCTGTCTTTCACAGTAAAACACAGCCAGGATCCTCTGTCTCCTCGATGAATTAAAATTCAGCTGGACACAGAGGAGGGTCGAGGCCACACGCCTCTCTGACCCTAGCAAAATCAGCCGACAAATTAGTTTCTCAACCCCGCTGGGTCAAGGACAGTAGCTGCACCAAAAAAGTGCTGGAACTGACAGATCCTGACCACAGTAGAACTAGCACACACACACACAGAGAGAGGCATCTTCTCTTATTTTATGCGTCACAGTTTGTGCTCAGAGCTGAATGAAAGGGCATGTCTTTCAGCCGGAATGCTGATAGTCCGTCTTTTTTGTGAGAAATCACCTTGGGAAATGTTTCTTTTCTGGCTGTGTTAAGTTCTACAGTATAAACTTCTTTTTCCCTCCCCCTCTTGCCACACAGACTGTTTCCTCAGTCTCTTCTCTCAGTGTCCAATGGGGCTCTTTGCAGTCTAAACCCCCCTGTTACATTCAAACCCAGCCCATTCACTCGGCCCACGGAAGCGTTACCTCTTTTCTCCTGCTGTGGACCCTCACAGCCTTATTGTTGCACACACACTGGAACATGTCCTTATGGGGCTTTAATGTAGTGGGGAGAGACCCCTTTCTCCCCTTAATTGCTTGTAATTATCTTTAAATTGGGCTGTCGGCGAGGGAGTGCTGGGGGTTTCGGCTGGCTGGAGTCTGCCACATCAGAGAGGCTGGTGGGGCATGAAGCTCGCTCTCTCACCGCTAATCTAGCAGCGCTAGGAGCCATCCCAGTGCCGACACCAAAACTAACAGCTCCATGCCAGCTCAGTAGCCATCCCTCTGCCGACACCAAAACTAATGGCTCTGTGCTATGAGCCATCCCTCTGCCGTCACCAAAATGACATATCTATGCCAGCACAGTAGCCATCCCTCCTCTGACACCAAAGCTCATCAGGAAAATACCAGAAAAGCAGTATTTATATCAGGTTCACAGGCCCAAAAGTGATGGTGTTAGAGTCACTGACATCATCCTGTGTCCCCGTGGCTCAACCAGTATGGAAAGATTCCATGAAACAGAAGGTCTCCACTTAGATTGTGAAGTGGCATTGTTGCAGCCATCAGTTCTCAGTCACTCCAACCTCCCCAGCAAAAGCTTCAATCATAGTAGTCTGATCCGTACAGTGTTCCTGTGTTCAGAAAAGGCCTAAAAGGGCACATGGGTCATGGGTTGGATTCCAATGGAGGAGACACAGAGATGGAATGCACTCCTTAAGCCACTAGGCCACCGCAGGCCACTGTACTATTCAGGGCAGTGGTGGTCCGTCAGGGCCTTCAAGGCCTTCTCTGCTGGCCTAAACATCATCAGAAAATAAATGTAATAAATACATTTAATTTTAATATTTTCTTTTCATAAATATTTATTCAATTATTCCCCATAGTCCATTATCTTCATTTCATAGCTTCCAGCGTTGTTAATTTATGTTAGAGCTTTCATCCAATCATATTTCAGCTATCATGTGTTGCCACGCTCCGAGAAACCTTCCCCGAGAACAGAATTCTTCCCTGAGGCCTTCAGAATTCACATTGAAGGCCCGTGTACATCTGATTGGTTTTCACAACTGGCTGTTTCAGTTCATTTAAGTTGAATGAACTGAAACAGACAGTTGTGACAACCAATCAGATTTCGAGTTGGCACTGGCACTTCTAGAAGGCCCGGAAGATTTCTTTCCTCGCGGTGAACGTGACACGTAAACGTCCTTTGATTGGATACTGAGGCAGACCGGTGCAGTGCTTCAGTGCTCAGTTTAGCTGGCTAATGCGAAAACGACGTACATCAGTTTCAATGCTTATTATGCTAGTTGTTTCAATTGGTAAGACTAAATATAATTACATTAACCAACTCAAATAAACTAGTTTACACCAACTTGATAATTCCAGTTTTTGATACAATTACAACGCCATTTTCAAGACGGAACTTTCAAGAAAAACTGGATATCGTGAGGATGGGAAGTTTAATGAAACTGCTTTGCAGGTGGGACAATGCGATGTTTAGTGGACAAACTTGTTTAAGCTCTCATAGGCTACTTTCGGTGGACTTAATAAAACTTTGTAGACTAATCCCTGAAAATCGCCTTTTATTTTTAAGTTGTGACAGTAATATCCAAGCGATCATATAACTGAGAGTTTACTACTCTTAATGTATTGTTAATACGGGTATATTGATTTTAAATGCTCCGGAAATATTAATAAAGTCTGTTGTACTCGACTATGTTAAGGTGATGCAATGCTCACTTATACTGCCTTTCTGTATAA
Organism: Sprattus sprattus; assembly: GCF_963457725.1. NCBI lineage: Eukaryota > Metazoa > Chordata > Actinopteri > Clupeiformes > Clupeidae > Sprattus > Sprattus sprattus. The sequence continues at coordinate 49,420,665 of NC_137921.1, read as the reverse complement.
ATATAATGGTTCGAGAGCCATGGCGTCATAATGATAGTATTAGGAGGTGGATTCACTCAGTTTAACATCGTGTAGGACATCGCTGAAGGCCCAGTCGTGAAATGCACGGACCGCCACTGTTCTAGGGATATACACATTTGCTCTGCAAATAAATGTAAACATCATTCCGTTAGACAGCACATGTTCACCTGTCTTAGTTCATTTTTAAACCATAAAGACTTCAACTGATACCTGAAGGTATCGGCCAGAATGAGCTGAAGGCCCATCTCGTATGTTCAAAGCACAAATGGGACTTAATTCCGACTCATCCAAACTGCCAGGAATGTTCTAGCCATCCATCTTCTGGTCGACACACACATCATCACGTCGCTATCGGTAACAGACGAGGTGATCGGGGCTATTGGATCCAGTGGCGATGATGGATGGGTCTGTGTCTGATGATGGCCTTATAGGCTTCATCACGGAGCTATTTGAGCTCTGTCTGCCCCGTGCGACCCCACACTAGTCATGCTCTGAGGATGAGCCACCACACACACACACACACACACACACACACACACACACACACACACACACAAACACCCAGATGCTGGGAAACCCAACTTTGACTGAATGATTGAATGGAGTCCACTTTCTTAGCGAAGGTCAAGCCCCGCCCCAGACTCATCAGCACTCATTAAAAGGCAAGATGAACCCCGACGCTGGAAAGGAGCTGTGCTGGTCTCGCTGCTCACCCTCATGTTCCTTGGCTCTGTCTCCTCGATCCCCACTATCATACCCCACTCACACACCCCCTCCCCCCCACAGACACACCCTACTCTCATACTCCCCCACACACACAACACTAAAATACACCCCCCACACACCTCACTTCCATACCCCCCACACACACCTCACTGTCATACTCCCCCCCTACTATCATGCCCCCCCACACACACCTCACTTTCATACCCCCGCACACACACCCCACTAAAATACCCCCCCCCCCCCACACACAAACCTAACTTTCCTACCCCCCACACACAACTCACTGTCATACTCCCCCCCCCCTACACACCCTACTATCATGCCCCCCCACACACCTCACTTTCATACCCCCCCACACACACCTCACTGTCATAACCTCCCTCACCAAACACCCTACTATCATGCCCCCCCCCCCACACACTCCCCATTATCATACCCCACACACTGACACCTCATGTGCCTGAAGCCAAGTGCATACTCTCACTCTGCTGTTTGCCCTGGCTTTTAGTTGCATGGTGAAACACACACTCACACCCACACACACAATTACACACACCCCCACACACCGATACAAAGGCACAGCACACACGCATACCCACACACACACACACACACACACACACACACACACACACACACACACACACACACACACACACACACACACGCACACTAGGTGAAACAGCATCGACACTAAGCGGCCGAGCGCTTCTCCCATGAGCGAATGCAGAGGCCAGGGCCCGGCGCCCTGTTGGATGTCTATGGGGTGTCTGCTGTGAGTAATGGAGCGCTGGAACGGCCCAGGGAGCCGGATCGATACGTTATAATGTTAACAACGATCACTCTGCATTGTGCTTCGCCAGATGAATCTGTTAAAGATTTGTCCCATCATCACCTCCTGAAGACTTTCAGCATGATGGATCAATTTTTAGGAGAGAGAAGGGACAAAGACACCCACACACACGCACTCACGCACACACACACACACACACACACACACACACACACAAACACACACACACACACACACGCACACATGCACACACACACACACACACACACACACACACACACACACACTCACGCAAACACACACACACACACACACACTCGCGCACACACACACACACACACACACACACACACACACACACACACACACACACACATGCACACACAGACACACACAGACACACACAGACACACACAGACACACACACACATGCACACACACACATGCACACACACACATGCACAGACACTCACATACACACACACAGGCACAAACACACACTCACACACACATGCACACACACACGCACACACACACACATGCACACACACTCACCAGCACAAAAGAGTTCGATTTTTTTGTTACACAACTCCGCTAGAATGAATGATGGCAAGGGGCGCATGTTAAAACTGCTGTCTTATTATGCAAGTGACTGCTATTGTTGCGTGAACAAAACACGAAGTGGGGCAGCTGTGACATTGATTGACTTTCTGTCACTTTCTTCTTTGCATTTATGTATTCATCAATTTCTATATTATTATTGAATAACAAATTAAAGCCCAACGTGTACAATACAACCTGCCGTCTGACTGAATTGAAAACTGCATCAATAGACGTTTATTCAACTCTTTGCAAAAAGAAAGAACAAATGATCGTGGCACACTGAAGATGGATATAAGCAGAAGACAAACAGGGCCCATTGTGTCCCGCTCTATAAAAGAGCAGGCTCACGTTGTCAAGCGTGTCATGAAATCTTCAGAGGCGGATAATGGGACGGAGCGTCCGTCTTTCCCAAGGTTCTGTGTGCGGTCTGTTCCTCGCCGCGTTCCAAAACCCTCACGACGCGCTGGGCGGAGTGTGAATGCCTGTCTGATGTGGCACATGTGGGAAAGGCATCACGGCACGGCGGCCCGAACCCAAATAAGCATTCAGTGCTCTCTGACAAGGATGGATGGACAGACGGGGGGCGAGCAGCTGTCCCAGATTGCCAGCGATGACGGGGCGCACCTGGCCCAAATCTGGCTCTGGTCCGTGCTGGAGTCGCCCACCACCTGCGCCTCTGCGCCTCTCCTCTGAATGAGAGCCCAGGCGCATCTCCAGGCAGGCCGTCAAATCTAATAGCCACACAGACACACACACAAACACACACACACACACACACACACACAGACAGGTGAGGCTGTTTCCAAGATTAGTGTCTCTGAGACGCGTAGTAACACCGCATGATCTTAGTCCCAGTTAGAGTCTCAAACAGGCTGTCCCCCCCCCCCCCCCCCCCCCACCTACAACCCCAACCCTCTCTTGTCCCACGCCAGCCCCGCCGTTATCCCCCAACCATTCAACTGCACGCTCTGCTGTTTTTACGATGTCGAAATTGCATGTTAAACGCAGCGCGGATGACAGGGTGGGATCACATGGAGAGCTGAGTCCAAGCGAGGGGCCCCCCCAAATTTGCCCCCTACACCCCACCACGCCCCTCACCCCCCTCCAGCACCACTGAGGGGGATCAGGTTACTCTCCAGATGTGTGGCCCAGGCCAAGCAAAGGGGCCTGGGAGCGTGTGTGTGTGTGTGAGCATGTGTGTGTGTGTGAGCATGTGTGTGTGTTCATATGTGGAGTGCATATGTGTGTGTGTGTGTGAGTGAGTGTTTGTCTGGGGTGTTTGTATGTGTGTGTTTGTATGATAGTGACTGTGTGTGGTGTGTGTGTGTCTGTGTGTTTGTGCAAGAATGTTTGTATGGGGTGTTTTGTATGTGTGTGCGTGTGTCACGACGCGCTTGTGTGTTTGTATGAGAGTGTCTGTTTGGGGTGTGTGTGTGTGTGTGTGCAGGGGCCATACTCCTGCTCCGGTGGCGAGCTACTCCCAGGAATGTCCCGTCCTCTGGCATTTGACGCCACTGGGCTGTCAGGAAGACGGATGTCTCGGTGGCCAGGCTTGTCCACCCCCCCCTGCAGTGCCATATGCTATGGGTGTTGGGGTGCTGGTGGGGTATCTCTCTCTCAATATCTTCATTAAGGTTTTATTTTAAACTCTCAAACTGTTTCCACCACACATAGTGTCACACGTGTGGCGAGAGGGGCAAGCGTGTGCTGGGCGAAGGTCATCAAAGCCACATTCTGAAGGTCATGGGCCAGTTAAAAAGTTAACTGGTTCCTGGGTTGGAGCATTCTAGGGCAATATGGAAACAGTAACAAGCCCATTCCCCCCTCACTGTAAACTATACACTTGTTTTGCGTCTACCTGACAGGATCAAGTTATCGTCGGTTAACGACCACGTGTGGTGGGATTTCTGATTTTAGCTAAGCATAAATTCAGCATTTTTAAACCTCACTTCAGTTTGCTCTATTCAATAATTTTCTGTACGGCCTCATGCCTCATAGCTGCTCTAATGTTTAATGTATTACTGTCTAGCACTACAACTAAACATGGAAGTTGAAGACTTGTCATTACTTGTTTCGTGCCAAGTCCCTGAGGCCCCGCTGGCCAGGATTGGTTTCACACTCTTTGACGTGGTGTTAATTTATGTTAACTGCTTTGGGCCACGGTCGCATTCCAATCAATAAACCGGCTCCACGGACTCTCCGATTGACCTGTCTTGAAAATCAATTTCATCTGCTTAACTCCTCTGATGCCTCGCTGAAGGTTCTACCCACATTGCAGACTGACTCCGATGCAGGTCCGGCCCAGACGCGGCCCAGATCAGGCCCTGATGCGGCTCAAAGCTTGGCCATGTCTGAGGCAGATCCATTACACTGTTAGCTGCTAGCTAGCACTTCTCAGGCAGACTCACCCAACGGCCCTCTTTAAATCTTAGCCCTCCGAGGCCTTAGGCTGCATTTCTTCTGTAACGTTGACACAGATGTATCCCATCTTAACGGTGATGAGTTACAACGGTGTGATTCATTCGTCTTTTTTTTCCAGAAACAAATCATCCCACAACTGCATCAGAACGCATTCCATCACCCCCAAACAACCCAGGGATGAACCAGCGCCAGGCAGGCGAGACACACCACGCCCCCCTCCCCTCCCCCCGCTCCCCTCCCTCACGCCTCGTACTCGTCTCCACGTCGTATAGTCTTTCCGGGGACGATACGCTGAGTGTCACTCTCATATATCAATGCAGACTCTCATTGTGTCATGGCTCAGAGCCGGCCTGCAGTTTTAGCATATTTCTCAGGGAGCAGAAAGCAAAAAGCTCTGAAACAGGGTTGCATGGGAGGCACTTGGGGAGACACATGTTAGTCTCACTCTCCTGATTGCTCCGTTCTGCACTCACAGCAGAGGCATTATGAATAAAACAGGAATGATGGCGGTGTCGGCCATCACCACACACATGATGCTTGTGTCTGCAGCTCAGAATAGAAGCCAGAGGTGAAAGTGATACACAATAGGTCTATTGCCCTCTGAGGTATTTTACCCTCAGAGGTATTTTACCCCGGCTATTAACCATGAAAGTGGAGTGCTTTAGTAGAGGCTGTTATGTCTAGAGGAATGACACAGTCTCTTATTTCCACTATCAAATATGTCCATCTGAAAGCAACCCTGTTTTTACTTCAGACACTCCAGTATGCATATCCATACAGGCAGGAGACACATTACACATGTGATTATTAAAGACCGTTTGATTTCTGATGCTTTTGCCTGAAACTTACGGCTATTTATTATTATGACAGACAGGGTGCTGATAATCATTCTCAATATTATGCTTTACCTTGACATGCTAATAAAAAAAATATATTTTTTGAAATGATGAGGTGTATAATTTGAAAGTCCTAATGGAAAGACTGTTTACATTATTTGAGTGCATGGTCAGTTTTTTCCGTCAGTCTGTTGATGGGAGAGAACAGAGATGGAGCAGCTGAGTTTGCTTGTGTGTGTGTTTGCTTTATGACGTGACCTCATTTTCTGTGAACGAGACCGAGGCCAAGGGGAGACTGGGGCCTGATCTGTTTTTCGAAGAAAAGAAGAAGAAAATCCAGGTTTTGTCTTTAAACGAAGCGTTTGCTGATTTGTGGTGGTTCACTTCCTCTTCAAATCCTAATCCAGCATTAGACTGTTGTTTTGCTTTCTTTCTGGTTTGGTCTCGCCGTGGTCTGGGCCTTTTGATCTCTGTGCCGCTTCGGCGTCTTAATTGGCCAATTATTTGTGGAACCAGCGGAGCCTGATTCTGACGGCGATAAGGAAGGAGAAGAGGACCAGAGGAGAAACAGTTGCTCTCATTCCGACCCGCTTCACACCCCACGGATCTGCTCTCTAACCCGGCCCAATCCCCTCACAGGCCTGGGCCATGACAGCTGAAAAAGCCACCGTACTACACACACACACACACACACACACACACACACACAGACACACAGACACACACACAGAGACACACACAGAGACACACACACACACTCACACACACACACGCACACACACACACGGGCGCACACACACACACACACACACACACACACACACACACACACACACACACACACACACACACACACACACACACACACACACACACACGCACGCACACTCATACCCACATGCACACACACACTCAGGCCGGGTCTTTGGGACCCTAATTAAACAGGTTATGGGAAAGGCTCAGGCGTTGCCAGTCTCTGAGGGAGGCTGCAGGAGTAATGAATGGAACCTGAGGTGGCCCTTCACCAGCTCTCAATGAGTGTTTGGGGCCCTATGGGCCACACCACACTTGATGTGTGTGGGTGAAGTGTTTAATCAATCACACACATACAGTACACACACACACACACACACACACACACACACACACACACACACACACACACACACACACACACACACACACACACACACACTTGCAATGGCAGAACACACTAATGTTAATGCTACTGCGCTGCTCACACACATACACACACACACACACACACACACATGAATAAGGTTTGCTGCCCAATGGTGTTACATGAGATGAACATGTGCAGTGTCCTTAACAGTCACTACAGGCATGATTTCGTCAGGTTGTCTTACTGTAGACTATGCATCTATGTGTTATCCAGATGGTGCTAGAAAAATGGATCGGGTCCTTATCTGATTTGGGTCCAGGAGGGCCAGAGAGATCAGTCCCCAGTGTGTGTGTGTTTATGTGTGTGTGTGTTTGTGTAAGAGAGGACTCTTGCCATATCGCAGTCAGAGCCACTCTAGACTCAGGTCTCAGGTCTCCCTCTGTGAACGCGTTTCCATGCTATCATTACACACTGTGGTTATTGTATGGGCAGTCATCTGTCACATATAATTCCTGAGAAAACATCATATGATTTATTGCTTAGTAGCAAAATTGTAAAATTAATTCATGCAAAGACTAATATTATTATTGAAATAAAAGTCTAACTCCATCAAACTGAAATTCCCAAATTTATTTGAATGTTTATCAAGACTTTGACTTTTCCAAGAATGTGCTCGTCGGTATTACCTTTAGAGAGTCACATGCCGGGGACTTGTCTGGACATTTGTTGGTAACAGATTTAATACTTTTTGGGATTTTTTTGGTCTCTTTGGCAACAATAAAATTAAAGCGTTCCACAGTGGTGTGGTAATCTTAGGAAAATGGTCTGTGCAGTACCTGGGGCTTTGTCCTGTGGTTCTGCCGAGGAAGCCTGAGTGAGACGGAGAGGAGAAAGGCTCTGAGTGTCTGTTTACGACTGTCTGACTCACGTTAATTATTAAGCATGTCTGGCGGGGGACAGTCTGGAGTCGGAGAGGCCCTGCCCAGCACCTGTTTGTTTTGGCTGGCCTGGTCTGGTTCTGCCGGATCAGCTCCCCTGCGTCCGTGAGCCAGGTGAAGCTGTGGAGCGCTGAGACCCACGTCTCCCTCGGCAACCGGCGCCAGCTGCCAAAATCAACTCCCGAGCTTCTCTTAACCCCCCCCCCCCCCCATCTCTCTCCTCACTCACTCGCCCTCACCTTCTCCTGACAGACACGCCGGAGGAGTTACCACGGAGACACGCTGCACCGCGGGATGGGGGCGGAATGGAGAGCTGAAGGAAGTGTTCCAATAGGGCCCAGCCTGGAAAGGTCTTTACTCACATTACCTCCATCATCCTCCCGCAGCATCTCTAAAAATACAGCAGCACACGAAAGCTAATGGAGAGCCACTTAGATTGTAAACATTAAAACTAGAAGCATGGAAAATAAAATCAAGGCAATTACTGGGAGATGTACGCAATTTTAGCAACATCACAGTATTAGTCACAGCCTTTATTTTTGACAACACTTCAAACACATGACCTTCCCAATATTGACTCTTATCCTGATAAACACCCACCAACAGGAAAGCATGAAGCGGTCTGCTTTTACCCTCTAAACAAGCACACTGATTGATGTTATGCCTGTTATTTCCTGACATCAGTGTGTGGGACTATTTATTATTTCAGTCTCCAGACTGTAATGCCCTCCGGTTTCATTCAATAATGTAATAAGCTTACTGCATCCCAAGTTATCCCACACATCAGCACTGATGGGCTGACATAAGAGACTCTGTCTCTGCCTTCTGCAGTAGTGCCACCTCTCATACATTAGGAGCAAATCTCCTTGAATGTAGCTGTCATCTCAGGCTGTGTAATCTCCCAGAGTGCCTACACAGTGCCCATTTCAGATCAGTAAATATAGCTTTCGCATATGGCCTTCAACACGTTGACCCAAATCAATGACATGTTATGTGTTTTTTTTTTTTTTTCCTTTTTCAGTTTTCAATTCGTCTCCCTGGTTTACCCTTGAACTGAATGTCTCTCTCTCAGTCAGCCTGCTCTGGTAAAACTCTCGGTCAGATGCACTTTAAGTACATTGTTCCAAAGGTGAGTTAAGCGAATAATAACTTGGCTTATACAGAGTAAAGCTAAGGAATTAATGCTTGTGCTGCAGCAGCAAAAGCAGCATTTCCGTATGAATGTGATATGGTGCATAAACCAAATCCTGTCGAAGACACAACACAATTCATTTTATTGCCCTTTTTGGTTCATTTTTGGCATTTTTGTCATCATCCATACTCACATGATCCCTCATCCTCACCCCCCAAAATACAAATGTAACATATTTAAGTTAAAGATTCTTATTGTATTGCGTTGTGCTGATATTTTAACCCTTTTATTTATTTATATCCTTTTTTTAGATTTTCATTGCTTTTCATTGTGCTGATATTTTTCCTTTTTGGAAGGAGCCCAACACAAGTATCTAAGGTAGAACATTCAGAGAAAGCAGATGGATACCCGACACCACATAAAACATGGCACAGGTATCTTTATAAACACCAGCACCACACATGCATCAAACAGCACACAGGTATCTTTATGAACAGCACCACACATGCATCAAACAGCACACAGGTATCTTTATAAACAGCACACATGCATCAAACAGCACACAGGTATCTTTATAAACAGCACACATGCATCAAACAGCACACAGGTATCTTTATGAACAACACCACACATGCATCAAACAGCACACAGGTATCTTTATAAACAGCACACATGCATCAAACAGCACACAGGTATCTTTATGAACACCACACATCCATCAAACACTGCTCAGGTATCTTTATAAACACCAGCACCACACTGCCATCAAACACCGAACAGGTATCTTTATAAACACCAGCACCACACTGCCATCAAACACCGCACAGGTATATTTATAAACACCATCAGCAGTTCTGCCTGTGGCAGTCTACAGCGTGTCCTCCGTTGCCTTGTAGAGCTCTCCACTGGGAGGGTGGTGCTTTGAAGGTGACAAATCATGGCTTTGTTTCCCTCTCATCCCATCCCTGTTCCTCCTCCAGTTCCACCCGTCTCTCCCGAGCCTCCTCTCAGTGCACACACCAGCTAATGGAGGCTAACAGCCGTACACAGATATAACCTCTGTCTCATAGAGATATCATATTGAGCCGATGCACTAGAGACATCAGACATATAGATTTTATACCTCCTCTCCTCTATACAGATATCCTGTCTGTATGGGATATATTTATTTGTTTGTTTACAAATACCTTTACATAGTTATCACTTTAAGCAGCCATTATCTGCATTCATTTTAAATGATCTGAAGGTGTGATAATGCTTTGACAATTCAGGAAATTATTTTGATTGACCATGCCCTCAAGGTGTACCCTCGGGCCCTGGTTTCATCGGTGGGCAGCGCGGCAGGCAACATCCAAAGTCTGCTGCGCATGACCTAAAGCTAATTGAATAACTTGTCAAAATCATTTAGCTTATTTCATAACATGAAATTGCTGGGGTGTGTCTGAACACAGACATGGGAGTTCTGTGTATAAATGAGTTCCTTCAAAGCCACAGCTTTTCCCACAAAACTTCTAAATGGTTTCACATCGGGCACACCTCCCCCACAAGAGCCCCCTTCTCCTCTGGTGTAAAACGCCCCGTCAAGCTACATTTGTTTTTTGCTCTATTGAACAATTACTGACCTCTGTTTGAACATTAATAAGATATGGTCGAATCATTGTGTGTAAAATAATAACTATTTACTAATTACTCAATCGATTTATGCTTGATGCTTTATGTAGGTGAGATCAGCAAATATAGGTATCCCCGCTAAATCTTACTGCATTGTTGATGTATGAAGCGTGTGCATGTTGCTCGTATCCCTATGAAATTAGGGTCCATCATATACTCACTGTTGTAATGTGACTGATTCATAACAGGAATGTCTTTGTTATTGTTGTTGTACTAAGCATGTAAAAAAAAAAATTGTACCCAGCTAAAGAGACGCATGACATGGTGCGGAGTGGACAGACTCTGTGTGTTTGAAGCAAAGTGCCAGGAAAAAATGGCAGACATGATGAAACTGGCTTCTCCCTCACTGGTTCAGCGTGTGCGAACTGAATGTAAGGCCTGTGAAGTTGTTACTACCGTAAGCAGAATGAGCATGGCCTGCAGGAAGTCTAAGTCACATATCCTCCGGTATGCAGCTGTACAGCACTGGTGAAGGCTTTTAGTTTTACAGCGTGTCATGGGCAGGGACTTATGGCCTGGAAACTTGCTGGAAAGAATAATAATTGAAAAAAAACAAAGTCCCCTTTTGCCTGTCAGGCACCATAGCTTCAATCAGGCCCTTCAAGTTTGAAGTGATGGGGTGGGATATAATGGTTAAATGAGGAACTAGCTCGGGGTACTCTGCTCGGGGTACCTTATTGTCAGACTTTCTTTTTTCTTGTTGACTGGGTTTTACAGCATTTGACTGGTTACTGAAAATAGCAGTAGTAGCTGTGCAGTGAGCAAGCTCTGTTCTCGTTGGGTTTCCATAACTGCATCCTACTGTTCCCCCTGACTGTTTCTAGTTTCCAGCCTACTACATTCTGTTAATTTCTTCAAGATGGAAAGCCCATCTTCCAGAACTCTCCACTGAACCCCATTTTAATTACTTATTTTTAATTAGTACAGCATAGCACAAAGCTGTGTTATACATTGTTCTATGCCACTGAATGGGCTGCAAATGAGTGTTTAACAACACTTTGCTCTTTTACATACAGGAACAAGGGATGTGTAATATAACATGAGCACATTCCCCTCTTTCTCTCTTTCTCTCGCTCTCTCTCCCTCCCTGCTTTTTCAAAACACCAACAAATTATTGTTCAATCAAAGCAGGTCATGCCCTTCATGGATTCCTAAACTCCCTTTTTTACTTTTCAGGTTCTTATGCATTAATGTATTTAGTGTTACTCTACCAGAGGGCATTTTGAAAATAATGAGTATGTGTCTGCTTTTTGTCAACCACAGCTCAGTGTTCATGAAGTGCTTTATATTTCTGTGGAGATGGTCTTTGTCAAACCTGCATCTCATTTATCAACTTCCTGCCATGTATTACCTAACTTTAATATGCTGGTGCTGTTGTTTTCTGTTTAAAAGGGACTTTTCATGCCAAAGTATAGGCAAATGTCTACATCCGCAAGCATACCTGATCACGAAGGTAATTTAACTATGTCAAATATGACAGTGATTGAAATGAGCCACCCCCACACACCCCAACACAAAGATAAGATGTGCATTATTGTTACATTTGCACAACATTTTGTAAACAGTTTATGTTCGCCCCATAGAGATAAGAAGTCAGTCAGTAATGAAGGTGCTGACCTGCTAAAACATTGTTGATTTGTAACTGCTATATACATACATGTAGTAACCGCACGGTGAAACAACGTTGATTTGTAACTGCTATACAACTATGTAGTAAGCCGCACAATGTGATCACAGCAGTATCATTTGCTCTGTGCAGCAGTTATTCTATTGGACGTGAAAGTATTACTCCATGTTATTGTGCATGGGAATCAGAAAGATTAAGAGGTATCCGTGAGAGTTAGTGTCGTGTATGTGTTGCATGAAACGTGTTGAAAATCAGTGAGATTTAGAGACATTGGTGAGATTAAGTGTCGTCTATGTGATGCATGAAGAATGTTGAATATCGGGTGAACTGATAAAACTGATGAGACTTGACAGACATGGTCGTGTGTTACCTTATGTAATGTTATTACCTTATGGATGTCTTTAAAGTGTGAAAGATCATATGCTATAGGAAAATGTGTTGTGACAAACGTTTGTGCAGCACAATAGATCAGTGAAAGAAGAGTGAAGTGAGCGAATAAGTGTGTGTGTGTGTGTAAGAGAAAGAGAGAGAGGGAGAGGGAGAGCTGTGTTTGAAAGACATTGCCATAAAAAAGAAAGAGAGAGTTAGGAAGATAGAGCGAAAGAGGAAGAGAGAGCGAGAGAGAGAGAGAGAGAGAGAGGGAGAGATGAAGGAAGCAGACGGATATTGAGAGGCTGTGGCCTGGTTTGTGAGCGAGCTGACAGGCCCCAGTGCTTGACTAACAGGGCTGTTTTGACAGGTGTCATATGCTCTGTATTACCATTACACAGGCCGGCCCCTGGGACCCTGCATCACGGCCTACTCCAGCAGCCGCAGCAGCTACAGGAAAGGCAGGAAGACTGGCACAGCCCATTCAGCCCCTCCACCAGGACGTGGGACAACTGATGCATGCTGCCTGGCATGGGGCCCAGTGGGGGCATCTGAGAGAACAGGGCAGGAGCAGGAGCCGGAGCAGGAGCAGGAGCAGGAGCAGGAGCAGGAGCAGGAGCAGGAGCAGGAGCAGGAGCAGGAGCAGGAGCAGGAGCAGGGGCAGGGGCAGGGGCAGGGGCAGGAGCAGGAGCAGGAGCAGGAGCAGCAGCAAAATTACTGCAAAGCTAGTTCCAGCGCAGGAGATTGATATTCCTTCCATACTCAGCAAAAAGAGACTGCATAACTTATTGGACTGCTGACTATTGACCATCGAAGGGGTAAGATGTCATCTACCCGCTGTCATGGTAATCGGATTGGCCATTTTGGCTAAAACTATCTTTATGGATTATGTTTTTACCCATAGATGTTTAATAATGTTTATTTCCCATTTTATCAGTTGAAAAGAAGGCCAGTGTGACCTAAATGTGTGGGCTTCACAGTTAACTGGAACATCATGCACCCCATATTTCTAACCAGCGTGGACCATGGCACACAACATCAAGTGTTAGAGGAGTTTCTCCAGAACAAATGCATTGTATTCAGTGTATTAAGCACCACCATAAAGTTCTGGGAAGTCAGACAGCTGGCCACATACATTATGGCTTCCTCAGCGGTGGCAGTGGTGGAAAGACTAAGACATGGCAAGCTAGGGGCCGACTAGACAGAAGCGCATTGTTTGGAACCACCCATCCCCAGTGTCTCTGCTATCGGACAGTCATCTACAAGCACTCTAAAGAGGAGAATGTGAACAGACAAACTTGAGGGAGACAGGAACACAAACCAGTCCAGGAACCTTTTCCCCCAGTCACATTAGTGTGGAATGTCACTCTAGAAACTTTTTCCTCCAGTCACATTAATGCATGTCACTTTAGGAACCTTTTCTCCAAGTCACATTAGTGCGTTATGTCAGTCCAGGAACTTTTTCCCCAGTCACATTAGTGTGTTATGCCACTCCAGGAACTTTTTCCTTCAGTCACATTAATGTATGTCACTCAGGAACCTTTTTTCCCAGTCACATTAGTGTGTTGTGTCACTTCAGGAACTTTTCCCCCATCCACATTAGTGTCTTATGTCACATCAAGTGTCACATATTTTGACTGTCGTTTGACAACTACAGAAATAAAAAAAAATCATGACATCATATGCCGTCAGAGAGCAGGTATTTCTGAGAGAAAGCTGGTTCAGTTCTAGTGGGGGTCCGTTGGGTCGGATCAGGGTCAGATGTACTCCAGGGTCAGTTATTCATTGGGATCTGGCTCTTTTGACCCTAGACTGGAAGGGGATGTGTGAGTCTGCCGAGGGGGAAGAGAGGCCCCGGTAAGAGTGCACTCTACCTGCTCATGCCCCTTAGCCATTTTAAGATCTGTGTGTGTGTGTGTGTGTTTGTAATGTGGGTGTGTGTGTATGTGTGTGTGTATATGTGTGTGTGTGTGTGTGTGTTCAATGGTAAGAGTGCACTCTATCTGCCATGTTAATTGTAGCACAAGTGCTCTTTTCTCCATGGCTGCGGCCCAGTTTCCCCCGAGTCCTTTATAGCAAGAGGGCTTTTTTACAGCTCATTTATGGGGTGTCCTGCGTTTCTGCAGCACCACCAGTGATTTAGGTGATATGCTTGGAATAACAGTTTGGCAGGGCACAAGGCAGCTTGGGTTTTACTGTGCCCTTACTTAAATACAAATAAAAATAAAAAGATGTGAATGAGTAGGCAAGCAAAACATACATGCATTTCATGGGACCTTTAAAGCTACAGGTCTCTCTTACTCCCTCTCTCTCTCTGTCCCTCTCTCTCTCTTTCTTGATCCCTCCCTCTCTCTCCCTCTCCCTCTCCCTCTATTTCTCTTCTTTCCTTAACCTAACACCATACTATAACATTCTAGCCGCACAGCTTTCCAAGTGCACAGAGTTGGTCAGAAAGTCACTCGTGCTCACTGAGGACCCGGCCTTCTGGAGAATGGAAAATGAATGAGCACTGCTGAGATGGAAGGGGTGAGAATTTACAGCCGCCCGGGTGAGAGAGACCTTGCACTGTTCCTGTGGTCTCATGCTGCCTCGGCCGTCCAATTAGAATACAGACCTTCCGCCCCACCACAGGGCCAGACCACACTGTCAGCCAATCATGTCAGTTGGATTATGCAGCAGTGTCACATTTCATATCAGTTTTAAATTATTACGCTTTTTCTGTTTTCCTGTGATTCACTAGCTTTGTATGCATTTATTCAACATGCATTCATGCGACATGCATTTGAAAGGCTTTTGCCTTTGGCATAATCAAATAAAAGAGGTAAATTCAGTTTTAAAACCATTAGATTGTGAAATGCTATAAGCTCTTCCTCAGAATGAATCTGATGAGTCGCTTATTGAATTTGCGATAAGCTCTACGTGACGCAAGTGAATTCCATGTTCGGGCACATCTGCGGTAACTCCAGCATTGCCATACAGTACGAATGGAAGAGGCTTGAGATTCATTATATGTGCTTTGCGTTGTCGTCCTTAACAAATTAGAAGTGGTGGAGAATAATTTGTTGCAAGGCTTCGAATGACTCGCTGGAAGCATTAAATCGGCTCCCTGGCCGGCTGCCAGGGCCATTTGTCCTGGGTCTTTTGTCATTGTGAGTGTAGGTTTTATAGTGTTTAATGATGCTTTGGGTTTTTCCTGATATCTCATTTCCCCTGCTTGGCTAATGAGTGGCACTGAGAGGCCGGCTCGGGTAAAAGGGAAATGATAAAAAGAGTTTGTGGTTGTGTTACATGAGTAATAAAAACACAGGAGGTTCCCTGAGCATGTGTGTCTGTGTGTGTGTCTGCATGCGTGTGTGTGTGTGTATGTGTGTGTGTGTGTGTGTGTGTGTGTGTGTGTGTGTGTGTGTGTGTGTGTGTATGTGTATGTGTGTGTGTGTGTTTTATTTTCAAAAGCTGCAATGACCTAAAACTAGCTATGGTATAACGAGTTATTTATCGTTGAGAGGAGAGGTCAGTGAAGTGTATATGTAGGCCTTGGTACAGCTTTGTGCTGCTTTACTGAATGGGAATGGCTTTACCATATGGGAATGAATGAGGTTCTGAGTTCTCAGAGGAGAAACCTTAACATGCCAACACTATACTTTGTGTCACATTGGGTTGCATTTTCTTCGCAATTGCACCATATACACCGAACCCCGGCACTATAGATCCATTTAACATGAAATATTTTATATGTATGTGTTCTCATTTTATGTTTCTCCTTGTCGACTTCACTGATTGCAACAACACTTTCGAGGGTTCATGTTGCCAAAGCAACAGATGAAGGTTAAAATGACTTTTGTGACATCCTGTGATAGAGCAGCTTATGACTTGCGCCTGCTTTCCTGCTTGCCAACTTATCACTGTCTCTACCCTAATGATCTATTTAATTATCAAGCAATTATCGGTATGCTTCTAGAAAGTAAAGTGAGGATAATTGAATTGTGTTGGACTGTATTGTAATTGTGCTGCTGTTTTAAGTTCATAACCAGAGTGAGGGACACAGGTGGGGAAGTGACATCTCATGGGGATCTTATTATAGGATGATAGCAGAAAAGCCTATTACATGTGCGCCTTCACAGTGTCCAGTGAAGCTGCTCACCGTGATCGGTTTGGGTGGTGCAGATTGATGAGTCAAATCAAAGTGGATTAGACCAATGATTGGATCTAGCAGTATCACACAGATAATGAATGCTAATCTGGTTAGCGAATGAAATGACCAGCTATCTATCAGTTATTCACCTGAACTTCAGAGATCCACTTTTTTTCTAATTATGTGGACACTGGTGTCTGAAGGATGTTTAAATAATGCTCTTGTCCATCCAACTCACACTGTCAACTAACCACAAAGCTCAAACGCAAAAATAGAAATAATCTAAAAGGCTCACCATAACATTTTGAAGTCAAGGCATGTCCAGTATAATTAATTCTCTAGGCACTTTTCAAAAACATCCAATGTTACCAAAGACACGCAGAGACAAGGATATACCTCACCGAGATAAACTGCAACATGGGGATTTTACACGCACGTCTACAGAAATTTGGTGCAGCGTCTGTGATCTGAGAGAGCGAACCCTCCTGTTCTAATTGGGCTCTTATGGTTCACAGCTGTCTCTAAGGAGAACTTGACCTTGGTCCTCTGTGACTTGACCTTGGTCCTCTGTGATGGCACAGAGGGTGGAGCCCCTTCTCTGAGTAGCGTAAGGTCACAGTCACAGTCGACCCTGAGTGCTCTCTTCCTTAATGGTGTAGAGTAGCGTAATCTAACAGTCTGGCCTGACCCACACTACTACCATGTGGTGAGCGAGAGCCTGACTAATGTAACTTAATCCCCCCAGGTGACCCTGTCTCCTTCCATAGTGTGGGGCATTATGACTAGAGGAAGCTCAAAACTACTCGCTTTCTCCTTCGCTTGCTCTCTCTCTCATTCATGTCTCACACACAAAGGCACACACACACACACACACACACACATACGCACACACACAGGGACACACACACATGCACGCACACACACACAAACACACACACACACATCTATACAGTACGATAGTTAGCTATGATCCTCCCTTAATGTGATGATTTAATGCATGTCCAGTGTGTTGGTCTATGGCAGCTTCAGTGCACTGGGACTAATGGCAGGTAAAGGCCCACACAATGCAGCAAATTTTGCCTATTCCTTTTCTCCACTCCCTCCATGTGCCAAGTAGCCGTTCGATAGCTGATGAGATCAATCCCTCTGGCTTCGTCCCTGGTAGTTTGTTAAATAGCCCTGCGTTTGAAAGTCTTTGTGTCTGTTTTGAAAATGAGATCTTCTGTAATCTGGTCATCAAATCGTTCCTGTTTAGTGACTTATCACACAGATGTGTTGTGCACATTCTTGTGTCCTTCACGTTTGGGGCATGACCTACCTAGTGTTAGTGCTATTGGGGGAGGAATTGACATCAGCTCTCTCATCTCATCTGTCTCCACAACTACAGTCTCCAGGGCTACAGTCTGGACTACAAGGTGCTGGGGATGAAAAGCAGGTATTGCTGAAAGAAGCGTGACAAACAGCTACCATTGGTGTGATGTGTCCACCATGTGTCACATACCCTAAACTTATGTCTGCATGTGTCAACTGCTATGGTTCTCAAACTCCAGGGCCCTGTTCGGCGTACAACTGAAGCTAAGATAATTAATTTAGCTCGCAACTGGAGATTAACTAGCTCGCTAAATGAGAACAGGCCAAGCCGGTCTGGCGACGGGCGCTAATTTATTTTAACCTCAAGTTAATTTATCTTGTCAGCTAAATTGCGCGTGCACGTCCTGCTTTAAAAGGCATGAAAGGTCGATAACCAAAACCAGGATTTTTTAAACGGCATTATAGTCTAAACTCAAAGAAAAAGACTCATTTTTTTCTCCGCTAAGGCGGGATATGACCATGAACGCGTTATGAAGAATTCAAGACCATAATCATGTCAAAATTCATCACTGTCGCGAGTGCAACAGCATTAAAGAAACTGTCCATAGGCTGTCTAATTAGTGATATCTTTTCTTGACCCGAATATGTGACTTTGGTACAGCGGGCAGAGCGTAGGGCTTGCATGCAGTAAATCGCCGGTCCGATACCCTATACACCTTCGTAAGATTTGTAGTTTTAAATCGCTTTGAATAAAACCGTCTGCTAAATGACTAAATGAAAATGTATTAATAAGAAATTCAATAAATTGAAGCAATCCAAATAAATTGTGTTTCTTTCTCTCTTCTTATCATGCACCCAGCTTACCATCCACCTCCACCATCCACCATTCACTACCGCACAAACACTAGACACGTTTGCAAAACTAAACGTTTGCAATGATGTAAGTTAAAGTAGGTAAAACAACTTTAGCCAATATCTATTTGGGTTATGTGCTCAAATTTCCTGGGATCAAAGAAAACGTTAGTATTCATGTGCAAACTAAAAATCACGTCTCAGGCTGCATTATGAAAGTTATTTCGGGTTTATCAACTGTACCAATGTCTCAACTCTACTTTAGGCTACCACTGTCGGTGGTGCAATAAATGACTCGAGAAGGTCTTCTAAATTAATTATTCCTTGTCGGGTGGATCGGTAGCGCTCATACAAGAACTCATCATGATGGAAAAATGGATCTTCTTGGCGATCGCAAAGAACTCTTCCTACGCTAATCAAACTATGACTCCTTGTCAATGGGATCCCTCCTTTTGGCGTGGGTGTGGCAAGTTTAGCCAGCTAAACTTTGCTTAGCCTGCCCTGGAGCAGGCTAGGGCTAAGCGATTAATTACCATGGAAATTGAGCAAAAGTTGCTTCGGCGAATCCGCTAAAGCGGTGTTGTCTTTTTTTAGCCTGGAGTTTAGCTCGCTAAACCGCTTAGCGAGTGTCGGCGAATAGTACCCAGGTCTCTCATCTGTCTCCAGGACTACCTTGTTGTCCTTGCCATGAAAAAACAGATGTCACTGATTGTTGCAGAGGCAGCAGACATGCGGCTGCTTTTGTCTGGGAATTTCACCTGCAAGTTGTTTCTGGCAGGATGCAGTGTGTAACTGGAGATATGATCCTATAAAACAAAATTCTGGCCATGACTATACCAA
>NC_137921.1:49381270-49396270 GCF_963457725.1 Sprattus sprattus | reverse complement strand
TAGACTGTATTTAAGTATAGTTAAGAAGAGTAAGTATGTACTATATGTACTATCCTGTGTGTTTTGGTGGTCCAGTGTCATTGCTGCCTTTCAAGCAGTTCTTGTAATGAAGGGTTTTGTAAGTCGCTTTGGAATAAAAGGGTCTACTAATACTTCCCCTTTCCCTTTCCCTTTGCCTACCTATTTAAAACGTATTAAAATGCATTATCCTCACATTCTGATTAAATTATCAACATATTTCCCATGTACAATAGCTGTATTAACAGTTCTCTGAAAGGTGCATTCAGATATACTCCAAGTTGAAACTAATTACATTTTTAAAAAGATCAGAATTATTTAAACAAAAGAAATGTGTACTTAATATTTATTTATTACACACACACACACACACACACACACACACTGTAAACCAGACTTGGAAACACACAACACTTTATAGTTCTGTTCTGTGTCCCGTTGGCATCCATGAGAGACAGTACTGTGCAGAGTCATGTGTAGGCTGTAATGGCAGAACAGACAGAGTCTTACAGAGACCTCCAAAACACACACAACTCCCTTTTAAGACATGATGCCGTATAATTCTTCTCCAGTAACTGTCGGATAAATGCTTGGCACCCAAAACCTCCCTGATGTGTGTTACAAACCCTTGTGGTGAGTAGGCTTGTGGTCAGTGAGTCGCTCGGCTCCAGAGCAGAGAACAAAGGCAGACTCACAGCGCTGCTTAATGCAGTCAATGGTGAGGAGGATTTAATCTGCCTGTGTCCCAACTGGTGTGTGTGTGTCGTTGGGGGGGGCTCATTCTCTCTAATTTCCTTGAGCTGGCTCTCTCCCCTTCTCTTCCCCAAATTGATAGCATTCTGCACTTTTCCTTTCAGTGGTTGCCTTGTTGATTTTTGGAAATGTGTTTTGCACATGTGCAGAAGAGTGGAACATGCTTCCCCTTGGCCAAAAGACATTAGAAAAAGGCCTTGGTCACAATTACTTCTCAAAAGATCTAAGGAGTATCTAAATGCTGAGGATTGTGTCGGGGTATTATCTAAAACAACCCATGCACACAGCTCTGTCCTATTAAAGAAGTAATATTGGGGGGGTGGGGGTTGGGGTCGGGGGGGGGGGGGGGGGGGGGGGGGGCACGGTAATTTAAACCCATATGGTATGGCAGTGTGGCCTTTTTTTAATCTGCCCATTTCTACCCACTTCCTGTTTTCTGAGTCAGCGTAGGTTTTTAACTGTTTGCAACTGATAAAAATCTTGACTGTCAATTCCAGGACCACATCATTCCGAGGCAATCCTCTCCGTCACAGTGGGAAATTCTTCAACTCTGAACTTGAAAAACACAAGAGCCAGCAGGAACATTTTCAGTAAATGATTTCTTTGGCTGCGGACTCCAGCATTTGAGTCTCAGTGCCTGACTGGGATTATGTGATAATTGGTATTTACAGACTATTTTTAATGGCTGTGGAATCATTTCTCAACTTGTCGTGCCCGTGGTGGTCTAGGAGTTTTTTTGAAGGAAAGATGTGGAGCAAAAAAAATGAAATTGGGACAAAAGAAGAAATTGGGAATTACAGAGACGCAGCAGAAAAAGTTTGAGATAATGGTGAGGGACAGGGACAAAGCCTCACGTCCTATCATCAAGCCAAAAGATATCCACAAGAAACAATGGGCATTTTAAAAATACCACCAATGTGGACATGCCTCACTAGTATAGATGCACCTTTTGCACCATGTGCCCAGTCTTCATTGTTGTGTTTGTTCTTCTTTAGCAATGCTGTGATTTGTGAGTAGTTTGCTTAAACCTTAAATCTTGACAGACAATGTGGCCTCCCCTCTGTTGTGGCACACTGTGTTTTCCCACTGCAATGGAATCATCATAAACATCTTTAATACCATTTAATTCCCAAGCATGAGGGATAGAACACACTGCCACATGTCCTCAGTGAATCCCAAACTGTGCATGAACTCAACAAACCGGTCATCTGAGAATTTCTGTCAGCATGAGAAGATGTCCTTAATACGACTTTAACCAAATAAATTAAATCATGTTGTCTTGTCCGCAGCACAGCAATAAAACAATGAGATCATCTGCTTCGCTTTGTCACATGTAGTGTCACCACTTGAGGTTTTTCCCCCAAATGCTCAATAAGAATTTGGTCTTCTATCCCCCCAGCACTCAAGGATTAAACCCTGAGCCTCTCTAAAGAGACTCTGATTAAATTACACCCCCCCACCCCCACCCCACCCCCAGGTCTCTCTGATGCTGACGTGACATTTAACAGAGACAGTGCAGCTCACATCAGTGGAGGGGGAGTGGGGTAGGGGGTTGGTGAGGCCATGGCAGCAGTTTATGTGGATACACCCCAGAAATTCAGTGCTGATTGCTGGGCGGATGCATTACAAATGCCCAGGGTGTCCGTGATGTGTGTCAGCCCGACGGAGACGCGGACGGAGACGGAGAGGAGTGAGGGAGAGTGAGAGTGGGTGAAAGTGATACGCTGATGTGAAAACCATGACAGATTTAGTTTCGCACAACCAAAGCGGCCCTCAGACGCCTCCTCAAGGTCACCGTAATGCAGTCAAACAGTGATGCCTCACAGGCCCTCAGTAGACGACAGGGGGGGGGGGGGGGTCACTTCTCCACAGGAGCACCCCCACCTTCCAGGTAGAGACTAACTAGAAAACATTTGGTCAGGCTCTGGCACAAAATGAGTTCACATCGGCCAGCTCTGCACCAGACTCGGGTCAGATCTGGACCGGCTCTGGCACATCTCTGGCCTATGTCTTCTGCTCTCTCGGTCTCAGCTCTGTGATGAAGACCACGTGACACAAACCTATCAGAAATAGGCTTCTCAGTTTTACACGGATGCCTTATGTTGACGCCTGCTGTGTTTTGACCACTGTGTTTCTGTGATATATGACTGAATAGTTGAAAAGTAGAGGGCGGACACAGGTTCAGGCACAGCTGGAACCCACCAGGTCTCAGCAGCCTGGAGGAGGAAGGCAGAGGCGGAGATATGAGAACAAAAACAACTGTTTTCATTAAATGCAAGTCGTTTAGTTAAATCTCCACAGTTGCAATAACAGAGGTAATACACACACACACACACACACACACACACACACACACACACACACACACACACACACACACACACACACACACACACACACACACACACACACACACACACACACACACACAGGGAGTTGGTCCAAGGCTGAACACAAGGCACTAAGGTAGGGCAGACAATATCCTGCAATCAATAAAAACAAGCTGAGCAGAACAATCCATGGGAAACAAATAAATGGAAACAAACCAGAGGCCCATTCCTGGACTCATGAAAATGTGCAGCACAGAGCAGATCTCCTGTGAGGCACTGGTGTGGACTGCAGGCTCTCCCCAACACATGCAAAATTAAAATTAGGGAAATCACTGAACTCTAAACTCAGAGCATGCACTGCCAGCAGACAGCACAGCACAGCCTGAATGTGTTCCGTATTCATATCCTCTGTTTTCATTTGATCAGATGCAGAGGAACAGGATTAGTGGTGTATTACCAGTCAGGCACAAATGGAAAAGCCATGGAGGACATGGAGACATTGTGCCACCCACGGGATGTCTGGGAGGTGACAACAAAACTAACAAAAAGCCACAAAAAACTATTTTAAAAACCTGCCGGACAACACATGACTGACATCTGACTGCATGAATGTTAACACATGCGACTTAGTGTGAAAATACCTCAGTTTTACATTAGATTCAACCACAATTAAAAAAAAAATCTTGTATTGGTCAAGAAAACTGTTGCTGCACATTCAAGCTGAATATTTTGCTATTAAAGTTTACTAAAGCTCATATCAAAATGAAGTCATTCCTCAATGTTGGCCTGGAGAAAGAGTGATTTACCATAGAAACGCCACTGTTCATCATGCATGTTAAATAATCATCCTAACGTCACTCACTCTGGGCCTGTGCAGTGCCAGTGAGGGTGAGGGTGACTAGTAGTGAGGGTGACTAGCAGTGAGGGTGAGGGTGACTAGCAGTGAGGGTGACTAGCAGTGAGGGTGACTAACAGTGAGGGTGACTAGTAGTGAGGGTGACTAGCAGTGAGGGTGACTAGTAGTGAGGGTAGCTAACAGTGAGGGTGAGGGTGACTATCAGTGAGGGTAAGGGTGACTAGCAGTGAGGGTGACTAGTATTGAGGGTGAGGGTGACTAGCAGTGAGGGTAAGGGTGACTAGCAGTGAGGGTGACTATCAGTGAGGGTAAGGGTGACTAACAGTGAGGGTGACTAGTATTGAAGGTGAGGGTGACTAGTATTGAGGGTGAGGGTGACTAGCAGTGAGGGTGACTAACAGTGAGGGTGAGGGTGACTAGCAGTGAGGGTGAGGATAACTAACAGTGAGGGTGACTAGTAGTGAGGGTGAGGGTGACTAGTATTGAGGGTGAGGGTGACTAGCAGTGAGGGTGAGGATAACTAACAGTGAGGGTGACTAGTAGTGAGGGTGAGGGTGACTAGTATTGAGGGTGAGGGTGACTAGCAGTGAGGGTGAGGATAACTAACAGTGAGGGTGACCAGTAGTGAGGGTGAGGGTGACTAGTATTGAGGGTGAGGGTGACTAGCAGTGAGGGTGAGGATAACTAACAGTGAGGGTGACTAGTATTGAGGGTGAGGGTGACTAGTAGTGAGGGTGACTAGCAGTGAGGGTGACTAGTATTGAGGGTGAGGGTGACTATCAGTGAGGGTAAGGGTGACTAGCAGTGAGAGGGACTAGTATTGAGGGTAAGGGTGACTAGCAGTGAGGGTGACTAGTATTGAGGGTGAGGGTGACTAGCAGTGAGGGTGAGGATAACTAACAGTGAGGGTGACTAGTAGTGAGGGTGAGGGTGACTAGTATTGAGGGTGAGGGTGACTAGCAGTGAGGGTGAGGATAACTAACAGTGAGGGTGACTAGTAGTGAGGGTCACTAGCAGTGAGGGTGACTAGTATTGAGGGTGAGGGTGACTAGCAGTGAGGGTGAGGATAACTAACAGTGAGGGTGACTAGTAGTGAGGGTCACTAGCAGTGAGGGTGACTAGCAGTGAGGGTGAGGATAACTAACAGTGAGGGTGACTAGTAGTGAGGGTCACTAGCAGTGAGGGTGACTAGCAGTGAGGATGAGGATAACTAACAGTGAGGGTGACTAGTAGTGAGGGTCACTAGCAGTGAGGGTGACTAGTATTGAGGGTGAGGGTGACTAGCAGTGAGGGTGACTAGCAGTGAGGGTGACTAGTAGTGAGGGTGACTAGTATTGAGGCTGAGGGTGACTAGCAGTGAGGGTGACTAGCAGTGAGGGTGACCAACAGTGAGGGTAGCTAACAGTGAGGGTAGCTAACAGTGAGGGTGAGGGTGACTATCAGTGAGGGTAAGGGTGACTAGCAGTGAGGGTGACTAGTATTGAGGCCGAGGGTGACTAGCAGTGAGGGTGACTAGTATTGAGGGTGACTAGCAGTGAGGGTGACTAGCAGTGAGGGTGACTAGTATTGAGGGTGACTAGCAGTGAGGGTGACTAGCAGTGAGGGTGAGGGTGACTAGCAGTGAGGGTGACTAGTATTGAGGGTGACTAGCAGTGAGGGTGACTAGCAGTGAGGATGACTAACAGTGAGGGTAGCTAACAGTGATGCCTATTTACTGCTCCTGCTGTCTTGATCCATTGAGCTCAGTCTAACAGCGCTGTCTCCTGCAGCACCTCAGAGACATGATGGCAGTTATCTGCCTCTGACGTGTTACTATGGGGCCCACGCAGCATGGGAAAGCATGTAAGCATAGAGCCCAGCAAAAACTTCCCTTAATGATAATTGCTTAATTAAATCCTCTCTCCAGTGCAGAAAACAGAGCTGCGTCTTTACTGAGGGGCAGAATTATGTGAAATTATGCATAAAACATTGCTTGTGAGTGGTTGTGATTGTGCAAGTGCAAGATAGTGTTGCAATAAAGAGCATAATTACACGGTTGTCCTATAGATTAATTATTTTCTCTAATTAACAGATAAACTGTAAATGGATATATCAATTTGGACTTTAATGAGAAGTCGCAAAATGCCTACTGCCGATCTAATTGAACTTACTAATTAGTAGTGTCCTTTGAAATTACATTCTTACAATGAATGCAATCAAGTTGTTTAATTACAGTAGAGCTTCACCTTGTGTATTCGTGTGAATCCTTGAGTCCTTAATTCTTCTCTATTATCTGAGTTAGGTTGATTTCTCCAAACATTTGCATTCAAGATGTGCTCTGCTGGGCTTTCAAAGCATTCCACACATAAACAAGAGTGATTAGAATTATTAATTAAATGAATGACAGACACTCTGGAAGTTGGTAATCTGATTGCGATACTGGTAAGGGAATCAAAGAGTAGCGTTAGCCAAACTTTCCGTCAGACGCCCGACCACAGCTGCCTCGGGAACAGAGGAGAGTCCACGCTGCATGAGGCCCTGCATGTGCTCTGCAAACTTGGTATTAATCGAATTAAAACCTAAACGGCACACATCAAAGGCCTGTCTCGCTGCAGAAGGCTTCATCCAAAACTGTACATTATCAAACCATCTGTCAGCGAGTGGCTGCCTATCACATAAGTCCATTAAAACCTTGCAGGATGTCCACTGAGGATTGCAGCATGGAAATTTGGAAGATCCCTCAAGTCTCAAATTTAATCTCTTTTTTTTTTTAAATAGTCAAAATACAGTAATTTGCTAAACACTAGTGGGAGCCAGTTCATGTCATAGTCGCTCGGCTGTAAAAATAAATATTTTTTTCTGGCTGTCTTATCTCATGCAAACACCTGCGTACAGAAGGCAATGTTTTCTGACCTAACCGCGGCTTTAGAAAAACTAATTTAAGGATTCAGCTTTTGTTGAAAAAAACAACAGTCAAGACTTGCTTGTCTCTCTGAGCCTTCTCAGCACTGTATCAAAGCAATTATGCTCTGCCATTAATGTTTAATTAAGATTTCGCTGCATAAAGACGTGTTTTCTGTGCAAAGAGACAACTGAGACTGGCTCCCCACCACGACCTCTTCAGACAGAAGAAGAGTAAGAAGAAAAAGATATCACAAAAGCACCCAAACCGCCTCCGTTTTCCATTCTGGTGTTTTTCCTGAGGTTCTTTTGATGTCTGTGTCATGGTGAAGCATCTTTAGTATAAGAAGAGTCTGTTTTGTGTTACCTTTATAAATGGCAAAAATCTGGGGGGGTCTATTTTTATGATCGTCTTTGAAATCCTCTGTCTTATTTTCTCCACCATCGACAGAATGATGGGTGATTTGCATTTTGAGCGTCCAAAACTTTATTTAGTTGACAACAGACACATATTTCTTTCTTTGCCCTGTTTGTTTCACAGTGCTGTCATCGCAAAACACAGGCCAGTACTGAACAGACTCATGTTCACACACACACCACACAACTACCACTTCCTAGTGGAGATTTCCAGTACTTTCCATCACTTTGTGTGAGTGTTGTCTGAAATGGTTCAGACATGTCATGCTTCAAAGCAAATCCATGTTTTTTTAGTTTTTTCTCAAACATTTGGTAAAAACATGTTTGAGCTCATTGCTGTTTTTCCACAAGGGAACGTTTGATATGGGCAACACAGTGTTAGCAGTAGATGGATGAAAATATGAATCAACAAGTTCTTATTTTCATTATCAAATAATAAAATAGTTTTTAAGCTGGATGCACTAATTGGAAATTACAAGGGAAGGGCTAATTAACAGAACTCAATGAGACCATTAGAAACAGTAAACATATGAATCTGCTGTCATCTCATACAAGACCTCCTCATACCTGGACCACACCTGGGCCACACCTGGGCCATGCTTGGGCCACGTCTGTAACGAACATCGGCACCCTTAAAGGCCCCAGACGTAAGCCTGCGTCTGGCCTGCTGTGAATGGGCACATGTTTTATGTCTCCGGCTCGCCCCGCTCCACTGCCCGGGGCTGGGAACTCTTAACCGCGCTCCATGTATACAGCGTGTTGATGGTCAACTGGCAAAGCTCCCTTCAGGGTTATTAGAGTCAGAGCCCCCTGTCGTAGGCTCTTAAAACCAAGACAAGCCACATTAGATACATATAATCGTTACAGACAAACATCTGAAGGCTTTTTAAAGATTTCCTACTTCTGTTTTTTTTCTCTCTCATTTTGATCCTTCGGTGGTTCAGATTTAATTGCATTTCATTCAGTCTGCAGCCGATTCATGACTGCACTTTCCTCAGGGGGCCTGCAGCACCTTCCACAGTCTGCACTCCCAGGAATCTGGATGAAGAACTAATTGCATTTCAGAGATCATTTCTGGATTGCATCACATGAAATTTTATATCAATTTTAAATAATTTCCCTGATTCATTGCCGTGATTTTCTGGCTTAATTTTACTGACTATCATCTACATACTGTAGCGATATTTCCTATTGCTGTTTTTTTCCGCTACTTTCCAATAGGCAGGAGATAGAGGGGGGGGGGGGGGGGGGGGGGGGGGAGTGGTGGTGGTGGGGGCAGGGTTGAGGTAGGGTGCGGTGGTCAGAAATGTGCTGGAGTCTCTGGTGAGACTTCATGACTGACACTTCAGTTCCAAATGTCTATCCAGATGTTCTCGAATGTGAGCTCTGCTCCAACGAGATGCCTCCGAAATAACCTCCTTTATTGTTTCAGATGTGGCAATATTGACCCAACACAGAGGAGCCTCACACACACACACACACACACACACACACACACACACACACACACACACACACACACACACACACACACACACACACACACACACACACACACACACACACACACTCACACACACACTCACACACACACACACAGAACAAGGCCTGCTCTGCAACGGGCCTCAAAAAACTGAGAGCGGTGAGTAGTCATCGTTACATTTGGCAAGGTGAGGACGGGTTCGGAACAGCGGGGGTGGGGGGGGGCGGGGGCGGGTGCCCACTGAACTTTCGCCAGCACATGTTCTATACACTCGCCCAAAGCTGTAAATCAAACCGGGAGTTTCCACGGCGACGAGTGGAGTAGAGGAGTAGAGCCATAACCTGGAGCCTCGTGTAAACCAGCATGACTCTCCCCCTCTCTTTCTCTCTCTCACTCTTCCCCTCTGCTCTCTTGTTCTCTCTCTCTCTCTCTCTCTCTCTCTCTCTCTCTCTCACACACATTCTTCCCATCCACTCTCTCTCTCCCTCTCTCACACTCTTCCCCTCTGCTCTCTATCTCTTTCTCTCTCTCTCTCTGTCTTCCTCTCTCTGTCCCTTTTTCTATCCCTCTGCCTCACTCTCTTTCTTTTTCTTTCGCTCACTCTCCCGCTTCAGCCACTTCCTCTCGGCGCGTTGGAGTTCGAGCCCGCGGTAATGCGCTGGCAGCAGACAAAAAGACAGCACTTTAATCAATCCCACCACCCAGAGTCCTTGATGTTTCATGGGCTGCCTCAGAGAGAGTCGGAGGGGGAGAAGAGAAAGAAAGAAAAGAAGGGGGAGAGGAAGAAGGGAGAGAAAAGGCAGCTGATATGCTTGCCTGACAACAGATGCCAGAGAGACAAATTGAGCAAAAAACACAGAGGATGTCAAGCAGCAGCAGCAGGCAGACACATGAAGCTAATGTCCAGAGGGGCAGAGAAGGGAGAGAGAGAGAGAGAGAGAGAGAGAGAGAGAGAGAGAGAGAGAGAGAGCGAGAGAGAGAAGAAGAAGGGGGAGAAACAGTAAGAAAGACAGAGAGAGGAGAGTGAGAAGGAGGGGGAAAGTGAGATAGAAAGAGTTGGAGATAGAGAAGGAAAGATTCAGAGAAGGAAGGTAAGAGGGAGAGAGAAAGGGAGAGAGGGAGCGAGAGAACGTCGGAATGGGGAAGACAGAAGAGAGAGGAAAGGATACAGAAAGAGAAAGAAAGACTGTGAGAAAGAGACATGAGAGGGAGGGAAAGAGAGAGATATTGAGAGATAAATAGAGAGATAAATAGAGCTACTTGAATCATGACTATGTTTGAGGCAGTGGAAGGAGAGTGATGGAATGAGATGAGACAGCGTCTCTAGCCATGACCAGCCAGATCCATCCAACACACCTCCCCGCTGTGCGCGCACACACACACACACACACACTTGTGCTCACACTCACACTGACGCGCGTTCTCTCTCGCTCTTGCTCGCAAGCGTGTGTTTGGCGTCTGGCCACGGGCCCTCGCAGGGCGCGCATGACATCAGTGCTGTGAATATGAATCTGTTTTGTTAATTTGGCGAGTGCCCTTATGTTTCCCATGTGTCAGGCCTAATGCAATCTCAGGGCTCGCATGAGCACGCTAATTTGATTTGGCTTTTAGTGGTCCCACAAGACGCCACATTCTGACATCCAAAGTCCAAAGCCATTTGCAGACGTTATTCGTGACTCTGTACCTACAGATTGTGAGGATTGTGTGCGAGTTCCTTTTTGGGATGACTCTATCTAAGCCTTCGCTCCTAAACAGATATCATCTGTAATCCTCTTCCTGAGTGTTCTGCTGAGAACCGTCACTGTGTTCTCCGTTATTAGGTCACGGGGGCCCCCTGAGAGGGACCCCTGGTGAGTTCAGTTCAGAACCTGCTCTCCTCTCCAGGGGTAATATCACTGAAAAGTGCAAGAGTGCTCCGTTGACACAGAGAGGGGTAGAGAGGGATGTATTTTTGGGGAATTTTTAAAATTACAGCTCTCCAGAAGGTTGCACTCATTTTCATTCTTGAGTTATCTTTCATTTTCTTCTTCTTTCACCCCGGAGCAGAGGAGGACAGAAACATCTGGACAACCATCTCAGACCTGGCAATGATGCTGGTGACGGAGTACAGCTGTGGAGTTGCTGGCAATTTCATGGCTGTTATCCTGGGCTGTACATCAGTGATTCACATCAAGGCCAGCACAAACTTCTGCACTAGAACCAAATACAGAGCAGAGGACCAGTGGATGGTCCCTGTCTAAGTGCCCGTGACCTGTCAGATGAATCCTTGACCTACTCCGCCCTGCCCACCACCGCAAAGCTGGACCAGATTGTTCCCCGGTGCGGCGTGGCGCGATGCTTCATTTCTTGATTGCTGATACATAGAGATCCTCTTTCAGAGGGCCTCCCCGACTGCATTGCCCGGCAGCACCCACTCTGACACGCCGCACATGGGGACAATTAGCCTCGGCTCACTTGGGCTCGCGTGAGGCCTGGCTGGAGGAGACCCTGGCCAGCACGCCCCTCGTCCTCTCCAAACTCTTCATTTACTCACACACTTACACACTTACACACTCACACACTCACACACTCACACACTCACACACTCCTCCCCCAGAGTTCCTCTCACTTACTGTTCCTAAGTCGCCCTCATGCCGTCATCATGTGTCCATGAGTTCAACTCATACTATTCAGCTCACAATACCTTAATCACACTACCTAACTCACACTGTCACAACTCACTCTATCTAACTCACACTATCCAACTCACACTATCCAGCTCACACTACCTAACTCACACTATCCAACTCTCTCTACCTAACTCACACTGTCTAACTCACACTGCTGTGTAGGTGCCCTTACAGTCGCATCCCCATATGTATCCCTTCAAACGTGCTCCACTCCATGCTGTAGATCGAGGCCACAGAGCCATGATGTCTCTCCAGAGACTCCCTCTTGTGCTTCTCACCAAGCCCAAACTCCTCACCTGCACATGGGCCTCTTCCCATACACACATCCCATGTTCTTCTCAGTCACCAAAGACATACATTAGTGTAGACTGATGCACACTGACACCATTAACGTTATTATTTGGGTCTCAATTAATAAACCTCAGACTGACCATCGCATCTCAACGGCACAGAAGGACTCTCTGGCTCTCTCACACCATACCTTTGAAACCCCACGTGTGTGATTGGTTTGTGCATTTTCCCATATATCTCCTCAAATAACTGAGAAGCCTTAAGCTGGGTCACTGCCACCATATTGACTTTCCACATGAGAGGAAAACAAACAGCTCGTTCACACAGTCATGGGGAATCTGGAGTCTGTTTCCATAGTGAGAAGGAGAAGAAACCTTTAGCATTCCGTAAACAGGGTTCCATGGTGATGACATGGTCATGAGTACACCAACCCAGGTCTATGCTTTTTTGTTGTTTGTTTGTTTTTCCAACAGGAGGGGATGTTTTTGTAGAGATGTCTGAGTACTGAGGGAGAAACCAACACCAGCACTAGGAGAGGGAAAAGACAAGAATGAGGTCAAATTATCTCCAGCTCAGCAGTAGTAGTCATCACACTCTCCTCACGTCTAGAGCATTCATGCGTGATTTCTGCGTAAACACATCCTTCATCATGCACTCTGGAGATGAGGCTCAAATGGAGAACAGCAGCGAGTCCAATGGGATCTTAAAACGCATCTCTGGCAGACAGTAAGGGAAGTCATAAGGGATTGTTTACAGTAGTTCCCCGAGATTGGTTTGGTTTGGTTTGGTGGTGTCCATCAGACATGAAGGACCCACGGAAATAGGCCCGAATATGGCACAAAGATGTGAAAAGAAGAAGAGGAGATTGTCCAATCAGATGTAGAAGAAAAAGAGGGGATTGTCCAATCAGATGTAGAAGGGGTGGACTACTTTTCTTTTCCTTTTTTTTTGCTTCCCAAGGGCTCAGTGGAGTTACAGCATCGGAGCATTCGGTATAATAAACATAAGGCCCCTGAAAAATGTTAACTATAACTGCCATTTTGACTTCATGTCAAATCCAGTACCATAAGTCATCCTTAAATAACAATAAAACGTACATAAATAACAACCTTACATTCAGGTACAGCCAGGAGATAAACTCAAAGACTCAAAGCCATGCTATGAAACTGCAAAAGAAAAAAAGTTATTTGATAGAATCAAATAATCATGAATAATCCCTAGAGGAGAAGCATACCATCACACGCAGCATCCCTCCCAGCTAAGTCTGGCATATTAACTGGCATATTGTTCATTATGCAGGTATCTCTTGCATAGTAGCACAGTGTCAAGTAATTTGTTTTCTTTTTGCATTAGCTCAAAGATAAGAGGATCCTTATTTTTAGACCCCTTTTACATCAGGAGGAGTGGCATGGTGATGGCAGCCAAACAGAAAATAGAGTTATAATGGAGCTCTGATCGTGTTCATTCAGGGCACTGCCGAATATGGCGACCTTACAGAGATTCAAAAGAACATTGAGTAAAAGTTCAATCAGCATATTTAAAAGGACTACTCTGGTATGGCATGTCTGATGTCTGTATGTACTGTACCTACAGATTCCATTCATATTCTTAATTGTTTGTTCATTCTTTGTCTATGGTATATACAACAATTGATATATATATATATATATATATATATATATAGATAGATAAATAGATAGATAGGGACAGTAGAATTTCTTTTGTGCAAGACGGGCAGAAAAGTGGACAACATGCACTTACAAACAGTACTTTAAAATGGGCCAAAGCACAGGAGATTGTTTCAACTTCAAGTTCCACACTGTGTTGTTGTGACTGCTATGAGACCAGATATGGTGTTTTATTCTTAGAATGTGTGCTTTATTGAGTTAACGATTCCCTTTGAAATACGATTGAGAAAGCCTTTGAAAGGAAGAAAAAAGCTAAAGTATGTGGAACTAGTAGTGGAAACAAGGTAACATATTTGGCAAACACACACAAGACCAATGGAATTAGGTGTTGGAGGCTTTGCAGCTAAATTGACCACAACGCTTCTGTTGGATTTTTTTTTCAAGGACAGTCACTCAAAGGAGCTGTCTAGAACTACTTTGCTGTCTGACAAAGGAGTTTTCTGAGACTGTTGAAAAACCAGTGATTGTGGCACTCGCATACTCCTCCCAGGGGGCTCTCCAAACCCCAGCCCCTTCCCTTACCCTCACCTGAGTTTGTATCCAATTCCTTCTCTTACCCTAACCTGGATTGGTATCCTTAGGGGATGCCTCCCTTATCCTGGATAGCCTGTGGCATGCCATAGTATATTAAGATTACCTATGTTTAGGTAACTGGGCAGTGAAATGTTAAGACACTGAGATATGCATGTGACATTTTTTGAGGCATATCCTGAGGTGTTTCTATTGTTGTCTCTGGTACTGACATGTGTCCTAATCCATCGTGAGTATGGACAGGGGGTGGGTCTAGGATGCCAGACACCACTGTTCAGCCTTCTGAAGGTGTCATGAGCCAAATTTGTTGAAACACTGATAAAGGAAGGTGCCTACTTGGCAAACCCAGCGAAATGCTCATGAAGGCATCTTTGTTGTTGTTGTTTGTTGTTAAGTATTGTAAATCAATGGTATGATAGCTGTAGTGCACCCTGTTGTTATAATACTTATGCTAGACTGTTGGCTATGAATACTGGCATAGGACAGTGAGAGGTTTTGCCACTGTGGGAAGTCCCCAACCAATAGCACAAGGAACTTCTCCTGTGTTTTACTAAAAAAATAGGCTCCCTCCATATTGTTATAAATACATTTAAATAGACTGGCGTCTGATCAGGCTCTATCTATAGTATCGCTCCATATTCTCAATCTAACTACCTCTGTTGTGTCTGGATGGATATCCAGTGGATGGGTCTCCAGTCATCTGTGAAGAGTTTAACCATTTTCCCTTTTAAGGGCATGGCTTTCCCCATATTTTTGTTTATAACGGTTTCTGAGTTGTACAGCAGTCACGACAGACGTGGTGGCCAAACCAGAACCAGCTGCTGGGGGTGTCAGTGGGGGGTTCATCAATCTTTCTCACAATGTAAAAGTCACTTTGACACGGAACAGAGATCACACAAACAACACTGGACTGTGTAAGCAGCCTGACCTCCATGTTATGGGTTGTACGAGAGGGACTGTGTTTAGAGAACTCGTGCCCGGTGTTGAAAAACATTTTGAAGAATACTCCTCTTTCTCAAAATAGAGGAGAAAATGTTTGGACCCAGCGTTGCAAAAACGGTAATTTGCTTGTCAACAGATCCCT